>NC_045426.1:420655317-420971983 GCF_902635505.1 Sarcophilus harrisii
TACTTTCAATTCTTTCTTTGTTCCAATATATTGTATTCTTTATTTTCCTTCCACATTTTAATTGTGCTTTACACATTTATCTTGAATATTCCTATTGCATTCAAAATTTTAATATTCAGCATCTCTGACTCTTTTGAGTATATAAGTAAAATGTTTTACACTCCAATGACCTGCCATCTATAAAACAGGTGCTTGCTTGACAATGAAGCCTTTTTTTGTTTTTCATTCAGAAACTACTTATAAGAGAGATGCATCTGCTTTTTGCAGCTGCTTGATTACTCTGACATTATTTTAATTGGGCATATTTTAAGCACTGGAAAAAAAAAAAAAAGGACATTGGGATACAGAGTCCAAGTCAAGATTCTTCACTCTAAGCTCAAGACTTCTGAAGAGATTTCCAATCAATTTGTTAATAATGACAAAACTTCAATGTTGTAAGGTTTTTCTTCAATGCTTTTATTTTGAAAGAAAAGAAGTGGCTTTTTAAAAACCATATAAAATTTATTTAGGAATGTGTACATTTCCTCTGGAAGACTATAAAATTATCACAGCTTATAACTATGTAACATGATATCTCCTTTCTCTGTCTTGATTTTTGCTTGCCTCTTGCAGTATTCAGTTTCTTACAATCCTGGGACCACTTACCACTACCTACATACTATAGATAGATATAGCCATGTTCATATGCATACACATGCATATACATACATGTATATATACACACATGTTACGTACATGTATATGTGTGTAGATAGGTAGATAACCCTATTTAAATATATCTATATTTTTTCTTTCTCCCCTAGTAGAAGGCAGATTTTTTTAAGGCATCAACAATTTCATTAAAAAGAAAGCATAATATTTATCTTTAGCAAATAATTTCTCACACTTAGTAAGTGGTGGATAAATGCTTGTGACATGATTGATTTCTGTGGAACATTTTCTTTCACACTTCTTTGTCCCTGTATATTAGACATCATGTGACATTTTTATAAATGTTTTCTATCTCTCCTATTAGATTTGAATATCTTTGAGGTCAAAGACTTTGTTCTCCTTCATCATTTTCACTCGACATTTAGTGTACAGTTTTGTTCATTGTAAGCACTTAATGATTATTGAGTTATTGGAATAATTTGAATGGATTTAATAAGAGTTTTCTAGTAAGGATGCATATAATAACAGTGGAAATTAGTATTTCATTCATTTTATTTATAACATGGATGGTCAAGCAGAGTAAAAACAAAGATCACCCACTTCACTAAGGCAGGTTCCCTCCACCCTCCCGAAGGCATTTGGTGTTAAGTGACTTGCCCAGGGTCACACAGCCAGGAAGTGTTAAGTGTCTGAGGCTACATTTGAACTTATGTCCTCCTGACTTCAGGGCGGGTGGTCATTTATGAAATTTTCCAGATTAATTATGTCCAAATTCATTATTACAATGCAATGTAAACATGACCATTTGGAAAGCTTTGTGTTCAATAGCACTGATAAAATAACAAATTGATTATACTGACATATATCTTAAAATTGAATTGGGTTTTACATATTTTTGGTACTGCATGAACCACTATTTTGATATCCCTATTAATGACACCTAAAATAGAAGAAATTTTTTTTCATTTTTTTATTGAATTTATTTTTTCTCCATTACATAAAAACATTTTTTAAAAATAATCAGTTCCATATTATCTTTTTATCTTTCTCTTCTCACCACTCCTTGAATAAACAAGTAATTTGTTATAAATTATATATAGAATTTCATTCAAAACATATTGCTATATCAATTATTAAAAAACACCAAAAAAAATTCAAGATAAGTAAAAGATATGCATTTAGAATCCATTAGTTCTTTTGCTAAAGATAGTATTTTTTATCATGAGTTCTTCAGAATTGTCCTGTAATATGTGTTGTGAAGAATAGTTAAGTCTTTCAAAGTTGATCATGGTATAATATTGTTGTTACTGCTTACAAGGCTCTCTTAGTTCTGCTCAGTTGTATCTGCATCAGTTGGTGTGCAACTTCTTAGGCTTTTCTCACTCTATCCTGCTCATCATTTCTTACAGTACATTAAGATTTCAACACAATCATAATGTACAAGTTATTTAAGGCATTCTTCAAAGGAGTATTCGCCTCCATTTCCAATTCCCTAGCAACACAGAAAGAATTTCAATAAGCAATTCAATAAATAATCATGTATATATTTTCCTTTGATTATTCAGAATTTCCAATTTGTTGTTTAACTGGGGAATTTATTTTTATGAGTATTTTTTTTTTTACTTTCATGCCCAATTTATTGATTTTCTTTTTTTTTCCTACTTTATGATTTCAAGCATTTGCAGGTGTAAAATTTATCCTAAATGCCGCTTTTGTTGTACTCCACTCGTTTTTATATATTGTCTCATTATTATCATTTTCTGTTTGTTTTCCTTTTGATGTATTTCCTGAGTTTTGTATTTGGACTTTTCATTAGGAATGCTTGAAAAGTCTCTATTTTATTGAATAACCATTTTCCTCCAAAAGGATTATACTCAGTTTTGCTAGATAGGTGATTCTTGATTGTAATACTATTTTTATCTTCTGGAATATCACAGTGCTCTGATAATTTAATGTAGGAACTACTAAATCTTGTATTATTCTGATTTTAGCTCCATGATAATTTGAGTTATTTCTTTCTGCCTGCTTGCAATATTTTACTCCTTCACCTGGAAACTCTGGGTTTTGATTAATTATAGTTTGTTTGTTTTTTTCCCTTTTCATATTTACTGTTTTCTTTTGGAGCCATTATATGTAAAAATAATTTTAACATTCATTTTTAAATGTTTAAATTCCAGGTGATCACACTTTTTATTCTACTCTATGTCTACTCCATAATTGAGAAGGCAATCTTTTTTTGTTTAGTTTTGTATCCTGAACACCTAGCATTGGGTTGTCAATGCAGTAGGTACTTGATAAGTGCTTCTAGATTAATTGATTGGTTGTTTCATTAAAAATTTTAAATCTTTAAAAAGAACTACATGACTTGGAAGATATGAGTTATAATGCTTTTTCACGCAAATTTGTTATTAGTCATGATGCATTGAAATGTTAAAAAACTGGAATAAGTCAGCATAAGAAAGGGATCTGATCTAGGATAAAAATTATAACTAAAAGTTTTATATAGTGGGATATATAATTCCAATATTAACTAAAAGATATTGGGAATGGAGAGCAAATAAAATGAGTTTTTACCTGGAACATGAGAAAAATTTGTGGACATACTTCTCTTGCCCTTAATCTGAACCAACTTAAGTGGAATTCTGGTTTGGGCCCTGAAGAAAACTATCAAAATTAAGTTGAGGATTTAAGGAGCTGGAAAAGGGTGGAGGCCTTCTGATTAATGTGAATTCTGCACACTCCCTTACTGCCCCATTCCCTTCTGCATTTGAAAAAAACAAAAAACAATGAAAAGATATTGTTAATACACGCCATTAAGGATGATACTTATTTTAGATAAAAAGAAGGGATTAGGCCCTAGTTGTAGGAAAGAATTGTAAAAGAGAGAAAAATTCCTATTACTACTAAAATTTAAAACTATGATTTTAAAGCATAAAATAAAGGATCTATTTTTACTATTACTTATTATACCTATTATACTTATTACTCACTATACCTATTACCTATTACTACTAATACCTATTATTACTTTTCCCATTTCCCTTCTCTTAAATATAATAAAGCTAGCACAATAAAGTGTTAAGTACCTCTTCATGGTAGGGTAATATATCCCAGAGCTGTTAGACATTGTTATTGCCTCATAGAAATTATAGGTGACCTGGAGTCCCTGTTTAGACAATTAGCATGGTAGTTGGAACTGATCAGCAGTTGATTAACTAGGTGCATCACATCTAGTTACCATACCACACCAGTGGAATTGGATGAGAAAACCAAAGGATAAAATCTCCTGATGATCAGCTCTCATATGATACATAGAATATGACCCCTCCCCCTCAACAAATGCACACAGGCATATGCACATATATACACACATTCACAAACATTAATACTATTGTGGACATATATGTATATATTCATATGGAAAATAAAGCAGTAAAAGATATTGAATTTAATTTTTAGAAATAATAAGTTAAAATCCCAAGTCAGTTTCTCACTTCTGACTTCCACTAGAAAATGCTGCATTATAAATGAGACAAATGACCAGAAATACATAATGCTGCTATCGAAATAAAGATATGAATTAGGGACATTTTATATTCATTTGCAAGTAATCCCTAATGTTGGCAGTGTAGTGCAAATCAATTAGTTCACATGCATATAAACCAGCCTTAATTTGTAATCTGCTTTGAAACTAAATGTTTAATAACCATTTTGAAAGACAGTTAATTATAGAATGCTCACTTTCCAAATAAGATTTCATGCTATTAGGATGATTTATCTGATTAACCACGTTTAAAGTGCTCTACCCACATTTGAATGCTCAGTGTTATCTTTTGTGAATTAGAAGGGAAAAAAAATTATTTAAAATGCATTAAACTAACATCTATATGTGTTTTAAAAATAAATGCACATCTATATGTTTATTTTCATATGTATTTGTGTATATACTCTTATTATTGCTAATTTTGCCATTGTAAACTCATAGTCCTCTAAGTGTGACACCATATCAGAATTATTAAAAACAAGCCACTGAGAATAGTACAAAATAATCATTAAGCTTAAATCTAAGCAACATTAAAAGATCCAAATAAGTAATTCAATAAAAGGCAAAATATTTTGTCTGCCTCCCTCTAAACAATATTTTTTTTATAATTTATAATTATATATATGTATATATATATAATTTTATAACATTTTTTCTGTCTTTGTCTCTGTTTCTCTCTCCATATATTTATTGTACACTGCTCTTAAATTACAGGGCCCACACCTACTTTGTACTATGTCTAAATCTGATTCATTCTTCAGGGACAAACTGAATTATAATTTCAGTTTTAAAAATCAACCATAGACTATGACTGTTGATTTGACCTCAAGAAACTATAAATAATAATGACTAGTGATATTTCAGATTTTTCAGAATAGCTATACATATATGCATATATGGATAAATATGTATAGGCATTAAATACACACAAACATGCACACATATATGTGGGGGATTGGGGATGGAAGAATCTGGTTCTAAAGATAAGTAAATAAATGATTTATTCCTCCTCATTCAATATCCTGCCTTTAACTTTATGTCAGTGCACTTTCTGGAAGCACAGACATTGTTATTCCCTCTGCTAATGAATACTTTAGAACACCAGAATGGTAAAATTCTATATATCAAACCCTTAGGGACTTAACTCTTTACCTCTGAAACTTCCATTCCATGACTCAACCTGCCCTGATTAGTGATTTCACCCTATAAGTCACCCTAGATAGCTAGTTTTATTCATGCTTCACATTCCACTTCAATTATCTTGTTTCAATCCACTGTCTGCTATTGTACAATTTCCTTTCTTTCCTAATTTCTAGTTTTAAAAATGACAATAATTTTACTGACACTAGAAAGAATGGTCTATCAACATTATATGAAGCTTTATTTAAAATCACTGTGACTTTGAGAACAAAATATGTAATACCTGACATTTCTTATTTGTATAAATTTTCTTCCTTTATTAGAAAGCAACTTTCTTTAGGGCAAAGGGTTCTGCCCTACTTTTTTGTATTTGTGTCCTCAGTGCTTTGCATGCTTTTGGATACATAAAAAATAACTTAAACACTTGAGCATTCATTAATTGGAATTGTCATTGTATTTAAAAGTCATTTGGTGAAATGTTTGTGGAAGCCTTGTTTGTAGTGTTTAGAAGCTGGAAAATGAATGATGCCCATCAATTGGAGAATAGTTGAGTAAATTGTGGTATATGAATGTTATGGAATATTATTGTTCTGTAAGAAATGACCACTAGGATGATTTCAGAGAGGCCTGAGGAGACTTACATGAACTGATGCTGAGTGAAATGAGCAGAACCAGGAGATCATTATATACCTCAACAATAATACTGTATGAGGATGTATTCTGATGGAAGTGGATTTCTTCAACAAAGAGACTAACTCAGTTTCAATTGATCAAGGATGGACAGAAGGAGCTACACCCAAAGAAAGAACACTGGGAAATGAATGTAAACTGCGTGCATTTTTGTTTTTCCTCCCAGGTTATTTATACCTTCTGAATCCAATTCTCCCTGAGCAACAAGAGAACTGTTCGGTTCTGCACACATATATTGTATCTAAGATATACTGTAACCTCTTTAACATGTATAGGACTGCTTGCCATCTGGGGGAGGGAGGGAGGGAGGGAAAAAATCGGAACAGAAGTGAGTGCAAGGGATAATGTTGCAAAAAATTACCCTGGCATGGGTTCTGGCAATAAAAAGTTATTAAAAAAAAAGTCACTTGGTGATAAGAAAATGTTGTGCCAAAGTTCCCTTTTTAATGTTGTGACCCAGTTTCTCCAATTGTCCTATTTAGTTATTCTGCCTCAGGTTATAACCTTTCCCTCTTAATGTTTGATGAGATAAAGGTTTTGTATCTTTAGGTTATAGACATTCCTTCTTAATGTTTGAAAAGATAAAGTATTATCCATTTTAGATGTCATTAGAATATCAGTAACCTCCCTCCATTAGGTTATCCCCACCACCTAGGCACCTCCATTATGTCATTGTTCTTGTTATCCTATAAAAAAGCTTGCTGTCCCAATACTCAGGCTAGACTCTTTGAGATGATAAATCTCCCCTAGCCCTGGTATCAACCATGTATCCAATGGTCCCAATATTTCTTTCCATTTAATGAACTATTGAATTGGTCTCTAATTTCTTGTCTTGCTCAGTTTCTTCAGCATTACAAAACTAGGTTTATAAACCCTTACATACCCCTTTGGGTAGAATATTATGAAAAATAATTCATTTGGATTCCTATAAAATTTCAATCAGTATTCATCAATGCTTTGGAATCATAATGGTATTTGATTCTAAATTCACTTGATTAATTAGAGTAAGTTAAGTAGAGGCTTTACACCCTTGTTTTTCCTTATCATGGTGACTAATCCCAGTGTGATAGAGATCAATTACAATGAAAGTTCTGCAATTTATTTCTGTACCTCTAGAAAATTCTCCTTTGTTCAATAGGTGACCATCTTATGACCATTTTATAACAACTTATCTCACTGATTGTGATAGCTTGCCATTTCTTCCAGTATAATCTAAGGAGAATCCTACCCACCTTATATATAAATATGCTTTGCTTTACAAAATTGTTGACCCTGCTCACATATTATTTTGTTTATCTTACTTTATGTATCACTTGTCAATTGGTTGAATTATTCTGTGTTGTAGCCATTCTGGAATGTCTAGCATCTAATTCTATAAAAATAGGAGCTGGAAGTAGAGGGCAGTTCAGAGCATAAGGAAGATCTAAAGCCCAATTTATTAGAAGGGAGAGATTTTCCCTTAAATAAAGTGCTATTGACTCAGACTCCTATTTTCATTTATTCCAGATAGGACAATTTTAATCTCCACAGTATATTATACTGATCTTTGCGGGCCCTTAAAAAGTATCTGTCAAATGAGTAAATATTTATAGTGATATAGTTTTAGCCATGTAAAATAATTCCTTTATAATTTGATTTGTTTCACATATTTATGTATTTATATCAATTATATTTTAGTTATTAATATACATTCAGGAATTAATTGCAAATAGACCAAACATATACATATTAAAATTAGAATTCAGTGTGTAGTTTTATATATATGTAATCTAGACATTATATTTGGAGTAGAAGAGTACTACATATAAATTCATGCACCTATGTATATACACATACACATACACATATGTTTATGTATACATGCACTACAAATATAATTCTTATACATATCACATTTTATATTAAAATCTTTAGATTTTATTTTTAAAAATGACATGACATAAATAAGGAAGTATTCAAAAATGCTACTGAGAGAATATCTTTAAGTTGTTTTCAAAATTGCAACTTCTGCTATCAATGCATAAGGGGTTAAAAAGTTAGAGGATACTAATTTAGAAAAAGAATCAATATGTAATGTTGGAGAAACTGAGCAAGAGAAAGATTAGGGAACAATTTAATAATTTATTAAATGGGAGAGATTTATTGGGACCAATGGAGCCATGGTTCGGTCCCAGGGCTGAATGAGACTATCCTCTCAAAGAATCCAGCAGTAAATGTCAGATACAATTTTCTTTTTTAGGGTAACAAGAACAATGATATAATGCAGGAGGCACCTGGATGGGGTTGACCTAATGGGGGGAAGGCATCTAGATGACATAATGGTAGATACTGGAGAAGCTCCTGATATTCTAATAACATCTAAAATGTATAAAGACCTTTATCCCATCAACTAAGATATAAGACCTTTATCCTAACATTAACAGGGAATGGTTATAACTTGAGGCAGAGTAACTGAATAGGACTATTAGAGAGACTGGGTCAGGACATTAAAAGAAAACTGTGGCACAACAAATAGTTGGAAAATTTGTGTTTTTAGGAAAAGTAAAATCAACTGAGTTATCTTCATAGAGATACTAGTAACAAAATGTATGTCTTCAATACATATGTATGAAATTATACCACTGAATACAACAGCTATATAACCTGTTCAAATAAATATTTGGGAAAAGCCAAAAGATTCAAAATGTGGAAGAAAGAATGCAATTTCAACTAACTGGGCTATTCTGGAAGGAGAAATAAACTATGACCAATCTTATGTCTCTTTAGTCTGCCAAATTCTGATTGTCAACTACATATAAGATATTATGTTAGATTCTAGGAATATAAAAACAAAACAAAATTTGAAAAAAAAATTCCTCAAATACTTTAATAATAATGATAGACTGAGACACATTTTCTTTAAACAAGGCAATATATTGTTAATAGTTTTTTTAACACACTACCTGTCAATAGAATGGATCAATTGATCCCCCAGTTTAATCAAAGATCTTCAGCAAAACAATTCCTCTTATATAGGTTTTGAGGAATATAGAATATTTTGCTATTATATAACCTTCCTCAATGCATGGATCCCTCCTTTATTGGATCCCCCCCCCACAAATTTCCCATCTCTCTTTATCCCTTTCCTATTAATATAAAGATCTTACTTCCATTAATCTAAATACACTTCTGTACACCATCCTATGCCATCTTTTCCTTCTCTTTATTCCTTTCCTATCAATCTATACACTTGCCCCACTCCTATAAATTTCCAAACACTTCAATAATCTTCTTTATCCTATTCCCTCCCTTCCTTATTTCTATATAGATTTTACAGGTTGCTAAACTGTCATAATGATGCGGTTAGTGGCAGTGCAACGAGTTGTGGGAATCCCTTCTTTGGTGGGAGACACAGATCCAAAAGGGAAGAATTCATAAACACGAAAAGGCTGAATGGTAAAAGGGAAGTTTATTGTTGTTCTGAGAAGCCACCTTTCCTAGGAAGACAGATTCCTCAGTTGCAAGAGATCCTGGCAAAGAAATAACAAGAGGTTATCACTGGGAAGAAGGTTTTGGGAAGCAAAGGAGTCAGGATTCCTGTTAGGCAGCTATGCCAAGAGGACAGGTCTCTTGGCAAAGCAAAACCCTACTTCAGACTTCTACAAGGATTTGGAGTTTAAAATTGTCTTTTTAAAGAAATCTGAGACTGGGATTTCAATTGAATGAAATTCCTTCAATGTTGTCACTGTCCCCAGGCTTAGATTTCCAGTTGAAAGAGACAACTTAATTTATATCAGGTCAGATCTCCAGCTGAATGAGACTACTTAAATTTGAGCTAAGTAGGGAGTGGTCCTGGGCTAATCCAGAGGAGAGTTTCAGAGTTCATCCCAAAAGTCAAGGAGGATAATCTTCCTCCCCCATTTTCACACACACACACACACATACATATATATGGCAGGCTTCAAATTCTGATTTCATTTTTATCACTCTTTAACTGAGCCACCAAGATGCCTCTATCTCAGGCTACATTACCCCACATGCCCCTTTGTAATATCCCTAATAAATCACCTGTGAAAACCTATCTATTTCAGTCTCTAGTTTTCATTGAGAATATTTTCATTGGAAGATGGCAAACTTGAGTCAGCAAACAAGCTGAACTTTCCCAGCATTATCCACCAAATAACTTTGTTTTAATCTCTCTTTATTATTATTATTATAGCTTTTTATTTACAAGATATATGCATGGTTAATTTTTCAGCATTGATAGTTGCAAAACGTTTTGTTCCAATTTTTCCCCTCCTTCTTCCACCCCCTCTTCCAGATGGCAGGTTGACCAATACATATAAAATATATTAATGTTAAATACAATATATGTACACATGGGCATGGAGTTATTTTGCTGAACAAAAAGAATCAAACTTTGCAATAGTGTACAATTAGCCTATGAAGGAAATCAAAAGCAGGTGGACAAAAATTGAGTGATTGAGAATTCTATGCAGCGCTTGACACTCATTTCCCTAAATTCTTTCTCTGTGTGTAGATGATTCAATTCATTACTGTTCTTTTGGAGCTGATTTGTTTCATCTCATTGTTGAAGAGGGCCTGATCATCATATAGTATTGTTGTTGAAGAATATAATTATCTCCTGGTCCTGCTCATTTAACTCAGTATCAGTTCATGTAAGTCTCTCCAAGCCTCTCTGTATTCATCCTGCTGGTCATTTCTTACAGGACAATAATATTCCATAACATTCATATACCACAACTTATTGAGCCATTCTCCAATTGATGGACATCCACTCAGTTTCCAGTTTCTGGACACTACGAAGAGAGCTGCCACAAACATTTTTGCACATACAGGCTCCTTTCCCTTCTTTAGGATCTCTTTGGGATATAAGTCCAGTAGTAATACTGCTGGGTCAAAGGGTATGCACAGTTTGATAGCTTTTTGAGCATAGTTCCAAATTGCTCTACAGAATGGCTGGATGTGTTTACAGTTCCTCCAACAATGTATCAGTGTCCCAGTTTTCCCTAATCCCCTCCAACATTCTGCATTATCTTTCCCTGTCATTCTAGCCTATCTGACAGGTGTGTAGAGGTATCTCAAAGTTGTCTGAATTTGCATTTCTCTGATTAATAATGATTTGGAGCACCTTTTCATATGGCTAGAAATAGTTTCAATTTCTTTATCTGAGAATTGTCTGTTCATATCCTTTGACCATTTATCAATTGGAGAATGGATTGATCTCTTATAAATTAGAATCAATTCTCTATATATTTTGGAAATGGGGTCATTATCAGAACCTTTGACTGTAAAAATGTTTTTCCAGTTTGTTGTTTTCATTCTAATCTTGTCTGCATTGTTTGTACAAAAACTTTTCAATTTAATATAATCAAAATTTTTGATTTTGTGATCAGTAATGATATCTAAGTCTTCTTTAGTCATAAATCCCTTCCTTTTCCACAGGCCTGAGAGGTAACCTATTCTGTGTTCATAGAATTAACTCTTATTTTTATTTATTAGTTCAATAGTTTATTTACTTTCAATATTTTTAATTTCTCCTTTCAATTTTAGAATTTTAAATTTAGTATTTGATTGGGGGTTTTTAATTTGGTCTTTTTCTAGATTTTTTAGTTGCAAGCCCAATTAATTGATCTATTCTTTCTCTATTTTATTCAAGTAATTCTCTAAGGATATAAAATTTCCTCTTATTACCTCTTTGGCTGCATCCCACAAATTTTGGTATGATGTCCCATCATTGTCATTATCTTGAGTGAAATTATTAATTGTGTCTATAATTGGTGTTTCACCCAATCATTCTTTAAGATGAGATTATTTAGTTTCCAATTACTTTTTGGTCTATTTACCTCTAACTTTTTGTTGAATGTAGTTTTTATTGCATCATAATCTGAAAAGAAAGCATTTAATATTTCTGCCTTCTTGCATTTAATTTTGAAATCTTTATGTCCTAATATATGCTCAATTTTTGAATAGGTTCCATGAACTGCTGAGAAAAAAGTACATTCCTTTCTGTCTCCATTCAGTTTTCTCCAAAGATCTATCATATCCAATTTTTCTAATGTTCTTTTTACCTCTTTGATTTCTTTCTTATTTGTTTTGTGGTTTGATTTGTCTAATTCTGAGAGTGCAAGATTGAGATCTCCCACTATTATAGTTTTGCTGTCTATTTCTTCTCGCAACTTCTCCTTTAGGAAGTTAGATGCTATAACACTTGGTGCATATATGTTAATATTGATATAACTTCATTGTCTATAGTACCCTTTAGCAAGATATAGTTTCCTTCCTTATCCCTTTTGATTAGATCAATTTTTGCTTTGCTTGATCTGAGATAAGAATGGCTACCCCTGCTTTCTTGACTTCTCCTGAAGTATAATAGGTTCTGCTCCAGCCTTTTACCTTTACTCTGTATGTATCTCTGTGTTTTAAATGTGTTTCCTGTAAACAGCATATTGTAGGGTTCTGGCTTTTGATCCAGTCTGCTATCTGCCTCCTCTTTATGGGAGAGTTCATCCCATTCACATTTACAGTTAAAATGACTAATTCTGTATTTCCTGTCATCCTAATATCCCCAGATTATGCTTTTCTTTTTCTTGCCCATCTTACCCCTTTCCCTAATATTAAACTTATGGGTCCCACTTGTGTCATGCAGCTCTCCCTCTTTAGGATTCCTCCCTCCTTTTTTTTGACTTTGAATGCTTTCCCTTTTTTTCCCTTTTTTTTGACTTTGAATGCTTTCCCTTTCTTGTAACCTTCCCTTATTATTCTTTTTCTTTTTTCCTTTTCCTCTCCCACTTTTTAATGAGGTGAGAGAAGATTCTCTATAACACAAATAAATCAATTATTTCCTCTCTCAGCCAACTCTATGAGAGTAAGATTCACACAGTATTCTCCCCCTCTCTACGTTCCCTGAAATATGCTAGTTTTCCTTTGTCTCATCATGGATGTAGTTTCCCTCTTTTCATCTTCCCTTTCCCTTCCCCACTATCCACTTTCCATTTCTATTGCCCTTTTTTATGTTGTATCAGTAAAATCAAATTATACATCTGGTTTTTATGTATATCCACAACAGAAATACAGTTTTCAAGAGTTCCTTTTACCTTTTTCTACTTCTCTTGAGTCCTGTGGTTGGAGATCAATTTTTTTGTTTAAATCTGTGTTTTTTTTTTTTCCTTAGAAACAAATGGAATTCTGCTGTTTCATTAAATGTCCATTTTCTTTCATGGAAAAAAATGCTCAGCTTAGCTGGGTAGTTTATCCTTGGCTGCAATCCAAGTTCTTTTGCTTTTTGGAATATCAGATTCCAGGCCCTTTGATCTTTTAATGTTGAGGCAGCCAGATCTTAAGTGACCTTTATTGTGGCACCTCGGTATTTGAATTGTTTTTTTCCTGGCTGCTTGTAATATTTTTTCTTTAGTCTGAAAATTCTGAAATTTGGTCACAATATTCTTTGGAGTTTTTTATTTTAGGGTCTTTTTCAGAAAGTCTTTGATGAATTCTTTCAATGCCTATTTTACCTTCTGGTTCTATTACTTCTTGATAGTTCTCTTTCATGATTTCCTGTATAATAGTATTTAGGGTCTTTTTTTTCATCAAAATTTTTGGGTAGTCCAATGATCCTCAGGTTATCTCTCCTAGATCTATTTTCCAGGTCTATTGTTTTTCCAAGTAAATATTTGACATTTTTTTCCAATCTTTCATTCTTTTGGTTTTGCTTGATTGATTCTTGATGTCTCAATGAATCATTCATTTCTATTTGTTCAGTTCTGATTTTTAGTGAGTTATTTTCTTCAGTAACTTTTTTTACTTCTTTTTGTATATGTTCAATTGAGTTTTTAAATTAATTATTTTGCTCTATGGAATTTTTTTCCATTTCACTATTTTTATTTTTTAGTGAGTGATTTTCTTTTTTCCAATTCACAAATTATGTGCCCCTGCACTTCTTGGGAGTTTTTTACCTTTTCCAATTCACATTTCATGAAGTTCTTGCTCTTTTGCATAGCTTCTCTTTTCTTTCCCCATTTTTCTTCTAGGTCTCTTTTAAGGTTTTTAATAGTCTTCTCTAGGAGAGCCTTTTGTATTGGGAACCAACAATTGTCTGGCAACTGTCTGTTATTAGTCTCCTCGGGATTGAAAAGCTGCTCTCTGTATAGAAGCTATTGATCGTCCTTTTAATTTTTTACTCATTTTTTAAAAGCCTGTAGTGTCTGCCTTTAGGGCCAGGAGTTTACCAGCTTCCTCTGCAGAGCAGTGAAAAGTATATGGATGGGTAGCTGTCCTGCCAACCGGCTACAAAGAGCAGCAAGGTACAGGAGTGCTCTGGGAAAGAGTTCTCCACTCTGATGTAACTCAGGCCAGGGCTGAGCTGGGAAAGTACCCTGCAAAGAATCCTGCTATGAGGGTTAATGACTGCCCTGGGGCTAGATGCTAAGCAGTGAAAGTTTTACTACCCAAAGTCAAATCCCTCCCTGGGGCTGTGGGTATTACTGGCTGAGCAGTGAATGGACTTGAAGGGACCAGAAGGGATCTGGACTGGATATGTCCCTGCTCAGGGAAGCACAGTCTGTTGGCGAAGTTCTATTGCCCCAGGCCAAGTGCCACGCTGCGCAGACCCCGGGCTGTGACCCCCTGCCGTGCAGATTTGTATCTGCTCCTGCAAAAGCCCCATATTGCAGGATGTGGTTTCAGCGGTGTGTTACAGGTCTACCTGAGTCACTTCCGGTTTTGAGTGGTTATAGCCAGATCTTGTTAGGTTCTGGCGTTTTTTAGAGTACCCTCTGTTTTAGGTTTTAATTTCTCTGCCAGTTTACTGCTTTGTAATCAAGGCAGAGCAGTTAGCTTATAGCAATCATCTCTATAACTTCTCTAGCCACAGAGGTCACCACCACCCTCTCCCCAGTCTGCTCAGGATTCTCCCTGACTGTGCTGTCCCCTCAGGACAAAACTTTCCTGGTAATGTTCCAGATTATCTTTGGCTGGTGAATTGTGTGCTTCTAATCTTCATGAATTTTAGCAGTTAAGCTGTATTTTTGAGACTGAATTTAATAGTTGGTTGTGAGGGGATGAGAGGAGCTTAATAAGTTGTATGTGCCAGATTCTCTGCCATCTTGGCTCTGCCCCCTGCTCAATCAAATAAAAATGAACAAACATAAAACTTCTCCTACCAAGTATCAAATGATCACATGTCCAAAAATGCTTTAAAATAAATAAAAACAAAACTCTAAAAATCAAAGAGATGGAAGAAAAATATTAAAAATAAGAACAATTCAATAAAAAACAAGATTATGAAAAGAAAGTCAACCAACTAGAAAAGGAGATACTGAATTTTAAGGAAGAAAATGAATGTTTAAAATATAGAATTGGGCAAGTGAAAACCAGTGAAGCCAAGAAATAATAAAGCAAATATAAAAATGCAAAGAGAAAACAATATAAAATATTTCATAAGAAAAATAATTGATCAAGAAGAGAAAATGTAAGAATAATCAATCTACCTGAAAGCTATATTAAATGCCCTCAAAATGAAAAAAAAATGAAAAATATTTTGTTTTCATCTTTATCCAGATGCTATATTTCTTTCTCTGATTATTTGTAGCATTTTTCTTTAAAAGTCACTTGAAAAGTCTTCCTTTTTGATCTGATTTTTCTTAAACAGCATGATAAATGTGGAAAGATGTTTAGAATAATTACATATATCAAGTCTAGTTTGGGTTGATTGTTGACTAGGGGAGAAGTGGAAAAGGAGGGAAAAAAATTTGAAACATGAGTTTTTGAAAGGGTGAATGTTGAAAACTATCTTCGCATATATTTTGAAAAATATACAGCTATCACTTAAATATATTGAATCATTATATTTCTAAGACTAGCCAAGTATTTTATAACTGATCATCATGCAATATTTCTATTTATGTCTATTCCCTTCACCTTGCATCAGGTCATGTAAGTTTTTTAGTTTTTAGTTTTTTTTTTTTTTTTTTCCCTGAAAACATCTTATTTTACAACAATATCTCATTATAATTATATGCCACAATTTGTTTAACCATTCCCCAACTAATGGATGTCCCTTCAATTTCCAAAGCTGAGCTACAATTAAAAGAGCTATTTTTCCAAATAGCTTGTCCAACTAGGTCTTTTACCCCCTTTTAAAAAATCTTTTTCAGATAAAAAATACTATTGGATCAAAGAGAATACACAGTACTATAACCCTTTGGACATAGTTCCAAATTTCAGAATGTTGACATAAGTTCACAAGTCTACCTTTTATGTATGTGTTTTCCAATATACTCTCTAAATGTTATCATTTTTCGTTTCTCCTATTAGCCAATGTGGCAGATAGAAAGTGGTTCTTCATGGTTGCACTGATTTCTGTGTCTTCAAAAATAGTAATTTAGAGAATTTTTATGAATATACATATGTTTGATTTTGTCATCTGAAAACAATCTATTGATCTCTTTTAACCCTTTACCAAGTCATTTATCTTTGAAACTTGATAGCACTGATTGTGTTTGTTGTACAAAACCCTTTAGTAGTATGTCTTATTTATTTATCTTTTATTTATTATGATTTTGATGTAAATGTTTAAAGGCATGTTTTTCCCTAAGTACTGCTTTGTCTTCATCCCAGAACTTTTAGTATGTTTTCTGGTTTTTATTATTCTTTTTAAGGAAATTATTTATTGTTTGATATGATTAATATTTGACCTAATCATTCTTTAAAGTAAGTTAGTAAGTTTCTATATTATTTTAATTTATCTTTCTATGACCCTTTATTAGATATAATTTTTATACTTTTTGATCTGAAATGAATTTATTTAATTTTTCTTTGTGAATTTAATTTTGAAATTTAATGTCCTGATATATGGTCAATTTTTCAGTAGGTTCCATGTACCACTGAGAAAAAGGTATATTCCTTTTTATTCCCATTCAATTTTCTTTTGGTATCTATAATATATAATTTCTCTCATATTCTAGGCAAAACCATAGCTTTTTCTGTTTAAATTATCTGCAAATGAGAGGAAAAAGATGAATAAATATGGTTAAAAAGAGCTCTGCCATAAAATGAAATTATATATTCCTGTAGCTTTTAAATGTTTTTTTTTAATTTTTAATTTTCCCCAGTTACACATGAAAAACAACATTTTTGGGGTAATGGATGTACATTCTTTTTTTTAATTATTATTATTATTTTTTTGTTGATTGTCCTGGCTTTATTTTTTTTTTTTTTTTTATTATAGCTTTTTATTTACAAGTTACATGCATGGGTAATTTTATAGCATTAACAATTGCCAAACCTTTTGTTCCGGTTTTTCCCCTCCTTCTCCCCATCCCCTCCCCCAGATGGCAGGTTGACCAATACATGATAAATATTGTACATTCATTTTAAAAACATATTTCTATTTGAATTATGTTGAGAAAGAAAAGTCAGAACAAAAGTGAAAAACCCTGATGGGGAAAAACAGAAGAAAAAGAAACAAAAATGAACATAGCATTGGATAACATTTAGTCTCCAAGCTCTCTCTAGATGCAGATGGTGTTTTCCTTTTTTTTTTTTTTTTTTTTTTTTTTTTTTATTAAATAGCCTTTAATTTACAGGATATATACATGGGTAACTTTACAGCATTAACAATTCCAAACCTCTTGTTCAATTTTCACCTCTTACCCCCCCCCTCCCTAAATGGCAGGATGACCATACATTTAAATATATTAAAATAAACTTAGATACACAATAAGTATACATGACAAAAACATTTTTTGCTGTACAAAAGAATCAGACTCTGAATTTTGTACAATTAGCTTGGAAAAATCAAAGATGCGGTGTATAAATATAGGGAAAATTCAATGTAATGGTTTTAGTCATCTCCCAAATTCTTTTTTCTGGGTATAGCTAGTTCAGTTTTTTACTGCTCCATTAGAAATGATTTGGTTGATCCGTTTGCTGAGGATGGCCTGATCTTCAGGACTGGTATATCTAATTTGTTGTTAAATATAATGATCTCCTGGTCCTGCTCATTTCCTTAGCATCAGTTCGTGTAAGTCTCTCCAGGCCTTTCGAAATCAATCCTGTTGGTCATTTCTTACAGAACATAATATTCCATAATTTTCATATACCCAAATTTATTAGCCATTCTCCAACTGATGGACATCCATTTCAGTTTCAGTTTCTAGCCCTACAAAAGGGCTGCCACAAACATTCGTACATACAGGTCCCTTTCCCTTCTTTTAATCTCTTTGGGAATAATCCCAGTAGTAACACTCCTGGATCAAAGGGTATGCAATTTGATAACTTTTTTGAGCATCTTAAACTATTAAAATGGTTGGATTCGTTCACAACTCCACCAACAATGAATCAATGTCCCAGTTTTCCCCCCCCTCAACAATCATCATTATTTTTCCTGTCTCTTAGCCAATCGCAGGTGTGTAGTGGTATCTTAAGTTGTTTAAATTTGCATTTCTCTGATTAATTGACTTGGGCATCTTTTCATATGATAGAAATAGTTTCAATTTCTTCATCTGAGAATTGTCTGTTCATTCCTTTGACCATTTTCAATTGGAGAATGGCATTTTTATAAATTAAGGTTAATTCTCTATATATTTTTGGAAAAGGCCTTTATCGAACCTTTGACTCAAAAATATTTTCCCAGTTTTTCTTCCCTTCTAATCTTGTCTGCATTAGTTTTTGTTTGTCAAAAACTTTTCAGTTTGTATAATCAAATTTTTTCTATTTTGTGATCAGTAATGATCTTAGTTCTGCTTTGGTCATAAAAACCTTCCCTTCCACAGGTTTAGGGTAAACTATCCTATTTCCTCTAATTTATTAATAATTTCATTCTTTATGCCTGGGTCTGAACCCATTTTGACCTTATCTTGGTGTCGGCGTTAAGTAGGGATCAATGCCTAGTTTCTGCCATTTAGTTTCCAATTTTTCCCCAAATTTTTATCAAACAGTAAGTTCTTATCCCAAAAAGCTGGGATCTTTGGGTTTTCAAAGAACTAGGTTGCTATATTTGTTGACTGTTTTATCCCTTGCCTAATCTATTCACTGATCAACTAATCTATTCCTTAGCCAATACCAAATGTTTTGGTAACTGCTGCTCTATAGTATAGTTTTAGATCTGGTACATAAACCATCATTTGATTTTTTATTAATTCCCTTAAATTCTTGACCTTTTTTTTCCATAGACTTTGTTGTTATTTTTTCTAGGTCATTAAAATAGTTTTTTGGGGTCTGATTGGTATGCCTAAATTGGTTATTTAGGTAATTTTCATCTTTATTATATTTGCTCGCCTATCCAAAAGAGCATTTAATATTTTTTTCAATTGGTTAGATAGACTTAATTTGTGTGAAAAAGTGGAATTTTGCTCATAAAGTTTCTGATTTTTCCCTTGGCAGATAGATTCCTAAATTTTTATATTATCGTATTCTTTAAATAATTTCTCTTTTTAACTCTGACTGTTGGATTTTTTAGTATATATAAGAATGCTGATGACTTTGGGGTTTTTTTTATAAAACTTTGCTAAAGTTGTGGTTATTTTAATAACTTTTTTGGAGTCTCTGGGGTTCTTAGTATACCATCATGTCATCGGCAAAAAGTATAATTTGGCTTTCATTGCCTATTCTTATTCCTTTAATCCTTTCTCAAACTCTTATTGCTATAGCTAGTGTTTCTAATCAATTTTGTAACGGTGATATGGGCAACCTTGTTTCCTCCAGATCTTTTGGGAATGGTTGCGTTTTTCTCCATTACATATGATGCTTACTGATGGTTTTAAATAGATGCGCTAATTATTTTAAGGAAAATCCATTTATTCCTATACTCTAAGTGTTTTTAATAGGAATGGATGTTGGATTTTATCTTTTCTGCATCTATTGAGATGATCATATGGTTTTGTTAATTTGGTTTATTGACATGGCCAATTATTGATAGTTTTCTAATATTGAACCACCCCTGCATTCCTGGTATAAATCCTACTTGATCATGGTTATTATCTTGGAGATGATTTTCTGTAGTCTTTTTGCTAATATCTTTTTAAAGATTTTTAGCATCAATATTCATTAGGGAGATTGGTCTTTTTTCTTTCTCTGTTTTCAGCCTTGGTTTAGGTATATACCATTCTGTGTCTAGAAGGAATTTGGTAGAACTCCTTCGTTCCCTATTTTATCAAATAATTTATATAGCATTGGACCAATTTTTTTTAAATGTTTGGTAAAATTCACATTAAACCATCTGGTCCTGGGGATTTTTTCTTGGGGAGTTGTTTAATTCCTGTTCTTTCTTTTTTCTGAAATGGGACTATTCAAAAAATTTACTTCTTCCTCTTTAGTCTGGGAAGTCTGTATTTTGGAGGTAGTATCCATTTCCTTAGGTTATCAAATTTATTGGCATAAATTGACAAAATAACTCCTTATTATTTCTCTAATTTCCTCCATTGGTGGAAAGTTCTCCCTTTTCATTTTTAAGACTACTAATTTCATTTTCCTCCCTCCTTTTTTCTAATCAGATTTAAAGGCATCTATTTTATTGGCTTTTCCTTAGAACCAACTCTTAGTTTTATTAATTAGCTCAATAGTTTTTTACTTTCAATATTTTAATTTCTCCTTTTAATTTTAAATTTCCCATTTAGTATTTGATTGGGGTTTTAATTCGGTCTTTTTTAGTTTTTTAGTTGCAAGCCAATTCATTAATCTTTTCTTTCTCTGTTTTATTCAAGTAAGCCTCTAAGGATATAAAATTCCCTCTTATTACCCTTTGGCTGCATCCCACAAATTTTGGTATGATGTTCATCATTGTCATTATCTTAGTAAATTATTAATTGTATCTATAATTTGCTGCTTCACCCAATCATTCTTTAAGATGATTGTTTGTTTTTATTTTTGGTTATTTTAACTTTTTTGTTGAATGTAGTTTTTTATTGCATCTGATCTGAAAGAAAGCTTTACTATTTCTGCTTTCTTGCATTTTAATTTTGAATCTTTTGTTAATATTGGTCAATTTTTGAATAGGTTCCATGAACTGCGAGAAAGATATTTCTCTTCTATCTCCATTCAATTTTCTCCAAGTCCAACATCCTTTTTTCTAATATTCTATTTACTTTTTAATTTCTTTCTTTTTGTTTTTGGTTTGTTTGTTAGAGGTGCAAGGTTGAGATCTCCTACTTTACAGTTTTGGTTATTTTTTTGCCCTCTCTTAACTTCTCCTTTAGGAATTGGTGGCATAACACTTGGGATATATGTTTTAATATTGATATTGCTTCTTGTTTTATGCCCCTTGCGGATTAGTTTCCTTCCTTATCTCTTTTAATTAGATCAATTTTTTACTTTTGTTGATCTGAGATAAGGATGGCTCCCTTTTTGACTTCACCTGAAGCATAAAGTTTTGCTCCAGCCTTTTACTTTTACTCTTGCATCCCCCTTTTAAATGTGTTTCTTGTAAAACCTATTGTAGGGGTTCTGACTTTGATCCAGTCTGCTATCTCCCTTCCTTTTTGGGAGTTCATCTCATTTTTTCGGGTTAAATTATAAATCATTTCCTGCCATCCCTAATAACCCCAGTTGGCACTTATTCTTGCCTCCCCAACCCTCTTTCTCCCTTTTAAACTTTTGTACCCCTCTTGTTCCGTCTTATCCTCTTTATAATCCCTCCCTCCCCCCCGGTCTTTCCCCCTTCCTTCCCTTATTACTCTTTTTCTTTTCCCTTTTCCTCTCCCCGTTTTTTGGGGAGGGAAATTTTTCTCTAAAACAAATGTCAATTATTTTTCTTTGAGCCAACTCTGATGAGAGTAAGATTCACACAATGTTCCTCCCCCCCTCTCTAAATTCCCTCAGATATGATAAATTTCCTTAGCCTCTTTGTGGGATGTGGTTTCCCTCTTTTTTCCCTTTCCCACCTTATTCCCATCATCCCTTTTCCATATCTACTTCCCTTTTCATGTTATATAAATTTAAATAAATTATACATGTATTCTTTTGTATATCCACAACGAAATCAATTCTCAAAATTATTTTTTACCTTTTCTGCATCTCTTGAGTTCTATTCTTGGAGATCAAATTTTTTTTTAGTTCTGGTTTTCTTCAGAAACAAATGGAATTTTTGTTTCATTAAATTCCATCTTTTCCCTGGAAAAAATGTGCGCTGGGTATTTTTCTTGTGCATTCAAGTTCTTGTGGCCTTTCGGAATTCAAATTCCAGGCCCTTCTTTCCTTTAATTAGGCAGGTTTCTTTGGGTGATTTTTGTGGACCTGGTTTTAAATGGTTTTCGGTAAAAAATTTTTTCCTTAATCTATTTTAAATTTGGAAATATTCCGGGGTTTTTTTTTTTTTTTCAAAGGTTTGTAATTTTTTGTTTTTTACCTTCGTTCTTTTCTCTGGGCAGTTTCTTTGATATTTTTTAAAATATTCTTCTTTTTTTTACTTTTTCGGGTAATAATTAGTTTTTAATTATTTTTTTGTCTTTGTTTTTTAAATAATAATTTTTTTTTAGTTTGATTTTTTTTTTTCTTACTATTTTGTTTCTGCATCAAGGTTTAATTTTTCAATTCAATTTTTTTTAAAAATTTTTTCTTCATTACTTTTTTTTACTTCTTTCTATAGCAATTGAGTTTTTGAATGATTTTTTGGTTTGATTTTTTCCATTTCACTTTTTTTTTTAGAATTATTTTTCTTTTCAATTTATTTGTTTCCCTGACTTCAAGGGATTTTTTTAACTTTTTAATTCGATTTCAAAGTTGGTCTCTTTAGTTCCTTTCCCCCAATTTATCTTCAACTCTTTTTGGGCAATGGCCTCCTTGGGAGCATTATGTAAAGGGGACCGAGCTTTTGGGGCCTTGGTTTGCGCCTCTCCGCATAGAAGCGTCGATTTTCTCCCATCTTTTTTCATGTTTAAAGCCTTTATTCCCCAAACCATTCCCCTGCAGAATGGGGAGGTAAACCCCGGCTAAGGTTGGGGTGCCGGATTTCCCTTCCCCAAAGGAGGGGTTGCCTGGCGGCTTAAACTGGGTTGGGGCTATGGTTACCTCCTTGCCCTTCTCTAAGTTAAAGGTCCCGCCCGGCCACCTTTGGGGACTGGGTTTGGCGTGATGCCCCAGAATGGCAGCCCAAACTTTGAGCTCTTTGATGAAAAAGGCCTGGAAAACTTTGGCCCCCCAGGCTCCCCCCTCGCGTTGGGTCCCGGGTATCTTCCTGGGATCCAACTACCCCAAAAGGAAAAGCCCCTTTTCCATTTCCTCTGGTCTTGCTTACCCTTTTGAATTCCTGGTTTTTTTTCTCCCAGTTCCCATTCCCCTGGGGAAAACCTTTTTCAATGCAGTTTTTGGTGGTGGGTTTTCTTTCTTTCTTTTACTTGTACATCAAGCATTTTTAGGGGTATTTTATTAAAAGGGTAAAAAGGTTAAAAGGCGTGGTCTTTCCTCCATCTTGGTCCCGCCCCTGAGTTTTTCCTCAAAGTTTTATTTTTTGCCTTGGATACTCCTTCCAAAAAACGGTCTTAAATAAACATTTAATCCATTCTTCTGTTAAAGGAATAATTAATTTTCTTTTTTCCAACAAAAGTTATAAATCGGTTTTAATTTTCCTAAAATCAAATTGTTAATTTTTTTAGAATGGAATTTTATTCTTTCCTAACTGACCTTATTATATTTTAATTTTGGGATTTTCCATTAAAAAAAAAATTGAAAAAAAAAATTTTAATTTTGGCCTTCTTTTTCCTTTTTTTGGGTTTTTTGTTTACAAAACTTTTATACTGTCAAAGGTTGCATGTTTTTTTGTCTTTAAATCTTCAATTTAAATTTTCTTTCCCTCCAAAAATGTAGGTTCCAGTTTCCCTACATTGCTTAAAACATTTATCATTATTTTTTCTTCTCATCTTACCAATCTGAGAAGTGTAAGGTGGCACTCCAGAGTTGTTTTAATTTGATTTTCTCTAATCAGTAATGGTTTAGAAGATCTTTTTCATATGACTACAGATGGTTTTAATTTCTTCATCTGAAAATCTGACTATTAATTATATTTTTATACATTTGACACAGTTCTTCACATATTTTAGAAACAAGACTTTATCAGAAACATTGTTTGTAAAAAAAAATTTCTATAACTTTGTGCTTTCTTTTTAACCTTGTTTTTGTTGGTTTTGTTTGTACAAACCTTTTTAATTTAACGTGGTCAAAGCTGGCCATTTTGTATTTTTTAATGTTCTTTAATTTTTCTTTCATTATAAATTTCTCCCTTCTCCAAAGATGTGATAGGTTAACTATATCTTGCTTTTCTACTTTGCTTATAATATAAACTTTTATGACTAAATCTCTTACCCATTTTGAACTTTTTGATATAGTTTGTGAGATACAGTATATAGTGAGTTTCTGACATAATATTTTATAGTTTTCTGAGTAATTTAGTGAATTCTTATTCCCGAAGCTGGAGTTTGTGGGTTTATAAAATATTAGATTACTATAGACCTTGATTTTTTTCTAAATATTCATCCATTTCACTTAGATTATCAAATTTATTAGCATACACTTGGTTAAAATAGCTACTAATTATTTATTTAATTTCTTCATTATTATTGAGCTTACCCTTTTCACTTTTTACACTGATAATTTGGTCCATTTCATTCCTTTTTTCTTGTCAAATTGACAAAACATTAACTATTTTATTGGTTTTTACACAAAACCAACTCTCATTTTGTTAATTAGTTCAATTGCTTTCTTAGTTTCAATTTTATTAAGCTCATGTTTGAGTTTCAAAATTTCTAATTTGGAACTTAATTGGGGGTTTTAATTTATTCTTTTCCTAGTTTTTTTAGTTGCATGCTCAACTCATTGATCACATCTTTCTCTATTTTATTCATGTAGCTATTTAGAGATATAAAATTTTCCCTAAGAATTGCTTTGTCTGCATAGCATAAGTTTTCGTATGCTGTGTCATTTTATATATATATATATATAAATTTATTTTTTCTATGATTTGTTCTTTGACCCACTCATTCTTTAGGATTACATTATTTAATTTTCAATTGATTTCTAGCCTGTATTTCCCTGTTCCTTTATTCAATGTTATTTTATTATATTGTCATCTGAAAATGAAATCATTGAAATCTTTTTTGAAGTCCTTCTACTTTAACTTGAGCTAGAAAGTGGTTTTATCCCATCAGATCCTGTTCAGAAACTTGATTTTTTGTAAATTTTAAAGAAACTAGGGAAGTTTGAGCAGTTTCCCAGTTTTACTCAGTCATCTTGGCTCTGCCCCTTGGTATCCTGGCTCTGCCTGAATCCTTAATTGTTTTTCTTAAAAAGTTTAGATTCTATAAGATATGGTATTTTATACTTAAAGTCTAGTATATGTTTAATATTGATATTAATTCATTTTCCCGTTCTTCAGTTAAAATATTCTTTCCTAAGAAATTAATGCATTTAGTTTATTAAACAACATTTATTGTTTTCCGTTAATTCTAATTATCCTTTGTATACTATGTTCCACTGATTAAATTCTTTAATTTTTATATCAGCCCTTTTTGTGACTGATGCTTTATAATTTGTGGTCTGGAATTGATACTTACTCATTTAACCTTCATTTATACTGTTGATCTATGTGTTCCTTAATATTCTACATCTTAAGTTCCTTCAAATAGATTTTGTTATTATTTTCTCTAGCTATAAATGATATTGCTTTGGTATATCTGATAATGACCTCTGAATAAGCATTAGTACTGGTGTTTTCTAGACTTCCCAGACTAGAGTCACAAAAGACAATTTGGGAGATCAACAGAAAATACCTATGGAATCAGAGTGACATTGGGGTGTGTATTTACAGTGCAGATCACATCACTGCAACCCCAGTCCCTCCTTCAGCAAAGCAGAACTCTGTTGCTTTAACATGCTGCATCTTACATTTACAGTGGGGCAAAGAAACTCCTAACAGTTCCAGGACAGAAAAGAAGGCCAGTGGTCAGATGCCTAGAAGGATCTCTGAAAACACATGAACAAAATCTCCAAAGCTTGGGATAGAATACCCTCTATCATGATAACAGAGCCCCTCCACCTTTTTGTTACAAAGAGTTAAGAACTGAATAATAGGAGAGGAACATGAGCAGAGAATGGAAAATATTTTGGACCATTAAAACTTATTATGGTAATAAGGAAGATTAAAAAAATGCAACAAAAGAAGATATCTAAATCAAAGACCTTTGTAACAGGAGCAACCTGCTAGTGGCTGCTGGATGTTATGGAAGCCACCTGACAGTGGTTGCTGGGGATCCAACTTAGACCAGCAGAATGGATCCCTTCATGTGATAAGATGCTAATGATAAAAGTAGACTGAGAGGCAGTTGCATTCTCTGACCTCTCTTCTCTTCCCTCTTGCCTCCAATTTATTTCATTCCTAATCCACAAGCAACATCTGTATCAGTAAAGGCTGATTTGCAATTCCTTCAGGGTTGTTATGATTCACAGTTGTGGGAGCTTTTGGAGAACTGACCTGCCCCTTCACACGTTAGGCATGGTCCTTAACAATCCCTACATTTAAAGCCTCCAAGAAAAATGAGAATTGGTTTGTAGAAGAGCTCAAATGGGATTTTGAAAATCAAATAAGAGGGATAGAGGAAAAAACAGGGACAGATTTGAGAATGGTACAAAAGGAAATACAAAAAGCTAATGATGGGAAGAGTGTCTTAGAAAAGCAAAATTTGCCCTATTGGGAAGGAGGTACAAAAGTTCATTGAGGAAAATTATTCCTTAAAAAGTAGAAAAAAAGAAAATAGAAACTAATAACTTTATGAGATAAAATAAAGCAAAACAAAAATGAAAAAAAAAATAGTAAAAACATGGAATATCTCATTGGAAAAAAACAACTGACCTCAAAAATAAACCCAGGAGAGAGAATTTCTTTCTTTCCTTTTTCTTTCTTTCTTCTTATAGTTTTTTTTTTTTTTTTTTTTTTTTTTTTTTTAATTTACAAAACATATGCATGGGTAACTTTTCAACATTGACTCTTGCAAAACCTTCTGTTCCAAATTTTCCCCTCCTTACCCCCACCCCCTCCCCTAGAGGGTAGGAAAAGGCAAGGGTGGGTACACTAGCCATCTGCATCAGAAAAGAAATTGTGTGCCTCAGAGTACCTCAGAGAATAGTATTACCACACTTTGCGAAGTTTTGATAAGTAAAACTATTATGGATTAGAATTTTCCACTGTTAGTTCATTGTCACTTTTCTTAAACTTCCTTGTCATGTGAATTCAGATATAATTGCTCTAATTTTAGTGTATATGTGTATTGCTAAGTATGTATATATGCATATGTGTGTATATGTATATATATGCATATATGTATATACATTATATGAGAAAAAGAAAGACTTAGCCCTTCAAAACAGTCTTCCATCTTGTTCATTAGAAGACTTTATCTTAATGACATTTTATATATTTTCTGATAAGTACTGATAAATTAGAAAACAAACAATAAAGTCAAAATTAATTGTTTTGGCTTATAATTTCATAGTGCCATAAATATGAAGTTTGAAATTATCTTCAAAGTTGTCTAGTACAACCTTTTTCTAAGAACATTTGTGCATAAGAGTTCTTGTAGTTCAGACAGTACATGAAGGTTCAAGTGGTTCATCACCACATGGATTTTCTCTCTTTGATGTTTTTGTCCCTGATTGCTAGTGTTATATTCATGAAATATCTATCATGAGCCTCATCCGCATAGATTGCTGCTTTCAGTACATTTTCAATAATCCTTGTTAAAGGTTTATTTGATTAATGTTTAATGTGCGACCTTTTAAAGTATTATTTGTATTTTGATGAGAAATTTACAACTTAAAATATCTTAATCCCAATAGAGTTAATTTATAATGATTGTTGGTTCTAAGGAAGAGATTTTTGAAGGAAATGATTGTTATTTGTTTCCCTTATAGAATTTTGGAAGAGATCAAAGAAGTTATTTAATACAATTCCAGATGAAAGCATCTATACATCATCTCAAATCATATCTTAGAGCAGCTTTTATATTGTAAAAATGGTTATCTAGGGCGGAGCCAAGATGGCGGAGAAGACACACGCGACTTTCTAAGCTCTTCTCTTACCCTCTTTATCAATATTATATCGAGCCTCAAAAATAGTCTTGACTGCTACAATTCGTAAAGATAAGAAGTAGAAAAACTCACCAGGCGAAGAAAATCTGCAGTCTCTCCAAAAAAGGTTGGTTCCGGGGCCAGGGGGGAGATCGGCGCAGACGGGGAGAGAAATTAGGTTCCGAGGAGAGTCTCAAACCGAGGGTGAAGGCACAGATCTCAGCACAAGCACGCAGCCCCAACCCGCAGTACAGGGCTTTTCCTTGGGGCAGTTGTGATCCTGCATGGCAGGAGGACGCAGCCCGGGTTAGCCTCCAATCTGCGCAGTGGGGAGCTCGGCTTGGGGCCATAGAGCTTTTCCAGGGCCGATTTGCATCAGGCAGAGACACTGGGCAGAGTTTGTGGCGGTCTGCAGTCAGCTGCTAATACTCACAGTCCCTCAAGAGGCTCCGGCCTGGGGTGGTGACACTTTCACCACTTAGTCTCTAGCCAAGGGCAATCGATAATCCACTCAGCCCTACTAAGCAGTTTGATAGCTCGGCCAGTGCTGAATCCACCTCCTGTTGGGGGAAGGGAAAACTCTCACACAGAGCACTCCCATACCTCGGAGGCGGAAATCGGTTTACATCTCTCCCTATTCTGCAGAGGAAGCTGGTAACCCCCTTGCCTAGGAGACCTACCCTAAAGGCTTTAAAACATGAATAAAAAGATGAAAAGAACAATCCACAGCTTCTATGCAGAAAAAGCAGGTCAGCAAACCTGAAGAGACCTCAAACAGCAAAAATGCATCAGACTGTCCTCCTTTACATAATGCTCTCATAGAAGAGACCATTAAAAGTCTCAAAAGAGAGTTAGAAGATAAATGGGAAAGGAAAGAGAAGCCTTATAAGAGAGCAACAACTTCCTGAAATACGAATTGAAAAGTTAAAAATTTTCAGGAAGTGCAGGGAAACAAAATTGGTGAATTGGAAAAATAAAGAACTCGAAGAAAGTAGGATCTGTGAATTGGAAAAAGAAAATAATTCACTAAAAAAAAAATTAGTGAAATGGAAAAATTCCACAGACCAAAACAATACATTCAAAAACTCAATTGGACATATACAGAAAGAAGTAAAAAAAGCTATTGAAGAAAATAATTCTTTAAAAATTAGAACTGAACAAATTGAAACTAATGATTCATTGAGACAGCAAGAATCAGTCAAGCAAAACAAAAAAATGACAAACTGGAAAAAACCATGAATTATCTACTTGCAAAAACGACAGACTTGGAAAATAGATCTAGGAGAGATAATCTGAGGATTATTGGACTTTCTGAAAACTATGATGAAAAAAAGAGCCTAGATACTATTTTACAAGAAATCATCAAAGAGAACTGCCCAGATGTAATAGAATCAGAAGGTAAAATAGGCATTGAAAGAATTCATCGAACACCTTCTGAAAGAAACCCTAAAATAAAAACCCCAAGGAATATTGTGGCAAAATTTCAGAACTATCAGATTAAGGAAAAAATTTTACAAGCAGCCAAAAAACCATTTAAATACCGAGGTGCCACAATAAGGATCACCCAAGATCTGGCTGCCTCTACATTAAAGGAAAGAAGGGCCTGGAATATGATATTCCGAAAGGCACAAGAACTTGAGATGCAGCCAAGAATAAACTACCCAGCTAAGCTGAGCATTTTCTTCCAGGGAAGAAGATGGACATTTAATGAAACAAATGAATTCCATTTGTTTCTGAAGAAAAAACCAGAACTAAACAAAAAATTTGATCTCCAAGAATAGAACTCAAGAGATGCAGAAAAGGTAAAAATAACTCTTGAGAATTGTATTTCTGTTGTGGATATACAAAAAGAATACATGTATAATTTGATTGTACTGATATAACATAAAAAAGGGAAGTAGATATGGAAAAGGGATGATGGCAGAATAAGGTGGGAAGGAGGGATAAAAAGAGGGAAACCACATCCCACAAAGAGGCTAAGGAAACTTATCATATCTGAGGGAATTTAGAGAGGGGGAGGAACATTGTGTGAATCTTACTCTCATCAGAGTTGGCTCAAAGAAAAAATAATTGACATTTGTTTTAGAGAAAATTCTCTCTCACCTCATTAAAAACGGGGAGAAGAAAGGGGAAAAGAAAAAGAGTAATAAGGGAAGGAGGGGGAAAGACTCAAAGGGGGAGGGAGGGATTATAAAGAGGATAAGTATCGTGATACAAGAGGGGTACATAAGGTTAAAGGGGGAAAGAGGGTTGGGGGAGGCAAGAATAAGTAAAGCACAATCTGGGGTTATTAGGATGGCAGGAAATACAGATTTAGTAATTCTAACCGTAAATGTAAATGGGATGAACTCCCCCATAAAGAGGAGGCAGATAGCAGACTGGATCAAAAGTCAGAACCCTACAATATATTGTTTACAAAAAACATATTTAAAGCAGGGGGATGCATATAGAGTAAAAGTAAAAGGCTGGAGCAAAATCTATTATGCTTCAGGTGAAGTCAAAAAAGCAGGGGTAGCCATCCTTATCTCAGATCAAGCAAAAGTAAAAATTGATCTAATTAAAAGGGATAAGGAAGGTAACTACATCCTGGTAAAGGGTAGCATAAACAACGAAGCAATATCAATATTAAACATATATGCACCAAGTGGTATGGCACTCAACTTCCTAAAGGAGAAGTTAAGAGAGTTGCAAGAAGAAATAGACAACAAAACTGTAATAGTAGGAGATCTCAACCTTGCACCTCAGAATTAGACAAATCAAACCACAAAACAAATAAGAAAGAAATTAAAGAAGTAAATAGAATATTAGAAAAATTAGGTATGTTGGATCTTTGGAGAAAATTGAATGGAGATAGAAGGGAATATACTTTCTTCTCAGCAGTTCATGGAACCTATTCAAAATTGACCATATATTAGGACATAAAGACCTCAAAATTAAATGCAAGAAAGCAGAAATAGTAAATGCTTTCTTTTCAGATCATGATGCAATAAAAACTACATTCAACAAAAAGTTAGGGGGAAATAGACCAAAAAGTAATTGGAAACTAAACAATCTCATCTTAAAAATGATTGGGTGAAGCAGCAAATTATAGATACAATTAATAATTTCACTAAGATAATGACAATGATGAGACATCATACCAAAATTTGTGGGATGCAGCCAAAGGGTAATAAGAGGGAATTTTATATCCTTAGAGGCTTACTTGAATAAAACAGAGAAAGAAAAAGATTAATGAATTGGGCTTGCAACTAAAAAACTAAAAAGACCAAATTAAAAACCCCAATCAAATACTAAATTGAAATTTAAAATTAAAAGGAGAAATTAAAAATATTGAAAGTAAAAACTATTGAACTAATTAATAAAACTAAGAGTTGGTTCTATGAAAAAGCCAATAAAATAGATAAGCCTTTGGTAAATCTGATTAGAAAAAGGAGGGAGGAAAATGAAATTAGTAGTCTTAAAATGAAAAGGAGAACTTTCCACCAATGAAGAGGAAATTAGAGAAATAATAAGGAGTTATTTTGCTCAACTTTATGCCAATAAATTTGATAACCTAAGTGAAATGGATAACTACCTCCAGAAATACAGACTTCCCAGACTAACAGAGGAAGAAGTAAATTGCTTGAATAGTCCCATTTCAGAAAAAGAAATAGAACAGGCAATTAAACAACTCCCTAAGAAAAAATCCTCCAGGACCAGATGGATTTACATGTGAATTTTACCAAACATTTAAAGAACAATTGGCCCCAATGCTATATAAATTATTTGATAAAATAGGGAATGAAGGAGTCCTACCAAATTCCTTCTATGACACAGACATGGTACTGATACCTAAACCAGGTAGGCTGAAAACAGAGAAAGAAAATTATAGACCAATCTCCCTAATGAATATTGATGCTAAAATCTTAAATAAGATATTAGCAAAAAGACTACAGAAAATCATCTCCAAGATAATACACTATGATCAAGTAGGATTTATACCAGGAATGCAGGGCTGGTTCAATATTAGGAAAACTATCAATATAATTGGACATGTTAATAACCAAATTAACAAAACCATATGATCATCTCAATAGATGCAGAAAAAGCATTTGATAAAATCCAACATCCATTCCTATTAAAAACACTTGAGAGTATAGGAATAAATGGACTTTTCCTTAAAATAATCAGCAGCATCTATTTAAAACCATCAGTAAGCATCATATGTAATGGAGACAAACTGCAACCATTCCCAATAAGATCTGAGGAAACAAGGTTGCCCACTATCACCGTTACTATTTAATATTGTATTAGAAACGCTAGCTATAGCAATAAGAGCTGAGAAAGAGATTAAAGGAATAAGAATAGGCAATGAGGAAGCCAAATTATCACTCTTTGCCGATGACATGATGGTATACTTAGAGAACCCCAGAGATTCTGCTAAAAAGTTATTAGAAATAATCCACAACTTTAGCAAAGTTGCTGGATATAAAATAAACCCACATAAGTCATCAGCATTCTTATATATCACTAACAAAATCCAACAGTCAGAGTTACAAAGAGAAATTCCATTTAAAGTAACTACTGATAATATAAAATATTTAGGAATCTATCTGCCAAGGGAAAATCAGAAACTTTATGAGCAATATTACAGACTACTTTTCACACAAATTAAGTCTGTTCTAACCAATTGGAAAAATATTAAATGCTCTTGGATAGGGCGAGCAAATATAATAAAGATGACAATATTACCTAAACTAATCTATTTATTTAGCGCTATACCAATCAGACTCCCAAAAAACTATTTTAATGACCTAGAAAAAATAACAACAAAGTTCATATGGAAAAACAAAAGGTCAAGAATTTCAAGGGAATTAATGAAAAAAAAATTAAATGATGGTGGCTTAGCTGTACCAGATCTAAAACTATATTATAGTGCAGCAGTTACCAAAACTATTTGGTATTGGCTAAGGAATAGATTAGTTGATCAGTGGAATAGGTTAGGTTCAAGGGATAAAACAGTCAACAAATATAGCAACCTAGTGTTTGACAAACCCAAAGATCCCAGCTTTTGGGATAAGAACTTACAGTTTGATAAAAATTGCTGGGAAAATTGGAAACTAATATGGCAGAAACTAGGCATTGATCCATACTTAACGCCGTACACCAAGATAAGGTCAAAATGGGTTCATGACCTAGGCATAAAGAATGAAATTATTAATAAATTAGAGGAACATAGGATAGTTCACCTCTCAGACCTGTGGAAGGGGAAGGTTTTTATGACCAAAGCAGAACTAGAGATCATTACTGATCACAAAATAGAAAATTTCGATTATACCAAACTGAAAATTTTTGTACAAACAAAACTAATGCAGACAAGATTAGAAGGGAAGCAATAAACTGGGAAAATATTTTTCCAGTCAAAGGTTCTGATAAAGGCCTCTTTTTCCAAAATATATAGAGAATTAACTCTAATTTATAAAAATCAAGACATTCTCTAATTGAAAAATGGTCAAAGGATATGAACAGACAATTCTCAGATGAAGAAATTGAAACTATTTCTAGTCATATGAAAAGATGCTCCAAGTCATTATTAATCAGAGAAATGCAAATTAAGACAACTCTAAGATACCACTACACACCTGTCAGATTGGCTAAGATGACAGGAAAAATAATGATGATTGTTGGAGGGGATGTGGGAAAACTGGGACATTGATTCATTGTTGGTGGAGTTGTGAACGAATCCAACCATTTTGGAGAGTAGTTTGGAACTATGCTCAAAAAGTTATCAAACTGTGCATACCCTTTGATCCAGCAGTGTTACTCCTGGGATTATATCCCAAAGAGATTATAAAGAAAGGAAAGGGACCTGTATGTGCACGAATGTTTGTGGCAGCCCTTTTTGTAGTGGCTAGAAACTGGAAACTGAATGGATGTCCATCAGTTGGAGAATGGCTGAATAAATTGTGGTATATGAAAATTATGGAATATTACTGTTCTGTAAGAAATGACCAACAGAACGATTTCAGAAAGGCCTGGAGAGACTTACACGAACTGATGCTGAGTGAAATGAGCAGGACCAGGAGATCATTATATACTTCAACAACAATACTAGATGGTGACCAGTTCTGATGGATCAGGCCATGCTCAGCAATGAGATCAACCAAATCATTTCTAATGGAGCAGTAATGGACTGAACCAGCTATGCCCAGAAAAAGAACTCTGGGAGATGACTAAAAACCATTACATTGAATTCCCAATCCCTATATTTATGCACACCTGCATCTTTGATTTCCTTCACAAGCTAATTGTACAATAATTCAGAGTCTGATTCTTTTTGTACAGCAAAATAATGTTTTGGTCATGTATACTTATTGTGTATCTAAGTTATATTTTAATATATTTAACATCTACTGGTCATCCTGCCATTTAGGGAGGGGGTAAGAGGTGAAAAATTGGAACAAGAGGTTTGGCAATTGTTAATGCTGTAAAGTTACCCATGTATATATCCTGTAAATAAAAGGCTATTAAATAAAAAAAAATGGTTATCTAGTTGATGTTTATGCACTAAGAATTTTGTGATTAAATATTGTGATCAAATTCTTCAATCTCAATAAGAAAATGCAGTTCAGTATAATTTGTCTTTATTTTTATTTAGATGTGAATTGGCTCCATAATTTAAAATCTTAAAGAAGTTAGTCAACAGATATCTATAGATTATCTACTATGGTCTAGGTACTTTGTTAATCACTCTTTCAGAGCTCAGTATTCATGATTTTATCATTTAACCAGATTTTTGTCTTTTAAAATTTACCACTCTCCAATATATATGTGCATATTCTCAATCATATTTGTCTCCAAGAGTCAAAGATTTTCAGAGATGTCCTTTTCTTTTCTTTCCTCTTCATCAGTTAATTCATAAGCATTTATTAAGTATCTACTATGGGTCATTTTGATTTGTTAATTAATTTATGGAATTATGAAAGAATATAGGCAAGTGCTTTGAGTTTTCACTTGGACAGAGCTGCGGCAAAGGGAAATAATACTTCAATCACATTTTAATAAGGTGCATATGGTTAAGAAAGTGGAATGTGATGACAGACTGTGTGGGGATAATGAACAGGCATCTTGGAGAAAAGAATAAGGAGAGGAAGAAATCATAGAGTTAAATTTGTCTCACTCAGAAACATATATTTAAATGCAGATGGAATGCTGAGAGTTAGGAGAAAGAGTTGGGGATCTCATATTACAGTGTATTTTTGGAGGGGATGATGGTCAGCCTAACTTGTGTATGCCCTGTGGGGTTAGTTCACTAATATATTCAAATCTTTTTCAAAGTTGTCAGTAAAACTTTAAAGTTAACATAGCCATATCATATTAAAGTTTTCAGTAACATCTGGAGTCTTACTGTTCCTACTCCATGCTTGCAACTTATCTGAGATTTATATGTTATAAGATCAAGATTCTGACAGCAAAGGCTAAAAAGCCTTTCCTAGTTCAGCATATATTCTATGTATGTGAATTTGGTTAATATAGAATACAATTCACAAAGTGTACTCTTTTGATCTTTGTGACATTCTGTATATGACTTATGAGTTTCTTTTCACATTCTTTTCTCCTGTTACTTTATAACATCTACTTATAAACTTATTTATGATATTGATTAGTAGAGCAGTTGTGGGTAGTTGAAAGAAAAGAACAAGATGCAATTTTAACACAGAAGCATTGTAATAAGCACAATGATAAATAAAGAATAGTAATTACTCTCTAGGAGTGAACATTTAAATGCAGTAGGGGGACCCACATGCTAACAACTATGTAGAATCAATATACAGCTTATGCTTACAAAAATCAATAGAACAATGTCATTAAAATTAAAGGGGAGTGAAAATGGCTTCCTAAAGAAAATGTCATTTTACAACCCTTGAAGGAACTCAGGAAAAAGGAATAGATAAAGGGGAAAGAAAATGTTTTTCTTTTCTTTGGTTTTTTTTTTTTGTCTTGTTGTGTTTTATATGGTGGATGGTCAGTGAAAAAGTTCATTATAAAGAAATGAAATTCTTGTTCAAGAACAGAAAGGAAGCCAGTACTAGTGGTTTACAGAATACATGGGCATAGATGAGATGCAGGGTTTAAGAACACTGGAAAAGTGTTAGGGGTAGGTTATCAAAATCTTTGAACTTTATAATTTATCCAAGAGGTAATATGGAGTAATTGGAGTTAATTGAGTATAGAGAGAATGTGGGAAGAATTATGATTGAGAATGATAACTTAGGTGAATGGAAAATGAACAGGAGTAGAAAGAGACTTGTGACAGGAATACCAACAAGAACACAATTTCAGTGTATTATGAAATCCTGAGCCTTGCATCATGGTATTGACCATCTTATACTAGAGAAGTGGTATATTTGAGATATTTATAAGGGGAAATTGGCAGGCTTCAGCACACATTATTTTTGGGAAGACATAGAGAGTGAGGAAGCAAGAATGGCATCAAAGTTTAAAACTATAGAAAGAATGTAGATTTGTGGTTCAAGGATAACAAGTTTAATTTTGGAAATAGTGAGCTGCATGATTATTATGTAGAAGACATTCTACTATATTGTAGGAATACAAACCCAAATACTGAGAAGTTTAAAGCCACAAGTACTTTATTTACTAAATTATCATTTCTTTTGTTTTCAGTTTTATTTGTTTTTTTAAATATATTGAAATATATGTTAAATCCAATATGTATAAACATATTTATACAATTCTCTTGCTGCACAAAAAAAAATCAGATCAAAAAAAGTAAATAAGGAGGAAAATAAAATGCAAGTGAACAATGACAAAAAGAGAGAAAATGTCATGTTCTGATCCAAATTCAGTTTCTACAGTCCTCTCTCTGAGTGTAGCTGGATCTCTTCATCACAAGATTATTGAAACTGACCTCATCTTATTTTTGGAAAGTCACATTCATCAGAATTGATTGTTATATAATATTGACATTGCTGCTTACAATGATCTCCTACTTCTCCCATTTCACTTAGCATCAGTTCATGTAAGTCTCTTCAGGTCTTCCTAAAATCAGCCTCCTGATCATTTCTTACAGAACAATAATATTCCATATCATTCATATACCAAAACTTATTCAGCTATTCTTCAACTGAGGGGCATCCACTCAGTTTCCAGTTTCTTGCTACTACAAAAATAGCTGCCACAAACATTTTTGTATATGTGGATCCCTTTCCCTTCTTTAAGATCTCTTAGGGATACAAGCCCAGTAGAAACACTGGTGAATCAAAGGATATGCACAGTTTTATAACTTTTTGAGAATAGTTCCAACTTGCTCTCCAAAATGGCTGGATCTGTTCACAGTTTCAACAACAATGTATTAGTGACTCAATTTTCCCACATCCCCTCCAACATTCATCATTATCTTTTCCTGTCATTTTAGCCCATCTCAGAGGTGTATAGTGGTATCGCAAAGTTGTCTTGATTAGTATTTCTCTGAGCAGTAGTGATTTAGAGCACCTTTTCATATGATTAGAAATTGTTTTAATTTCTTTATCTGAAAATTGTCTGTTCAATCATTTGACCACTTATCAATTGGAGAATTGCTTGAATTCTTATAAATTTGAGTCAATTCTCTATATCTTTTAGAAATAAGGCCTTTATCAGAACCCTTAAAAGTTAAAAAGATTTCCCCATTTATTGCTTCTGTCTTGGCACCTGAACATGGAGTATAAGAAACATAAGAATTCCAAGAAAAACCAGAGCTGTTTGTGAGAAGGATCCTTCCAGAGTTTCTTAGGTAATCCATGGGGAAGGAAAGGAAGAAGAGTCCTGGTAACACTTTTTTAGATGGTGTAATTAAATGGGCCAACACATCAAAAAGCCAAGCCAGGAAACTGATGAGAGACTTAAATGCCTGCTCTGACTATAGTCCTCTTCTCCATTTGAAAGTTTGCCTCCATGATAAGATCAACACCTGTTACAACCATGCAGAGGTGATAGTGCTGTGCTCATTTCTCAGTGTACATTCCATGTTGTGAGAGGAAAATAACAGCAAAAAACAAAAAATGGGGGCTTGTTAAGGGACAGAGTCAATTCTCTGAGAGACTTCACAGCTGTGGATCATTAACATCTGAAGGAGTTGCAAGGTAACCTTTGCTGACACAGGTGTTGTGGACTGGGAGTGAGGTAAATTGGAGTCAGAGGGAAGAGGAGAGATGTCAGACAATGCAATGACCTCTCAGTCAGAGAGGTCAGAGAACAACAAACCTCTCAGTCTCCTTGTATCATTTTCTCATATGAGGGGATCCATTTTGGGTTGGTCTGGATTGGATCTTCAGCAGTCACTATCAGGTGTGTATCCCATGTATTCCAAAACTTTCTGATCTCATCTGAATAAGCTTTGTTTGTACAAAAAAAATTAAATTAATATAATCAAAATTATCTATCTGGTGTTCAATTATGAGTTCTGGTTCTTCTTTGGATACAAATTCCTACCTTCTCCAGAGATCTGAGAGGTAAACTATCCTATAGTCTTCTAATTTGTTTATAATATCACACTTTATGTCTAAATCATGAACCCATTTAGATATCTGCTTTGTATGTGGTTAGGTGTGAGTCGAGCCATAATTTCTTCCATACTAGTTTCCAATTTCCCCAGCCTTTTTGTCAAATATTGAAGAAAGAATTGGGAACTCTTTTCCCAAAAGCGGGGTCTTTGGGTATGACAAACATTAGATTACTACAGTTATTGCCTATTTTGTCCTGTGATTCTAACCTATTCCACTGATTTACTACTCTATTTCTTAGCCTGTACCAAATGGTTTTGATTAACATTGCTTTATAATATACTTTCAGGTCTGGCACAACTAGGCCACCTTCATTAGCATTTTTTTCCATAAATTCTATTGAAATTCTTGACCTGTTTTTTCCTCCAGATGAACTTTGTTACTATTTTTCTAGGTATGTAAAATAATTTCTTGGCAGTTTGATTGGTATGACACTAAATAAATAAATTAATTTAGATAGCATAATAATTTTTTAATATTATCTCAGCCTATCCATGAGTACTTAATGTTTTTCCAACTGATTAGATCTAACTTTATGTGGAAAGTGTTTTGTAATTGTGTTCGTATAGTTCCTGACTTTCCCTTGGCAGATGGACTACCAAAAATTTTATACTATTAACTGTTATTTTGAATGGGATTTCTTTTTCTATCACTTGCTACTGGACTTTATTGGTAATATATAAAAATGTTGATGATTTATGTTAATTTATTTTGCATCCTGCAACTTTGCTAAAGTTGTGAATTGTTTCTATTCATTTTTAGTTGATTCTCTAAGGTTGTCTCAGTATACCATCACAACATCTGCAAAGAGTGATAATTTGGTTTCTTCCTGACCTTTTTCTAATTCCTTTAATCTATTTTTCTTCTCTTATTGCCAAAGCTAACACATCTAACATATCTAATACAATAGTAAATAGTAATGGTGATAATGAGCAGCCTTGTTTCACCCCTGATCTTATTGGGTTGATTCTCTAAGGTTGTCTCAGTATACCATCACAACATCTGCAAAGAGTGATAATTTGGTTTCTTCCTGACCTTTTTCTAATTCCTTTAATCTATTTTTCTGCTCTCATTTCCAAAGCTAACATATCTAATACAATATTAAATAGTAATAGTGATAATGAGCAGCCTTGTTTCGCCCCTGATCTTATTGGGAATGGTTCTAGTTTGTCTCCATTACATATGATGTTTGCTGATGGTTTTAAATAGATGCTACTGATCATTTTAAGGAAAAGTCCATTTATTCCTATACTCTTTAGTGTTTTTAATAGAAATGGATGTTGAATTTTATCAGATGCTTTTTCTGCATCTATTGAGATAATCATATAATTTTTGTTACTTTGATTATTGATATAGTCAATTATGCTGATAGTTTTGAACTAGCCCTGCATTCCTTGTATAAATCCTACTTGGTCATAGTGTATTGTCTTGGGGATGATTATCTGTAATCTCTTTGCTAATATTTTGCTTAAAATATTTGCATCAATATTAGAAAAATTGGTCTATAATTTTGTTTCTCTGTTTTCACCCTACCTGGTTTAGCTATCAATACCATATCTGTGTCACAGAAGGAATTTGGTAGGGGTCATTCTTTCCCTATTTTATCATAAAGTTTTGTATATTATTAGAATGAATTGTTCTTTGAATGTTTCTTTGAATTCACATGTAAATCCATCTGGCTTTGGAGATTTTTTTTTCTTAGGGTGTTGACTAATAGCTTATTCTACTTTTTTTTTCTAAAATGGGGCCATTTAAGTAATTTATTTCTTCTTCTGTTAACTTTGGCAGTCTATATTTTTGTAGATCTCCTTCCATTACATTTAGATTATCAAATTTATTTACATATAGTTGGTGAAAATAATTCCTAATTATTGCTCTAATTTCCTCTTCATTGGGGGAAAAGTTCTCCCTTTTCATTTTTGAGACTAACAATTTCATTTTCTTCTTTCCTTTTTCTAGCCAAATTAACTAAATGTTAATTTATTTTGTTGATTTTTTCATAAAACTAACTTTTAGTTTTATTTATTAATTCAAGAGTTTTCTTTTTTTTCAATTATATTAATCTCCCCTTTTATTTTCTGAATTTTAAATTTAGTATTTAATTGAGGATTTTTGATTTGTTCTTTTTCTAAGTTTTTTTTAGTTGTAAACCCAATTCATTGATCTTCTCATTTTCTATTTTATTCAAGTAAGTATCTAGAGATATAAAATTTCCTCTTACAACCACTTTGACTGTATCCCACACATTTTGGTATGTTGTCTAATTATTATCACTTTCTTGGATGAAATTATTGATTGTGTCTATGTCTTGCTGTTTCATTCATTCATTCTTTAGGATTAGATTATTTAATTTTCAATTAACTTTTGGTCTGTTTTCTCCTGGCCTTATATTGCATTTTATTTTTATTGCATCATGATCTGAAAAAAATGCATTTAAAATTTCTGTCTTTCTGCATTTGATTTTGAGGTTTTAATGCCTTAATATATGACTAATTTTTTTATAAGTTCCATGAACCAGTGAGAAAAAAAAAAAGTAAACTCCTTTCTGTCTCCATTCAATTTTCTTCAAAAATCTATCATGCCTAACTTTTCTAACATTTTGTTTACTGCCTTAACTTCTTTCTTATTTATTTTGTGGCTTGATTTATCTAGTTCTGAGAGAACAAGATCCCTCCACTAATATAGTCTATTTTTTCTTGCATCTATCTTAACTTCCCCTTTAGGAATTTAGATGCTATACCACTTGGTCCATATGTGTTTAGTATTGATATTGCTTCATTATCATTTAGTAAAATGTAGTTTTCTTCCTTATCTCATTTAATTAGAGCTATCTTTGCTTTCACTTGATCTGAGATCAGGTTTGATACCCTTGCTTTTTATTTTATTTTACCTGAAACACAATAGATTCTGCCCCAGCCCTTTACGTGAATGTAAATGTATCATTCTGAATGTATCATTATGTTTTAAATGTATTGCTTGTAAACATCATATTATGGGATTCTGGCTTTTAATTCTGTCTGCTAACATTCACAGTGAAAATAACTAATTCTGTATTCAGGCTGCCATTTTACCCACTCCAAGTTATACTCCTCTCTTTCCCTTCCCCCTTCCTCCCCAATATCTCACTTTTGATGACCTTTTCCCTGAAACAATCCTCTTCCTCCAGAATCCCACCCCCTTTCTTACATTCCTCTAATATTTCAGTTTTGCCCTCTATTACTCTCTCCCTTTCTTTTCTCCTTTTTCCTCCTACTTCCCTGTAAAGTTTCTTTGTGAAACTAAATATGTCTGACATTGTCTCTTAGAAAATGATGAGAATAAGATTCACACAATGTTCATCCCCCTACCTTCTTTCCCTCAATTATAATGTTATCTTTGCCTCTTTGTGAGATGTAATTTCCTTTATTTTACCTCCATTTTCCTCTTTTTTCCAGTAAGATTCCCTTTCTTCTTCTACTTTATTTTTCAAATTATCATAATAAAATTAGATTATACCCACATTCTTTAAGTTGACGCATAATAGAAATACAGTTTTCAAATGTCCTTTTCTTTCTTATCTTTTTATTTTTCCCTTGAGTTTTGTATTTGGAGATCAATTTTTTTTGTTCATTTCTGGCCTTTTCATTAGAAATAGGCGAAATTTATCTATTTCATTGAATATCCATCTTCTTCTCTGAAAGATAATGCTCTTTTTAGCTGAATAGCTTATTCTTGGCTGTAATTCAAGTTCCTTTGTCTTTCAGAATATTCAATTCCTTACCCTTTGATCCTTTAAGGTGGAAGCTGCTAGTGCCTGGGTAATCCTAATTGTGCCTTCTTTGTATTTAAATTGTTTCTTTCTGGCTGCTTGCATTATCTTTTCCTTGTTGCAATAGTTCTCAAATTTAGCTCTGATGTTCTTTGGGGATTTAATTTTGGGGTCACTTTCAGGAGGTGATGAGTGAATTCTTTCAATGGCTCTTTTACCTTCCTGATTCTTAAATATGGGGCAGTTTTATTTTATGATTTTTTGTAAGATTATGTATCGGTTCTTTTTTTAAACATGTCTTTCAAGAACTCTAATAATCATTGTCTCTCTTAGATCTATTTTTCCAATTTTTTAGAAGTTATTTCATATTTTCTTCTATGTTTTTAGTTTTTTGTTTTTGTTTGACTGATTCTTGAAGTCTCATTGAATCATTCATTTTCATTTATTCAATTCTAATTTTTAGTTTATTATTTTCTTTAGTTACCTTTAGCTACTTTTGTAATTGGTCAATTATTTTTTTATTGCATTCTTTTTCCATTTCACAAATTTTTTTTCAGTGAATTGGTGTCTTTTTTATATCTCTTTTATAGGGTATTATGTTTTTTTTTTTATTTTTCCTTGCAATGATTTCATTTCATTTCCCCATTTTTCTTCTCTCTTTTAAGATCCTTTATGCAATTTTTCAAGAAAGCCTTGTGAAATGGGGACCAGCTCATGTCTCCTTTTGGGGCTTTATCTGGAGTTGCTTTGCTTTTAGAAGCCTCAGGATCTGAGGTCTGTTTTTCTCTCTCTCCATAAAAGCTATGTATAGTGAGATTTCTTTTTGGCTTTTTATTCATTTTTTTAAGGTTTGATGTCTATTCAATGCAAAGGAGAAAGAGCTGCTTAAATTTGCCCTGGAGAAGTTGTACTGATTGATTTCAGTACTGGATAATGGTGGCTAGATCTGCTGGTCTTCTGGGGCTCAGTAGTTTACAACTTGCCTTTTGTAGCAAATATACCAAACTACCTGCTTGCTACCAGGACAGAGTAGCCTAAAAAATTCACAGAAGATTCCCAGGTGTACTGAACACTCTGATTCCCTGCCCCAGCTTTTTGTTCTGGTTTTCCTGTGCTGTGGTCTGGGCTTGGCAGACTTGTCCCCTGCCCATTTGAAACAGACCTGTTCTGAAGTTCTTCCAAGATTTTTTTTTTCTAAAAATGTGTTGTACTCCAAATTATTTGTGGATTCTTTGACTTCAAAACCAATTTAGAGGCTTAATCTGCTGTTGGTTTGAGAGAAATTCAGATGAGGTCACAGAAAGTTATGTCTGCTCTCAGCCATCTTGACTCCACCCTCTAAATTTTCTTACCACTTTTAGATTTCCAGTATTATTAGTTGTAAATAGGTGTTTATTCAGGCTCCCATGTGTGTTTGTATGTTTTGCAATAGACTGAACTTATGGTTTAAATGAAACAACAACATTTTGTTTTGAAATCATCATTTCTCTCTGTATCACACTGACAGTCACTAAATATTTTAAAAAGGTCTGCTATGTATTAGTGACTGTATAAGTCACTAGAAGTAGAAAAAGGGAGAGAAAAATGATAGACATTTTCTTTCAATGAGCATACAATAGAATGGGCAAAACAATCAGTTAGAAAACATGTACAAACAAGTATTAAACAGAATGAATAGGCAATAATTAAAAGAAAATTAAGAAAGGTTAGAAAAGGTGTTCCACAGAGGATGGTGCTTCAATTCAGACACAAAGGAAGTCAGTATGTAAAAACAAAGAAGCAGGAATATTCCATACTAAAAGGAAGGCCACAAAAGATGCCCAGCACCAAGAGATTGGGTGTTTTATGCTTTGAAAAACAAGGAGGTCAGATATGTAAAAGTTTGAAGAGTATGTAGTAGGGGGTAAGTTATAACAAGATAGGAAAGGTAGGGGGAGTGTAGTTTTTTGTAGTGTTTTGAATACCAAATAGGTGATTTTATATTTGATCTGAGAAATTACAGAGTGCCAATGGAATGTATTAAGTAGGGAGAGAGGTGAAAAGATCTTTCATATTTGGAAAAAGTGCTTTAGGAAAAAAAATCACTTTTGTGTCTGAAGAAAGTAAAAATTGGAGTGAGGAGAAACTTGGAACAGGTAGATCCTGCTCCCAGTAGACTATTGCAACAGTTCAGGCATGAAGTAATGAGCTCCTGAACCAGAATAGTGGCAGTGTCAGAGAGCAGATTGCTAAGTTGTTACAAAAGTGAAATCCCCAGGTATTGGCAATTAATTGCATATGAAAAGGTTAGATGTAGTATAGCATTGAGTATGACATTTAGGTTGCAATATTAAGGGAATAGAAGGATGGTTTTGTCTTATATAGAAATAAGTAAAGTAGAAGGAAGGAAGGGTTTTGACAAAATGATAATGACCTCCATTTTTAGCCATGTTGAGTATAACATTTCATGTGGACATTCAGTTCAAGATTTCTAGAAGTTAGTGTGAAATGTGAGATTAGGGAACTGGAGAGATGTGAGACCTGGATATGTAGATTTAAAAAGTATAAGCATGAAAATAGCAATTAATTTCAAGGGAACTGATGAATCACTATATGGTATTTTCTTTCCAAAGTTTTTTGGGATTGCCTTGGATCACTGAAACACTGAAAAGAACCAACTCTTTTATACTTGATCATTGCACAGTCTTGCTATCACTTTGTCCAATGTATTCCAGGTTCATGTTAATCCTTCTAGGTGTTTCTAAAATCAGCTTGTTCATTATTTTTATACAAAAAACAATATTCCTTTACCTTTATATAGCACAATGTACTCAGCAATTCCCCACCTGATGGGCATCTATTCATTTTTTAATTCTTTGCTTCCACAAAAAAGAGCTGCTACAAACATTTTTACACAATGAGTCCTTTTCCCTCCTTTATGAATTCCTTGGGATACAGACCCAGCAGTGATACTCCTCTGTCAAGGGTATGCATAGTTTTATAGTCCTTTGGATATAGATCTGAATTATTTTTCCAGAATAGTTAGATTATTTCACAATTCCACTGCATTAGGGTCCCAGTTTTCCCTCATCCTCTCCAACATTTATAATTACCTTTTTCTGTCATCTTAGCTAATTGAAGAGATGTGAGTTGTCTCAGAATAATCTTAATTTACATTTCTCTAATAAATAGTTATTTAGATAATTTTTCATATGAATATATATGACTTTAATATTGTCATTAAAAATTGTTCATAAGGGCTTGTTTTTTTAAACATAGAGGACAGAAGTTAGAGGAGAAAAAAATTGCAATACAGATACTAAAGTCATCACTGAAGGAAGGGGATTTACCTTCATTTCTTTTGACTACAGGTACTAGGATTTTGAATGTGTGATAGATATAAATCTTATCACTTTGTTATTGAAAACATGTCTCAATCTGCTATTTTGGTACTAGAGCTAGTGTAAATTTTTCATGCCGACTTTATGTTACTATTTAAATACACACTATAACTTATTGATTATTTAACCTTGGACACCAAATCTAAGAGAAAAGTGATAGAAAAAAGATTATGATTAACATGATTTATATATATTTTTTTGTATGGCCCAAGTAAATCTTATTAGTAATGATGACTAAGAAGGAGGAAAAAAAAAGTTAAGCAATCATAGTTGATGCTTCCTTATCACTTATAGGAAGTACCTAGAATGTAATGATACAGCATACAAGGACATAGTCGTTCTGTGTTTAAGAGTTTTCCTTTTGTAAATCTACTTCAAATGAATGGAAATTCATATCACAATAGGTCTTCATCATTTGCAAATCACTTTCAAGAGCTCAGTGAGGTAAATAGAATTTTTCACAAACAGAATGAAATAAAGGGAATAAAAAAACAACAAAAAAACCCAGTAAAAACAACAAACAACCCTATTGATAGATGAAACATTCACAAAAATACTGCTTGTATGAAGTTTGTTTTACTATAACTAGATCAACTTGCCATTTTCATTTTAGAATGAGAGAAACTGAATCTCCAAACAGATCTTTTTAATCCTAGAGAATTTATTTAGACATTATGATCTCAGTAGCTTTGTTTTTGTAGCAAGTCTATGTCTCACAGGCATGAAGGTATCATTGTATGACTTGACAAGTTGTATAATAGAACTTTCTAGCTTCTTATCTCTTCATACATTCATAAGAGACAATTTATTTTCTGCCATAAGGGGAATCAGGAAGTTGGGTCAAGAAGCTTGACTAATCACCTATCTTCAGAAAAAGTTTGTGCTAAGCTATTTTATCTATTTGTTCTTTAAACCATTTTTAGCCTTGGGGAAATGACCATTCATCTGGTAACAGAAGAGAAATCAGGTAAAGTACACATGAAAGAATATATGCCAGATAAGGCAGAGTGAAATAACTTTCCCACTGGGGAATAAGCAACTCAACTAAATCAACCAATAGGAAGCTCTCAGAAGTTTGTAATGCAACAATTTGGAGGCAGGGCAGGATAAAGAAGGGAAGTTTTCTCACCTCACCTTCTTTTTAGAGTCTTATTTTCTCTTCATCAATATGAAGTTCAGTTAGCATCATTTTTCAAAACTGGAAGCCAGGAGTACCTGAATGGACAACATATCCTGAAGACATTGAAGAAAGCTGGATTACACCTTTCTCTCTCTATTCTCAATTATGTCCTGTTACTTATATAGGTGACAGATACTGATTTTTCATACAACTAGCTTTTGGGACTCACTCTATCTAAACAAAATGAGAGATTTGAACTAGATACTTAAAAAAAATCTTTGAAGGTTTAAATTTGATTATTAAAATATAGACCAGCCTGACATTGAATCCCATAGAGAATAGATGTTCACAAATTTTCTCTTTACATGGAGGAAATGAGTGAAAAAATGAGAAAGATAAACAGACCTTTATTTTTTCATATGTATGAAAAACATATTGTATTTGAAAATTCTAAATTGAAAAGTCAAACATGAAAGTGTATTAAAATAACATAGAACAGAGCAATGACTTACTCTCAGGAAGAAATCATGCCTTTTTTTTTCCTTCTGATTGGTCACTTATAACCTTTGAGATACACCAATAATCTCTTTAACCCTAGCTAATATCAGAACTGAGATTAAGAATCCATTGTCAATCCACACTTAACACTACATACCAAGATATGATCTAAATGGATTCATGATCTAGACATAGAGTGATATTATAAGCAAATTAGAAGAACATAGGATAGTTTATGTTTCAGATCTGTGGAAAAGGAAGAACTTTGTGTCCAAAGAAGAACTAGAGATCATTATTGATTATAAAATAGAAGATTTTGATTATATCAAGTTAAAAAGTTTTTGTACAAACAAAACTAATCCAGATAAGATCAGAAAGGAAGCAATATATTGGGAAATCATTTTTACATTGAAGGATTCTGAAAAAGGCCTCATTTCTAAAAGATATAGAAAACGGAATCAAATTTATAAGAATTCAAGTCATTCTTCAATTGATAAATGGTCAAAGGATATGAAAAGACAATTTTCAGATGAATAAATTTAAAACTATTTCTAATCATATGACAAGGTGCTCTAAATCACTAGTGATGAGAGAAATGCAAACTAAGAAAACTCTGAAATACCACTTCACACCCCTAAGATTGGCTAAGATAACAGCAAAAGACAAGGATGAATATTGGAGGGGATGTGGGAAAACTGGCACACTAATAAAAATAGTGGACAAAGATAAAAAAATATCATGGAAAACAAAGTGCTCTAAAAGTACATATGTGATCATTTAAAAATGAAATAAATTAGACAGCTTTCATCAAATTCTTTTTAAAATTGTTTTATTTCAAGTTATAAAAACTGACATTTTTTTCTCTAGCATTTATGTATTTATGTCACTATGTAGCCTCCAAGTAGGACAAACAATTTAGCCAAATGCCAGGAATGGAAGAATTTCTTATTAAACATTTGAACAAATGTGAAGAAAAGTTATCTTGTAAGACATTCCCAGGAAACCCCTGAAGGCAAGAAAAGCATTGTCATTGAAGCATCAAAAGTAGCCCATGTTTCAGGTGTCAGAACTGAGCATATAGAGATAATAGTGCTTTCATAATCAGATCAGGGTGCTGACCATCTTTTTTTTTTTTTTTTTCCTCATTAGAATATAAGAAGTATTTTAATAGAACTAAACAAATCAATTCTGATACTCTATTATGTACAGTAATTTTAATGGAAACAGTTCAAGGCAAACAGACACCAAATAATTTAATGGTCAAAATGGAATTCCATCTTTTTTTTCCATAATCAATATTGAAATTTCACCTGGGAAAATTGATGAATATGGTGGTTATGGTGGTGGTAATAGAATGATCGTATAAAAGATACTTAACTTTAGATAACTAATGAAATTATGTTTATATGCATACATACCAAAGTATGTATGCATATATTTGTGTATGTGTGTGTATATTCTCACATAATGGAGTTATAATTTTGAAAAACATTAACAATTAAATAAAACATTTTAAGTGCTTTTTATGTACAAAGTACTTTCTTAAGCAATGGGGCTGCAAATAAAATAGTAAGTTTGTCCCTGCTCTAAAGAAACTCACATAATGAGAGATAACACATGAAAAGATTTCAGCTATAAATCAGATAGAAACATTTTTTGTAGTTTAAGGTACAGCAGAACATCAGATATTAATGCCTCTTCTTTGATGTCATTTCCAGGGTTATAATCATAGCAGTTTTTGATTTGGAAAAATTTAAAAGTGCCAAAGATTTTGGTGGCATGAGAAGTCTTTTTTGGATTATTTGTACCCGTGACTATATATCTTGCCAGAACATTGCCAGGCTGCATCTCCAAAGCAAGTACTTCCCATGATAATAATTCATTGCATTGGAAATTTATTATTTTCCAAGTTAGTGGGAGAAGGGCTCTGGAATGTGTCCATTGGGTGAGATGATAGATAAGTTACTAAGCTACTAATGATGTTTTCTTTTTTTCTTTTCTTTCTTTCTTTTTTTTTTTTTTTTTTTTTTTTTTTTTTTTTTTTTTTTTTTTTTTTTTTTTTTTTTTTTTTTAACCTAGCACATGCTGTCTTCAATCTTTCTAGTAGTGCCTATTTGCTTCAACTCTGAATATAATTAATTACACTATGTTAAATATAATTCCAAAGTTAAGCAAGACAATTATCCTCTGGTCATTATCTATTAGAGAATACTTTACTCTTGTTATCTTTAACTTCATTGGTCATGGATCCTACTTGAAATTCCTTCTATAGAATTATTGTTTTAAAATTTGCTAGAGTTTGCATTAATCTCTAAAACTGCTGAGTGCATTCCCAAGAAAATGATTGCATCTGATAAAATCTGGTAACTTTCTTAGGTTATTTACTCTCTTATTGACATATTTAAGGGAACAAAACAATGTGGTATATATACATATTTTTTAATGAAATTTTTGTGCAGTGAGATACACTTGGGTGAGCTCTAAATTCAACTACAAGAATACTGTCTGTGTGTGTGTGTATGTGTGTGTGTGTGTGTGTGTGTGTCCGCACACATGCGCACAAAAAGAACTCAACATATATGTGACATTAAAAAAAATCAAGAAATTTTTTTTGGTAATTTCATAATTTTATTAATAATGCCAGCCTTTTAATAAGTTATGATCATTTGATACTCTCTCTTAGCCTGAAGACCCCTCACAGCAGTGGGCTTACAATTTATATGTGAATGGAAGTTTAGATGCCTTGAAATGGTAATCACTTCTTGCAAGAATATGGGATTGTGCTGAGAGGGAATACCAAGGCCAGCTTATTGTGCCTTGATGCACAATATGTTTTCTGCCATGTTGCAGAAACACCCTTGTTGAGCAAGGATCATTGATTTGTGATCGTGGGAACGAGTGTAAGCCAAGGGTCACATCCAGTGGTTACATGAACAAAGATGCCTGAACAAGGCCTCTCACCTGTCTGTGAGCTGCTGAATTGCTGAATTGTCTGTCCTTCCATTGGCATGTGCCATGTAAATGCAGTGCTCACAAGCTGCTCCTCTGAATGGTGTTTGGGGATTGCCTACTGTCTACATGATGAGCACACTTGCAAAAATATGTATCAACAAGTCTGTACAGGATAATAAACTGGAGCTCTTTTCACACCCTATGAGTCTCCCACCCATTCATATCACCTCTAAGATGAAAGGGCTCATAGGTCATGAACTCTGAAAAGCCAGCCACAACAAATTCTGACTCATTAATAATTAATGAGAAAAGAATTCTTAAAACAAAAGGGTAGGCTATATTACAATGAGGGTCTTGAGGAAGATGACTTGGATCACTCATATCTTGGTTAAAGCAATATATATATATATATATATATATATATATTTTTTTTTTCCTTATCACATATATGACAAAAAGAAGCATCCACATTTTTCCAGACCTTTCTGAACAAATACTACATGCAAGAATGGATTCATTAGGTTAAACTCAGAATTACTTTTGATGTGTTGATTAGATCTTGGCTTGGGTATATCTTTGAAAGAACTTTCCAACAGTTAAATACAAGAGAGAAATACTTATTTCCCAGATATGCTAAACCTATTGACCTCAACAATAATTCTTCAAAGTAGGTGCTATTTTTATCTCCATTTCATGCATGAGGAATCTGAGGAAGAGAGAGGTTAAATGATTTGTTGTGGGTCACACTGTTAATCATTTTGTAAGCAGAAATCAAGCTTAGGCTATCCTAAGGATAAATTCATTAATTATCTTCACTGTGCCAACTATATGCTTATAAATGCCTTAACTTTCATATGAAAAATGAATAGAACAAAGTCCTAATGCTCTAAAAGAGAGGGCAATTTGAAGAAGAGAAATAAATCAATCAATATGAAGACATTAATAATTTACTATGGGTCAGACTCTGTACATGATTGAGGAGACATAGGTGTCAAAAATGTATTATGCATACATGTGGAATATATATTCTAAAAATGCTATATACATCTGACTTTATTAAATTAATCATTAAGTCAATTTATTTTCTTTTTTATTGAAATTTATCCCCATTTTTTTCTTTTTGTCTATTGAAATTTATTCTCAAAGAAAATTTTTTCTGACTATGATATTTCCATAGTTTTTATTTGCATTTTTTTCCATACTTTGCAAATTGATTTAAAACTGTTTGATCAGGCAAAAATAAATACATAATGCATTTATTTTATATAAGTTAGTCAAATTATTATTGATACTTTGATTCACAAAAATAGTATTGTTTTTATTTGCATTCTGCAGGCATAATTGTGTGGAGATATACAAAGGCAAAACTGGTGATTTAAATGATCCAGTTATTCACTGTTAATGACTGAATCTTTTTTTTTTAACAATAAAATATATAATGTTCTTATTTGTTAGATTTTTGGAGTACTCTAATGTAACTCATATCAATTTTCCTTTCATTATTCCAAATATTTTTAAAGAACTTAGGTTTATATCCAATATAAAGATTTTAGCACTCACATTTATCAGCTCTAAGTATGTATAGCATAAGGCATCATAATGACATAAAATGGTCTGAATAATTAATTTAGAGCTTCCTACATTATATGATTCAACATCTGGCAAATTTAAAAGATAAAAAACATTGGAATTTTTATGAGATGTAGTGTCCATTCTTGTATAACTGATGTTTATGATCTTCATATACTGAGACGTTCGTCATGCTTATCTGTTCCTGTCATATTTTCAGTCAATATTACCACAAAAACAAAAATAAAGTTTCTTTATTAATTAATCAAAGATTCATTGGTAAATACACTTACACAATACATGTAAATAACTATATTGTAACTTGTGTGGCCACCAGAATAGTTCAGTGTGGCTTAATGTATAATATAAAGTACCCAGAATACTCCAACCAATTGATGTTTGGTTTAGAAAGTTTATTGATTTTACCTCTCATAATTATGTGGTGCTAATTACACTATTGGAAACAAAAGTCATTTGACATACTATTTATAGAGTTAATGAAATGGGAAAATAATTGTCTTCTCCCCTTCTCTACTTAACATGAAAACAAACAATTATATATAGAGTGAAAATACAATGCATTATATATGAGTGAGAAGATCTGGGTTTGAATCTCAGCTTAGCTATTTACTGCTTATGTAATGCTGTCTAAATCTCTGTTGAAATTTTACTTTGTTATAGTCCCCTGACAACCCAACCAATCAATATTATAAATGTATAAGGAATTAGTATAATGTAACAAATAAGAAAATATATTAAAAATTATGAATTCCAAGTGGAATGTAATAGTATTTGAATAAAATTGCATCTGAAAATAATCACAACCAGATCTAAAGACTATGTGCTAAATTAGGAGAAGCTAGCTAGGTCTAATAATGCTGTTTGTTAGCGGTGAATAAACTCTATATGCCGGAAGTACAACCAGAGTTAAATGGTATATTAATGAGCAAAGTATGAACTCATGCCCCTGCTAAAGAGAGAATAATTTATTGTAAATTTATGAATCTCTTATGTAGAAAACATTAAATATTTTACTTTTTCTTATGATCCTTCAGTTTAAAATAACTAAGTTTTAAGAAGATTACATACCTGAAAAAGCAGATCTGGATCAATTTGAAAAGAAAAATAATTATCTTTCTCATGGGTTTCAAAGAATCCATATACACCATATACATATGGTGAAAATAGAGGATAATTTGCCTCTCAAGACACGTATCAAATTCTTGAAAGACTAAGGGTCATAAATTTAGAGTTAAAAGAGATCACTTTTTACACTCTATATTTTAATAATGAGGAAACTGAAACTACAAAATACATAAGGCTATAAGTCAAACTATATAACAAGTGGCAGTAAAAATGTGAACCAAGATTCTCTAAATTCCATTCATCATTTTCCAATACACAACAAAGTCTCCAACATTCACCTCACAATTCTAGATATGATTGATACATTTATGAAATAGCATCTTTTCTTCTTACTAGATTCCTTTCAGGCTCAGAGACTTCATTCAAAATTATATTTTTTTCTATAGTACACTTTTATTTTTTCCATTTTTTAGCAACATTAACCATCCAGAATCACAGTTATATAGGGGAAGTTTATCTATTGAAACTTGAGGACAGTCAAATAAATCTTCACTTCATTAAAATATCTCTATGAGACAACACTTCCACCTCTTATCCATGATGAATGCATTCAATTCAAGGAGGCTATTTGAATACAAATGTTCACCTCTCAAATTCTCTTCCCTTACTTGTGATCAAATATTTTCATCAAATGAAAACTCATATCTCTAAAAAGCATAATTGAGAGATATTTCTTAGGAAAGGAAGGGAGAAAGGAAGAAAGAAGGAATGAAGGAAAGAAGGATGAAAATAAGGAATGAGGAAGGGAAGGAAGGAAGGAGAAATGACCATTCTGGAGAACAATTTCAAACTATGGTCAAAGGACTAGAAAACTATGCATATCCTTTGGCCCAGGAGTACCACGATGAGGTCTGTATGCCAAAGAAATCATAAAAGAAGGAAAGGGACCCACATGTGCAAAAATGCAGTAGTTCTTTTTGTGGTGGTAAAAAATTGGATAATTAGTAGATGCCCATCAATTAGAGAATGGCTGAATAAGTTGAGTTTTATGAAGGTAACAGAATATTATTGTTCTATAAAAATGATGAACAAGATGATTTCAGAAAGGCCTGGTAAGATTTACATGAACTGATGCTGCTGAATGAAGCAAGTAGAACCAGGAATGTTTTGTACACAATAATAGCAAGATTGTGGGATGATCAACTATGAACGACATGATTATTTTCAGTGTTTCAATGATCCAAGGCAATCCCAATAAACTTTGGAAAGAAAACAACATCTACTTCCAGAAAAAGAGCTATGGGGATTGAATGTGAATCAATACATGCAACTTTCATGTCTTTTTTCTGTTTTATTTTTTCTTTCATGGTTTTTCCCTTTTGCTCTGATTTTTCTCTCCCAAAATGATTCATAAAGAAATGTGTATTTAAGAAGTTAATATACATATTCAACAATAAAAAATAAATTGTTTTGAAACTGTTAAAAAGTTTTCTAAAAATTTAAAAATGCAAACTGCTAACAATTAGCCAGTTTCTAATATTGAATATCTTATTTAAAAGAATGTTTGAAGATTGTGTCCCATATACATGGAAATTCATGAGCATTTATTCAGTATTAAATATGAATCATATATAGTCAAGTTTTTACATTGTGAGAGTGCTTCAATAAAAAACTGAATTCTAATTTTATTTTCATAAGCTAACTTCTTAAAACTTCCAATTACTTTTCAAGTTTAGCATAGCTAGAATTTGTTGAACCCAGAATTGAAATTAAACCTTCCTGACTCACTTCAGATTTCCTATCCACCATAGCACATTTTTGGATTGCAATTTCAAATTTACATTGGTGCTCATGGAACACCATTATTCAAAAAGGATCCCTCCTCCACTTTCCCCCTCCCCCAACTCCATGTTGCCTTTAAACATTTAATACCATGTACACCTTTTTTTAAAATTTTAGCATGAATAACCCTCTACAATGTCTCCGTTCTTTTTTTCTGTTTCTACTCTATGTCATGCTCTCTTAGGTGAGATCCACTGTTCCATGAAGACAAGGCACAAGACTCTCCTTAAATTTTTATCTCTTCTAGCCCCTGATTCTCCCTTGTAATTAGTAGGCATATTGAATTGAAGCATGAGCTACTAGTGAATGAAACATTATCATTAATTTTAGGAAAGTTTTAAGGCAATGATCTTCCACTCATATAAAAAGCCTATTTGTGAGTGGATATTTTATAGAATATTATTCTATAAGTGGTGTGTACAGTATTCTAGCATTATAAAATCATGTATATTTTTCATGGGGCTTCAGTTTAATAATGGACAACTAATTTATTAAGGGAGCACAAATTTCAATGCATTCATTATACTGCATAGTGGGGATATAAAGATCAAAAGTAACATAATCTCTGCAATTAAAATTGAAAACCAAGCATTTATAAGTACCTTCACTGTACTAGGTATTCTGCTAAGTGTTAAGGATGTAAAAAAAGAGTGCAAATGATATTCTCTGCTCTCAAAGAACTTATACTCTAATGAGATGGAAAACATGTTAATAAATATAAACAAAACAAGTGCTTTCTTTGTCTCTGTCTCTGTCTTCTTTTCTGTCACTCTCTGTCTGCCTCTCTCTGTCTCTTTCTATATGTGTCTGTCTCTCTGTGTCTGTGTCTTATCTGTCTCCCTCTCTGAAGATAATATGATAAATAGCAAGAAATAGGTAACAGTAACCTGGGGGATGGCACTAGATTGGGCAGGGCATCCAATAAAAGAAAAAAATTTTAGATGGAACTTAAAGAAAGTCTAGAGAGGTCAGTCATTGGAGAAGAGGAGGAGAAACATTCCAAGAATGAAGACTAATCAGAAAAAAATGCCCAAGAACAAAGAAATGAAATGCCTTGTTTATCAAACAGATAGGAGGCTGGTGTTGCTGGACTGAAGAAAATGTGCTGGGGAGGAGGGCATAGGAATATAGAAAATAGCTGTCTAGTTATGAAGATCATTAATTGCTAAATATGACATTTTTATATTTACTTCTAGAGACAATAGGAAGCCATTGAAATTTATTGAATATAGGGATAATATGATCAGACCTCAAAGTCAAGAAAATTACTTTAGTGGCTAAATGAAGAATGGATTGGCATAGGAAAAGACTTGAGTGGTAAATCGACTAGTTGATTATTGAAAATAGTTTAAGCATGAGGTGATAAAGATCTGCACTAGAATGAGACAGAGGAAAGTACAGGGAATACAAAAGCTTACAAATATGAAATAAAAGGCCTTTGAAGCAGATTGGTTAAAAGGGTGAGAAAGAGGAATCCAGGATGACTCCTAGTGACTAGGAGGGATTATTAAGATGATGTTTTCAACTACAATCATAAGCAGAAAAGTTAGAAAAGGGAGAAGGAGAATGGAAAAATGAACTCTATTTTGGACATACTGATTGTTTTTTTTTTTTTTAGAATTTCTACTATATATCCTATTTTAGATGTCTAAAAGGTATAAGAAAATATGAAATTGCTGATTGACAGAGTAATTGGGGCATAATCAAATGATTTTAGGCTCATCAGAATAAATTAGTCCAAGAAAGTTGAAAAGTTCAGCAAGTGAACTGTCTCTTTGTGTGTCTTTCTCTGTCTCTGTCTCTCTTATCCTTTTCCTCTCAAGATGAAATGATACACAGTAAGTCATAAGTAATAGTAAATTGAAAAGACAATTAAAAGTCAAAACTTATTTCCCTTTATGTAAGAAGAGATCCCAGGGATAAATCTTAAGAGACACCTATAAAATTATACTGGATTTCATCAAAAGAATAAATTATTTTTTAAACTTTTACTAAAATAATGTAAATGGCTACAATTAAAATATGCTTTTTCTTGTGAATATTTTCCTTATTTGTGAATGTTATCATTTATTTTAGTAATAAAAAGAGAGTAAATCATCATTAATCTTGAATCCTATACCTAAGATATTGTATATTTTGAGAAAGCATACAGAAGACTTGGGTTAAAATTTATGATGTTTCTGCAATCCTTTTATGGTAGAGTGGGCAGAAACTTTGCAGGAAGCAATAGTAACTACCATAAAAGGAACGCAGGAACATCATAAATTTTAATGTAGCTATTTAATTCACTTTACTTCAAGAAAAATGTATAATCCTATTGAAAATTGCTTAATCAAATGTTTATAAATGTAAAATTTATTTTTTGTTTTTTTAATGCTATGTGGGTGAATTCTAGGTAAAAGAGAATCAATAGGGAGGGAGTGATTTTCTTTTTTTTACCTAATATTCGCTGTAGTAACATTAAATTTTCAATACATAAAGTTTAGCTTCATATTCTGTAATGACATATAGCTGGTTTTATTGTTGTTTTGTTAAGGAATTAATTAGGATTGTTTTTAAAATGAGGTTTCTAGGGATATTAAAAATACTTTGTTTGAAAAATGATAATGTATTAATGGAAGCAATAATTATTTACTTAATATTAGACCAATTTTCTTTTTAAAGGACTTTGTGAAATCTGCTTACTTTGAATCTTGAAGTATGCTTTAAAAATGAAAACTTTGGCATTTATCAGAAATCATAGATGCAATGAACTTTAGTCAGCTTTTGATGAATATCCACCTGAAATAAGTAAAAGAAATCTTATTTAAACAAACATTTTCTTACAATAGGGAAACAACACAGAAAGAAGGAAATGTTCCTTTTCAATGTTTCAATATTTTTCATGTTTCATCCATCTGTTTGCATATGCAACATATACCACGTATTTTCCTTTTTAATAAATTGCACAGAGAGAGGGAAAAAGGAAAAAAAAAGAAGTGAGGGAGAGGGTCTAGAATGGGTAAAGCATATCTGCATAAATACAAAAAGCCACATGCTGCTTCTCCTCTGCATTGCACATGTTATTTCCAAATGGAATCTTTTTAAAAATCAATGGGAGCTCATTTTCATATTAATAGTAACATTTTGCATTTATAGAGTACTTTTCCTCCAAAGAAAGGCAAAGCACTTAACAATGAAAAATTTCAGCTATCAGCCATAACAAACTTGTGGGAAAGGAATGATTAACAGCAAAGTCAATTTAAAATAGGAAGTTATTTGAATTCATACCCCTTCTATTAGGGAAAGGAACAAATTTATCACCATCCCCTTTAGGTTTATAACCCTCAACTCCTTTACTGCAGGAGATAAGGGTGAATTTCATAACTGAAGATCCTGTGGTCAAAAAAAAAAAAAAATCTATGGGAAATGCAAAACAATATACCTCTTCAGACTGTTTCTAGCCAGCTGATAAAAATGACTATATGTAGCTTGACAAACATGGCTGAGATGGTTCCCTAAGTAGCAAATCTTAAGAATGAGAAAAAAGATGCTGAATCCATTTTGATCAGAATGAAAGAACAGGAAATGCGCTGATACATGCATACATATTAACAAATAAACAAAAAAAGAGATCTTTTTTTACTGTAATATTTTTATGTAGCCATTCTTTTCCTTTATATAAACATGGAAAATTAAAATGTAATAAGGTTTTCTATTAATACATTTGTATCTGACTGCAATCAAATTTTTTTTTCTTAACATTTTCTAATGTATTAAAATTTTAACCACTCATTTATGTGAAAATAAAAAAAAAACATAAATGATAAAAATCACTTTTTGATCCAAGAAATTTACTTTGCCCCAACTTTTAGTTAAATCTATTTTTACTATCGCCTATAAATAAGGTACAACCACAACCCAATTTTATCCAACTCAGGAAGCACTCTTTTTATGGTAAGAAGGTAATTTTTTCAATAAAGTATAAATTAAAATAATTTAACAGTGGTCTTGGTGGAATACATTCTTTATAAATTCACAAAATATCTTCTATATTTTCAGAGGACTTAGAAAATAACCAAGATATTATATATCACAAGAAAGAAAAAAAAAGAAAATAAATTTGCGTGACATTTCCAGCACTTTCATTTGATGCTACTATCCCCATCTTACATTCACTTCTCTGTTAGAATCCTAGTGTTAACTCAATGGAATTGATAGAAACAGTGCTTATGTGCTTGGGTTTACATCTTTGGAGTTCACACCTTTGGAAGAATTCACATATTAGAAGTCACACATTAGAGCTCACATATTTAAGATGGCAGAGAAGACACATGCGACTTTCTAAGCTCTTCTCTTACCCTCTTTATCAATATTATATCGAGCCTCAAAAATAGTCTTGACTGCTACAATTCGTAAAGATAAGAAGTAGAACAACTCACCAGCCGAAGAAAATCTGCAGTCTCCCCAAAAAAGGTTGGTTCCGAGGCCAGGGGGGAGATCAGCGCAGACAGGGAGAGAAATTAGGTTCTGAGGAGAGTCTCAAACCGAAAGTAAAAGCACAGATCTCAGTACAAGCACGCAGCCCCAACCTGCAGTACCAGGCTTTTCCTTGGGGCAGTTGTGATCCTGCATGGCAGGAAGACACAGCCCAGGTTAGCCTCCAATCTGCGCAGTGGGGAGCTCGGCTTGGGGCCATAGAGCTTTTCCAGGGACCATTTGCATCAGGCAGAGACGCTGGGCAGAGTTTGTGGCGGTCTGCGGTCAGCTGCTAATACTCACAGTCCCACAAGAGGCTCCGGCCTGGGGCAGTGACACTTTCACCCCTTAGTCTCTAGCCAAGGGCAATCGCTAACCCACTCAGCCCTACTAAGCAGTTTGATAGCTCGGCCAGTGCTGAATCCACTTCCTGTTGGGGGAAGGGAAAACTCTCACTCAGAGCACTCCCATACCTCGGAGCCGGAAATCGGTTTACATCTTTCCCTGCTCTGCAGAGGAAGCTGGTAACCCCCTTGCCTAGGAGACCTACCCTAAAGGCTTTAAAACATGAATAAAAAGATGAAAAGAACGATCGACAGCTTCTATGCAGAAAAAGAGCAGGTCAGCAAACCTGAAGAGACCTCAAACAGCAAAAATGCATCAGACTGTCCTCCTTTACATGATGCTCTCATAGAAGAGACCATTAAAAGTCTCAAAAGAGAGTTAGAAGATAAATGGGGAAAGGAAAGAGAAGCCTTACAAGAGAGCAACAACTTCCTGAAATACGAATTGGAAAAAGTAAAAAAATCTCAGGAAAGTAAGAATTGTGAATTGGAAAAAATAAAGAATTCACTAGAAAGTAGGATCTGTGAATTGGAAAAGACAAAGAACACGCAAGAAAGTAGGATCTGTGAATTGGAAAAAGAAAATAATTCACTAAAAAAAAAAATTAGTGAAATGGAAAAAAATTCCACAGACCAAAACAATACATTCAAAAACTCAATTGGACATATACAGAAAGAAGTAAAAAAAGCTAATGAAGAAAATAATTCTTTAAAAATTAGAACTGAACAAATAGAAACTAATGATTCATTGAGACAGCAAGAATCAGTCAAGCAAAAACAAAAAAATGACAAACTGGAAAAAACCATGAATTATCTACTTGCAAAAACGACAGACTTGGAAAATAGATCTAGGAGAGATAATCTGAGGATTATTGGACTTTCTGAAAACTATGATGAAAAAAAGAGCCTAGATACTATTTTACAAGAAATCATCAAAGAGAACTGCCCAGATGTAATAGAATCAGAAGGTAAAATAGGCATTGAAAGAATTCATCGAACACCTTCTGAAAGAAACCCTAAAATAAAAACTCCAAGGAATATTGTGGCCAAATTGCAGAACTATCAGATTAAGGAAAAAATTTTACAAGCAGCCAAAAAGAAACCATTTAAATACCGAGGTGCCACAATAAGGATGACCCAAGATCTGGCTGCCTCTACATTAAAGGAAAGAAGGGCCTGGAATATGATATTCTGAAAGACACAAGAACTTGGGATGCAGCCAAGAATAAACTACCCAGCTAAGCTGAGCATTTTCTTCCAGGGAAGAAGATGGACATTTAATGAAACAAATGAATTCCATTTGTTTCTGAAGAAAAACCAGAACTAAACAAAAATTTGATCTCCAACCATAGAACTCAAGAGATGCAGAAAAGGTAAAAATAACTCTTGAGAATTGTATTTCTGTTGTGGATATACAAAAGAATACATGTATAATTTGATTGTACTGATATAACATAAAAAAGTGAAGTAGATATGGAAAAGGGATGATGGCAGAATAAGGTGGGAAGGAGGGATAAAAAGAGGGAAACCACATCCCACAAAGAGGCAAAGGAAACTTATCATATCTGAGGGAATTTAGAGAGGGGGAGGAACATTGTGTGAATCTTACTCTCATCAGAGTTGGCTCAAAGAAAAAATAATTGACATTTGTTTTAGAGAAAATTCTCTTTTGCCTCATTAAAAACGTGGAGAGAGAAAAGGGAAAGAAAAAAGAATAAAGAGGAAGGAAGGGGAAAAGACTCAAAGTGGGGGAGGGCGGGATTATAAAGAGGGTAAGCATCGTGTTACAAGAGGGTATATAAGTTTAAAAGGGGAAAGAGGGTTGGGGGAGGCAAGAATAAGTAAAGCACAATCTGGGGTTATTAGGATGGTAGGAAATACAGATTTAGTAATTCTAACCGTAAATGTGAATGGGATGAATTCCCCATAAAGAGGAGGCAATGACAGACTGGATCAAAGTCAGAACCCTACAATATGTTGTTTACAAGAAACACATTTAAAGCAGGGAGATACATATAGAGTAAAGGTAAAAGGCTGGAGCAAAATCTATTATGCTTCAGGTGAAGTCAAAAAAGCAGGGGTAGCCATCCTTATCTCAGATCAAGCAAAAGTAAAAATTGATCTAATTAAAAGAGATAAGGAAGGAAACTACATCCTGCTAAAGGGTAGCATAAACAACGAAGCAATATCAATATTAAACATATATGCACCAAGTGGTATGGCATCCAACTTCCTAAAGGAGAAGTTAAGAGAGTTGCAAGAAGAAATAGACAACAAAACTGTAATAGTAGGAGATCTCAACCTTGCACTCTCAGAATTAGAAATCAAACCACAAAACAAATAAGAAAGAAATTAAAGAAGTAAATAGAATATTAGAAAAATTAGGTATGTTGGATCTTTGGAGAAAATTGAATGGAGATCGAAAGGAATATACTTTCTTCTCAGCAGTTCATGGAACCTATTCAAAAATTGACCATATATTAGGACATAAAGACCTCAAAATTAAATGCAAGAAAGCAGAAATAGTAAATGCTTTCTTTTCAGATCATGATGCAATAAAAACTACATTCAACTAAAAATTAGGTGGAAATAGACCAAAAAGTAATTGGAAACTAAAAAATCTCATCTTAAAGAATGATTGGGTGAAACAGCAAATTATAGATACAATTAATAATTTCACTCAAGATAATGACAATGATGAGACATCATACCAAAATTTGTGGGATGCAGCCAAAGCGGTAATAAGGGGGAATTTTATATCCTTAGAGGCTTACTTGAATAAAACAGAGAAAGAAAAGATTAATGAATTGAGCTTGCAACTAAAAAAACTAAAAACAAACCAAATTAAAAACCCCCAATCAAATACTAAATTGGAAATTCTAAAATTAAAAGAAATTAAAAATATTGAAAGTAAAAAAACTACTGAACTAATTCATAAAACTAAGAGTTGGTTCTATGAAAAAGCCAATAAAATAGATAAGCCTTTGGTAAATCTGATTAGAAAAAGGAGGGAGGAAAATGAAATTAGTAGTCTTAAAATGAAAAGGAGAACTTTCCACCAATGAAGAGGAAATTAGAGAAATAATAAGGAGTTATTTTGCTCAACTTTATGCCAATAAATTTGATAACCTAAGTGAAATGGATGACTACCTCCAAAAATATATACTTCCCAGGCTAACAGAGGAGGAAGTAAATTGTTTGAATAGTCCCATTTCACAAAAAGAAATAGAACAGGCAATAAAAGAACTCCCTAAGAAAAAATCCCCAGGACCAGATGGATTTACATGTGAATTTTACCAAACATTTAAAGAACAATTGGCCCCAATGCTTATAAATTATTTGACAAAATAGGGAATGAAGGAGTCCTACAAAATTCCTTCTATGACACAGACATGGTATTGATACCTAAACCAAGAAGGCTGAAAACAGAGAAAGAAAATTACAGACCAATCTCCCTAATGAATATTGATGCTAAAATCTTAAATAAGATATTAGCAAAAGACTACAGAAAATCATCTCCAAGATAATACACTATCATCAAGTAGGATTTATACCAGGAATGCAGGGCTGGTTCAATATTAGGAAAACTATCAATATAATTGGCCATGTTAATAACCAAATTAACAAAACCATATGATCATCTCAATAGATGCAGAAAAAGCATTTGATAAAATCCAACATCCATTCCTATTAAAAACACTTGAGAGTATAGGAATAAATGACTTTTCCTTAAAATAATCAGCAGCATCTATTTAAAACCATCAGTAAGCATCATATGTAATGGAGACAAACTGCAACCATTCCCAATAAGATCTGGAGTGAAACAAGGTTGCCCACTATCACCGTTACTATTTAATATTGTGTTAGAAATGCTAGCTATAGCAATAAGAGCTGAGAAAGAGATTAAAAGGAACTAAGAATAGGCAATGAGGAAACCAAATTATCCTCTTTGCCGATGACATGATGGTATACATTAGAGAACCCCAGAGATTCTGCCAAAAAGTTATTAGAAATAATCCACAACTTTAGCAAAGTTGCTGGTCATAAAATAAACCCACATAAGTCATCAGCATTCTTATATATCACTAACAAAATCCAACAGTCAGAGTTACAAAGAGAAATTCCATTTAAAGTAACTACATGATAATATAAAATATTTAGGAATCTATCTGCCAAGGGAAAATCAGAAACTTTATGAGCAAAATTACAGACCACTTTTCACACAAATTAAGTCTGATCTAACCAATTGGAAAAATATTAAATGCTCTTGGTTAGGACGAGCAAATACAATAAAGATGACAATATTACCTAAACTAATATATTTATTTAGCGCTATACCAATCAGACTCCCAAAAAACTATTTTAATGACCTAGAAAAATAATAACAAAGTTCATATGGAAAACAAAAGGTCAAGAATTTCAAGGAATTAATGAAAAAAGTCAAATGAAGGTGAAGCTTAGCTGTACCAGATCTAAAATTATATTATAGAGCAGCAGTTACCAAAACTATTTGGTATTGGCTAAGGAATAGATTAGTTGATCAGTGGAATAGATTAGGTTCAAGGGATAAAACAGTCAACAAATGTAGCAACCTAGTCTTTGACAAACCCAAAGATCCCAGCTTTTTGTATACGAACTTACTGTTTGATAAAAATTGCTGGGAAAACTGGAAACTAATATGGCAGAAACTAGGCATTGATCCATACTTAACGCCGTACACCAAGATAAGGTGAAAATGGATTCATGACCTAGGCATAAAGAATGAAATTATTAGTAAATTAGAGGAACACAGGATAGTTTACCTCTCAGACCTGTGGAAGGGGAAGGTCTTTATGACCAAAGCAGAACTAGAGATCATTACTGATCACAAAATACAAAATTTCGATTATACCAAACTGAAAAGTATTTGTACAAACAAAACTAATGCAGACAAGATTAGAAGGGAAGCAAAAAACTGGGAAAATATTTTTCCAGTCAAAGGTTCTGATAAAGCCCTCATTTCAAAAATATATAGAGAATTAACTCTAATTTATAAAAAAGCAAGCCATTCTCCAATTGAAAAATGGTCAAAGGATATGAACAGACAATTCTCAGATGAAGAAATTGAAACTATTTCTAGTCATATGAAAAGATGCTCCAAGTCATTATTAATCAGAGAAATGCAAATTAAGACAACTCTAAGATACCACTCACACACCTGTCGATTGGCTAAGATGACAGGAAAAATAATGATGATTGTTGGAGGGGATGTGGGAAAACTGGGACATTGATGCATTGTTGGTGGAGTTGTGAAGGAATCCAACCATTTTGGAGAGTAGTTTGGAAATATGCTCAAAAAGTTATCAAACTGTGCATACCCTTTGATCCAGCAGTGTTACTACTGGAATTATATCCCAAAGAGATTATAAAGAAGGGAAAGGGACCTGTATGTGCAAGAATGTTTGTGGCAGCCCTTTTTGTAGTGGCTAAAAACTGGAAACTGAATGGATGTCCATCAGTTGGAGAATGGCTGAATAAATTGTGGTATATGAATATCATGGAATATTACTGTTCTGTAAGAAATGACCAACAGGATAATTTCAGAAAGGCCTGGAGAGACTTACACGAACTGATGCTGAGTGAAATGAGCAGGACCAGGAGATCATTATATACTTCAACAACAATACTAGATGATGACCAGTTCTGATGGACCAGGCCATCCTCAGCAACGAGATCAACCAGATCATTTCTAATGGAGCAGTAGTGAACTGAACTAGCTATGCCCAGAAAAAGAACTCTGGGAGATGACTAAAAACCATTACATTGAACTCCCAATCACTATATTTATGCACACCTGCATTTTTGATTTCCTTCACAAGCTAATTGTACAGTATTTCAGAGTCTGTTCTTTTTGTACAGTAAAATAACATTTTGGTCATGTATACTTATTGCGTATCCAATTTATATTTTAATAAATTTAACATCTACTGGTCATCCTAACATCTAGGGAGGGGGTGGGGGGTAAGAGGTGAAAAATTGGAAAAAGAGGTTTGGCAATTGTTAATGCTGTAAAGTTACCCATGTATATATCCTGTAAATAAAAGGCTATTAAAAATAAATTAAAAAAAAAAAAGCTCACATATTTAAGAGAGTTTACACATTGGCTCACACTTTGGAGTTCACAAGTTGGGACATACACAAGTTACACCTCCCATAATCCCACTCTTGGAGAAGGAGTCAACCTTTGAGTTTACACCTCTAAAAGAGCATAAAAAGGAGCTGAGTCAGTGGAGTCAGTCAGTTCTGAAGATTAACAGAGTAAGGGGTCAGTTGGGAGATTGAGAAGCAAGGAGTTGGAGTTGAGCTAAAGGCATAGGACTAGCAACAAGAGCTCTTGGAACCAAAAAAAGCTAACTGGGCTATTTTGGAAGAGACAATAAAAGATTTGAACTTTTATCACCTGGCTGTATTTGGAGTGATTATTACTTGAAACTGAAACTAAGGCTGCCTCCAGAAACTTCCCCAAGAAACCTACTCCCAGAGCCTATATTATATATTATAATATATATTATATATTATTATAGAAAAAGAAGAACATTACACTTCTCAATTTATTTAAAAAATATTTATTTTAATGTTCTTTAAAAAAAATTGTGTTCCAAATTTAGTTCTTTCCTAATGCTTCTTCCTCACTTGGAAGGCAAATGATATGTTATCATTATACATGTGAATTCATGCAAAACACATTTACATATTAACCATATTGGAAAAAAGCAAGAAAAATAAAGAAAATCATACTTTAATTTGAACTTAGTGATGATCAGCTATTTACCATGGTTATCACCTAAATTTTTAATTCTTTGACAACACAAAAAGAATTGCTAAAAATATTTTTGCATCTATAAATCATTTTTCTTTTTCTTTGACCTCTTTGAGAAAGAAATCTGACAATCTAATGCCAAGCCAAAGTATATGAATAATTTTGTAGTTCTTTTACCATAGTTAAAAATTACTCTCCAGAATGGTTAGCCTAGCTCACAAGTCTATCAACACTGCATTAGTGTCCAAAATTTCTTTTATTTCCTTTAGCATTTATCATTTCTGATAATTATAGAGTAGTATTTCAAAATTGTTTTATATTTATTTTTTCTAATCAATAGTGATTTAGAAAATTTTACATGATTATATATCATTTTTATTTCTTCTGAAAACTACCCATTCACATCCTTTAAAAGTGTTAATTGGGAATTAGTTCTATTTTTTTTTATTGTTTATCTATTTTATTATTTATCTATATGTCCATCTCTATATCTGTAGTTATATCTACCTATCTAATTTTATATGAGAAAAGAGATGTTTATCAGAAAAATATGATATAAAAACTATGATATTGCTTCATTGTCTATTGCACCTTTGAATAGGTCAATTTCCTTATTACCTCTTTGATGTATCTGTTTTTTATTTGGCTTTGTCTGAATATGATTGCTAAACCTGACTTTTTTATTTCCTTCCTCAAAAGTTCTTCCTCCTATCAATATAATTGGCCATGTTAATAACCAAATTAACAAAAACCATATGATCATCTCAATAGATGCAGAAAAAGCATTTGATAAAATCCAACATCCATTCCCATTAAAAACACTTGAGAGTATAGGAATAAATGGACTTTTCCTTAAAATAATCAGCAGCATCTATTTAAAACCATCAGTAAGCATCATATGTAATGGAGACAAACTGCAACCATTCCCAATAAGATCTGAGGAAACAAGGTTGCCCACTATCACCGTTACTATTTAATATTGTATTAGAAACGCTAGCTATAGCAATAAGAGCTGAGAAAGAGATTAAAGGAATAAGAATAGGCAATGAGGAAACCAAATTATCACTCTTTGCCGATGACATGATTGGTATACTTAGAGAACCCCAGAGATTCTGCTAAAAAGTTATTAGAAATAATCCACAACTTTAGCAAAGTTGCTGGTTATAAAATAAACCCACATAAGTCATCAGCATTCTTATATATCACTAACAAAATCCAACAGTCAGAGTTACAAAGAGAAATTCCATTTAAAGTAACTACTGATAATATAAAATATTTAGGAATCTATCTGCCAAGGAAAATCAGAAACTTTATGAGCAAAATTACAGACCACTTTTCACACAAATTAAGTCTGATCTAACCAATTGGAAAAATATTAAATGCTCTTGGATAGGGCGAGAAAATAATAAAGATGACAATATTACCTAAACTAATCTATTTATTTAGCCTATACCAATCAGACTCCCAAAAACTATTTTAATGACCTAGAAAAATAACAACAAAGTTCATATGGAAAAACAAAAGGTCAAGAATTTCAAGGAATTAATGAAAAAAATCAAATGATGGTGGCTTAGCTGTACCAGATCTAAAATTATATTATAGAGCAGCAGTTACCAAAACTATTTGGTATTGGCTAAGGAATAGATTAGTTGATCAGTGGAATAGATTAGGTTCAAGGGATAAAACAGTCAACAAATATAGCAACCTAGTCTTTGACAAACCCAAAGATCCCAGCTTTTGGTATACGAACTTACTGTTTGATAAAATTGCTGGGAAAATTGGAAACTAATATGGCAGAAACTAGGCATTGATCCATACTTAAGCTGTACACCAAGATAAGGTCAAAATGGATTCATGACCTAGGCATAAAGAATGAAATTATTAATAAATTAGAGGAACATAGGATAGTTTACCTCTCAGACCTGTGGAAGGGGAAGGTCTTTATGACCAAAGCAGAACTAGAGATCATTACTGATCACAAAATAGAAAATTTCGATTATACCAAACTGAAAAGTTTTTGCACAAACAAAACTAATGCAGACAAGATTAGAAGGGAAGCAATAAACTGGGAAAATATTTTTACAGTCAAAGGTTCTGATAAAGGCCTCATTTCCAAAATATATAGAGAATTAACTCTAATTTATAAAAAATCAAGCCATTCTCCAATTGAAAAATGGTCAAAGGATATGAACAGACAATTCTCAGATGAAGAAATTGAAACTATTTCTAGTCATATGAAAAGATGCTCCAAGTCATTATTAATCAGAGAAATGCAAATTAAGACAACTCTAAGATACCACTACACATCTGTCAGATTGGCTAAGATGACAGGAAAAATAATGATGATTGTTGGAGGGATGGGAAAACTGGGACATTGATGCATTGTTGGTGGAGTTGTGAACGAATCCAACCATTTTGGAGAGTAGTTTGGAACTATGCTCAAAAAGTTATCAAACTGTGCATACCCTTTGATCCAGCAGTGTTACTACTGGGATTATATCCCAAAGAGATTATAAAGAAGGGAAAGGGACCTGTATGTGCACGAATGTTTGTGGCAGCCCTTTTGTAGTGGCTAGAAACTGGAAACTGAATGGATGCCCATCAGTTGGAGAATGGCTGAATAAATTGTGGTATATGAAAATTATGGAATATTACTGTTCTGTAAGAAATGACCAACAGGATGATTTCAGAAAGGCCTGGAGAGACTTACACGAACTGATGCTGAGTGAAATGAGCAGGACCAGGAGATCATTATATACTTCAACAACAATACTAGATGATGACCAGTTCTGATGGATCAGGCCATCCTCAGCAACGAGATCAACCAAATCATTTCTAATGGAGCAGTAATGAACTGAACTAGCTATGCCCAGAAAAAGAACTCTGGGAGATGACTAAAAACCATTACATTGAATTCCCAATCCCTATATTTATGCACACCTGCATTTTTGATTTCCTTCACAAGCTAATTGTTACAATAATTCAGAGTCTGATTCTTTTTGTACAGCAAAATAATGTTTTGGTCATGTATACTTATTGTGTATCTAAGTTATATTTTAATATATTTAACATCTACTGGTCATCCTGCCATCTAGTGGAGGGGGTGGGGGGGGGTAAGAGGTGAAAAATTGGAACAAGAGGTTTGGCAATTGTTAATCCTGTAAAGTTACCCATGTATATATCCTGTAAATAAAAGGCTATTAAATAAAATTTAAAAAAAAAAAAAAGTTCTTCCTCCTTTAATCTTTCCTCTCTCCCACTTCCCCTCTTCTCTTCCCTTCCTTTTTTCCTGTGGAATAAGATAGATTTCTATATCCAGCTCAAAGTCTGTAAGTATGTGTGTGTTTTCATACACACACACACACACACACACACACCCACGTGTGTGTATGTATGTATTTGCATATATCTGTATTTATATCTATATGCATATATGTACCTATATTTATTTATGTATCTATCCATATTAATTACTATGTTTCTCTCTATCAATCTATATTTTTCACTCTTTGAACCAATCCAAAGAACACAGTTCAAGCATTGTCTGCCATGGCACTCCCACTCCCATTTCAACCTCTGTTGCAATATCTCTTCCTTGAATGAATTTTTTATGTAAAATAAGTTTGTATCAACATAATTGACCTCTACCTGTTCCTATTAATGTAAATAACTTCTAATTGTGCTGATAATTATTTTTAAAAAAACAGGAATTACAAGTATCATATTCCACTTTAGGAATGTAGTTTAACTATATTATGACTTTTATGATTTTTTCATATTTACCTTTTTATGTTTCTTTTGAGTCGTATGTTTGAACACCAAATTTTCTATTCAGCTCTAGTCTTTTTAATATGAATACTTAAAAATATTTTATTCCATTAAATATTTTCTTTTCCCCTGAAAAATATTAACTCCATTTTGCTCATTCGGTTATTCGTAGTTGTAATCCTATCTCCTTTTTTCTTCCATAATATTATATTATAAAATCTTTGTCCCTTTAACAAAGAAGATGCTAATTCTTGTATAATCATGACTATGGTTCCATGGTATTTGAATTATTTATTTCTTGGTGCTTTGAACTTTTTCTCCTTCACCTGGGAGCCCTTGAATTGGATCATATTTCTTGAAATTTTTATTTTGTATTCACAAGAGGCAATTGATACTGTCTTTCATTTTTTTATCCTCTGGTTATACATAATTTCATGAAATATGATGTTTAGATTACTTTTTTGTGTCATGGCAATTTTTTTTTTATTCTCAAAGAAAACCATGGCATGCAAGTGATTAAGGGAGATCTGTGTAAAGCCCACCCTCATTTGCCCCTTTCTAGCCATCTGAGCTCAGTGGCATATATAGATTAGAATGACTGGAGGTGGCCCTGGATGCAATTTAAGACTTCTGTGAGAGACCAGTTGGGCAATACAGTATTTTTTTCTCCTCCCCTTTCCTTTATCTTTTCTTTACTTTTTTTTTTCTTTTTTCTTTCCCTCTGTCCATATATTGTGCTCTGCCCAAACAAATTTAAATTGTTATCACTGAAAACTCTTAAGACATCTTGGGATTAACTGACTAGATTTCTTTCTTTCTTTTTAAATTTTAATAGTATTTTATTTTTCTAATTACTTGTAAGGTTAGTTTTTAGTATTTTTTGATAAAGTTTTGGGTTCTTATTTTCCCCTCCCTTCCTATCTTTAGGTCAGTAAATAATCTGATATTAAATATACATGTTCAATATCTTTAACATATTTCCTTATTCGTCATGTTGGGAAAGAAAAGATAACAACCACAAGGAAGAAACAACAAAACAATAAAAATGCAAAAATAAAAACAACATCCAGTCTCCATAGTTCTTTCTCTGAATACAGATAACATTTTCCATCCCAAGTCTATTGGAAATGTCTTAGATCACTATATTGCTGAGAAAACTAAGTATATCATACTTGATCATTGCCTTATTTTGTTGTTATTGTGTACAATGTTCTCCTGGTTTTACTCACTTCAATCAGCATGAATTCATGTAACTCCAGGCTTTTCTGAAATCAGCCTTCTCATCATCTGTTATATAACAATACTATTCCATTTCATTCATATGCCATAACTTATTCAGTCTTTCCTCAATTGATGGGCATCGACTTAATTTCCAATTCCTTGTCACCTCAAAAAAGCTGCAACAATTTTTTTTTTCACATGTGGGTCCTTTTCTTTCTTCGATGATCTCTTTGAGATACAGACCTAGTAATGATATTTGTGAATCAAAGAATGTGCAGTTTTATAGCCCTTGGGGTATTCATAGTTTCAAATTGCTCTCCAAAATAGGTGAATCAGGTGACAACTCTACTAATAATGTGCTAGTGTTGCATTTTTCTTACATCCCCTCCAACATGTATCATCATTTCCTGTCAACCTAGTCAATCTTAGATTTCTTTCTTAAGAACCATTCCTTAAACAAAAATTAATGTGCCTCTCACTGATTGAACCAAAATAGGTGCCAGGCAAAGGCCAATTTTATCACTGTTTGGACACTAATTGGATCAGAGGGAAAGTAAACAGTAACTGTGTCTATTTTCAACAGAAACCTGAAAGTTTTCCTCTCCAAGACTTTTTTTTTTTTTTTTGGTTTTTGTTTCTTTGCTATGTAAGAAGCCATTCTCCGCCTCATTTCTGTTTTCGTTAATTTTTTTTTACTTTTTCCAATTATATATATATATATATATATATATATATATATATATTCACATATATATATAAACATTTTCTTTATATATTGACATTCATTTTGTTTTATACATTAACTTATGAATCATGTTTGGAAAGAAAAAGGCAAAAGGAAAAAAAAATATAAAGGAACAATACCGAAGAAAAAGAAGAAAAAAGTGAATATTGGATATGTTGATATACGTTTAATCTCCATAGTTCTCTCTCTGTATTTTGATTGACATTTGCCATACAAAGTTTATTTGGACTGCCTTGGATCACAGAACAGCTCAGAAGATTTAAGTCCATTACATAATTGATTATTGCACAATCTTGTAGTTGTGTTGAACAATGTTTTCCTGGTTCTGTTTGTTCCACTCAGTATTAATTCATGTAAATCTTTACTAATAATTAATAATTATTGGTTCATGTGTATCTAACTTGTTCTGTTGATTTACTACACTATTTTATATCCAATATTATATTATTTTGATGATTCCTGCTTTATAATAAAGTTTTAGTTCTAGTATGGCTAGGCCACAATTTTTTTTTTTTTGTATTTTATTCAATTTCCTTGAAATTCTTAATCTTTTTTTTTTCCACAGGAATTTTGTTATTATTTTTTTTTCTAGCTCCATAAAGTAATTTTGTGAAAGTCTGATTGTTATGGCAATAAATAAGTAGACTAATTTAGGTAGAATTGTCATTTTTATTATATTAGCTCTGCCTATCCATGAACAATTGATATTATTGCAGTTCTTCAGATCTGACTTTATTTGTGTGAAATATCTTTTATAATTGTGTTCACATAATTTCTGTTTTTGTCTTGGCAAGTCAAAAATTAAATATTTTATGCAAACTTTAGATAGAAAATGTTATCTGCACTATACAAAGAACAACAAAGATTGAATGTAGATTAATACATGTTATATACATGTTATTTCTTTTTTTCTCTCCTATAGTTATTTTTTCCTGTTGTTATGATTTTGTCCTCCCAACATGATACATAAAGCAATGTGGATTAAATAAGTTAATTAATAAAATTATATTCAAACTAAAAGAAAAACAAAATCTTCATTCATGGTGAGTTTGCCTTTATCACTTTTGAAACTGGTTATTTGGATTTTTTTTTTAATTTCCTTTTTTCTAATCAATGTAACCAAAGATTTATCTATTTTCTTTTCTTTTTTATTTTTCATAAAAGCAACTCTTAGCAAAATTTGTTATAGTTATTCAATAGCTTTAAACAAGAAATCATAGAAACGATTACTAATTTCATCCAAGAAATGACAATAATGAGACAATATAGCAAAACTTATAGGATGTTTCCAATTCAAATCTTATAGGAAATTTTATCTCTAAATAGTTATATAAATAAAACAGGGTAGCAAGAGATCAGTGAACTGGCATGGAAGTAAAAAAGCTGGAAAAATTAAAATCCCTCAATTAAATAACAAATTAGAAATTCAGAAAATGAAGAAAATTAATAAAACTGAAATAAAAAAGCTATTGATTCACTCATTTGTTAGAAGTAGTTTATTTAATTTCGAATTGTTTTTTCTTCTAGTTTTCCTGATCCTTTATTGAATATAAATTTCATTGTACTATGGTCTGAAAAAGAACCATTTGGTATTTCTGCCTTTCTGCACTTGGAAATTTTATGCCTTAATACATGGTCAATTTTTGTGTAGGTACCACGAACTGTCTGGGAAAGTGTGTAATCCTTTTTTTCCCTATTTGGTTTTTTTCCAAAGGTCTATCATATCTAGGCTTTGTAGCATTTCATTAACCTCCTTAGTTTCTTTTTTGTTTATTTTGTGGTTGAATTTGTCTGATTCTGAAAGAGGAAAGTTGAGGTTACCCACTAGTATAGTTCTGTGTCTATTCTTCCTGTAATTGGTTTAAAATCCTCTCTTAAAATTTGACTGTTTTAGCATTTGGTGCATATGCATTTAGTATTGTACTACTTCTTTGTTTATGTTGCCTTTTTATACAGATATACATTCTTTCCTTATCACTTTTAATAAGATCTCTCTTTACTTTTGTTTTATCTGAATCAGAATTGGTATTCCTGATCTTATTTAATTCAGCTGAAAAATAATAAATTAGATTCTCGCCTTTTGCCTTTACTGTGTGTCTTTTTGTCTCCCTAGTTCTATTGTTTTCAACAGAAATGAATAAAATTTGCTTAGTTCATTGAAGATCCATTTCCTCCCCTGAAAGATGATGCTGAGTTTCACTGGTCCTTTGCCAGGAATATAGTATTTCTGGGCCTCCAAATCTTTATTGTAGAAGCTGCTAGATTTTGGATAATTCTGACTATTGTTCCTTGCCATTTGAATTGTTTTTGTCGAGCAGCTTGGTGTATTTTGTCCTTGAGATTGTAGTTCTTGCAGCAATGTTTTACAAAAGAGTTTTGCAACATTGTTCCTTGGGGTATTCCTTGTGGGATCTGTTTCTGACGGTGATGGAAGGATTCTTTCAATGAATATTTCCCTTTCTGTTTATAGAATTTTTGGATAGTTTTCCTCAATGATCTCTTGAAGAATAATATCCAGCCTCTTTTTTGGTCATGACCTTCAGACAGGCCCATAATTTTTAAACTGTTTCTTCTCAATCTATTTTCCAGGTTGTCTGTTTTTCCAATGACATGGTTCACATTTTCTTCCATTTTTCCATTCATTTTAGTTTGGCTGATTTTTGATGTCTTATACAATCATTAGCTTCTATTTGTTCCATTATAGTTTTTAATGTGTGATTTTTGTTGACTCTGTTGACTGTTGACTCTTTTACATATACCTTTTATTTCTTTTATCATTTTTTCTTCCACCTCTTATTTGCCTTTTAACATCTTTTATAAACAGTTTCAAGAAGCCTTTTTGGGCTTGAGACCAATTCATATCACTCTCTGTGATTTCTGCTGTGGACATTTTGTCCTCATCTAATTTTTGTTTTGGTATTCCCTATCATCATAGTAGTGTCATTATCACTTCAAAGATCTATAGGGCAAATCTGCAATGTATTCCCTTACCTGTCTTCAAAAGACAAATAACCAGGGTTCTGACCCTGATTATTCTCTAATTTGATGGACAATTATGATCAGGAAGTATTGGTATTTTATAAAAGATTAAATTTTCTGAAAACTCATAAATACTGACTTGACAATTTTTGAAAAGTGGCAATTGCTTTTTTCTCTCTTATTCAATAAATATCTAGTCACTGGCTAATGGAGCTATGATATTCCTCTCAAGGGATTGACAGAAAACACTAGCCAAGGGCTTGGAACAGTTGGAGCAGGTGGAGACTCTGAAGGAAGGAAGGAAGATGTACTTTTATGATGTCAGTTTCCAAGAACATCTGCATCAGAACACTCTCTGATATATGTTTCACTAGGCAGTTAAACAGTGTATGTTTCATTAGGCAGCTAGAGGCTTTGTTAATGCTTAAAATTATCTTTGCTGATGATTAAAACAATCCCACATAACTATTTTCCCTGAAAAACTGGTCCATCTTATGCTCATTGTCTCATTATTATCATTCTCTTGGATGAAATTATTGTTTCTATCATTTGTTGTCTGACTCACTCATTCTTAAAACTGTATTATTTAGTTTCTGTTTTTCTGTCTTTCTTTATATCTATCATTCCTTGACATTTATTAAATGTTATTTTTGTTACTTTATGACCTTAAAAGTAAGCATTTATTATTTCTTCCTTTCTTTATTTGATTGTGAAGTTTTTAATGTCCTAGTAATATATGGTCAATTTTTGTGTCTATGCCACTTACTACTGAGAAAAAGATATAGGCTATTCTATCCCCATTCAGTTTTCTCCAGAGATCTATCAGATCTACGTTTCCTAAAATTTTATTAAGCTCCCTAGTTTCTTTCTTGTTTATTTTGTGGTTTGGTTTATCTATTTTTGAGAGAGGTAAGTTGAGGTTCCACTTGGTGCATATTCATTTAATATTGATACTAATTCATTGACTATAGTGCTCTTTAACAAGATGTAATTTCCTACCTTATATCTTTAAATTAGAGAAAATTTAACTTTTATTTTATCTGAGATCAAAATTGCTATCACTGTGTTTTTACTTTGGCTGAAGCATAACAAATTCTTCTCCAGTCTTTATTCTTATTTTATATGTATCTTATCTGTTTCAAATTTGTTTCTTGTAAACAATAATTTCTAAGTTTCTTTTTTTCAAGTTTGTTTGACTCTTGAAGTCTCATAGAGTTATTTGATTTTGTTTTCCCACTTCTCATTTTTGATGTATGATTTTCTTTGGTTTGCTTTTGTATTTATTTTTGCATTTCATTAATTCTACTTTTCAAGGTGGTGTTTTCATCAGTGATTTTTTATTTTTTGCATTTGATTAGGTTTTTTTGGTTGTTTGTTTGTTTGTTTTACCGAACTATTTTCTTCAATTTTTATCCTTTCTATTCCAAGCTGTTGACCCCGATGTACCTTGTTTCTTTTCCGAATTTTTTCTTCAGTTTCTCTTATTTTCCTTTTAAAATACTTTATGACTGCTTTCAAGATGCCTCTTTGGGCTTGAGACAATTCATATCACTTTTTGAAGTGCCCATGTGGACATTTTTTTTCCTTTTTTGAGTTGGTGTTTAAGTCTTCCCTCTCACAATAGTAGCTTTCTGTATCTTGCACATTTTCTTTCTTTCTTTTTTTTTCTATTTTTTGAATTTTGATGCAGACTTCTGCTCTTGGGGTTCAATCATCACTATCCCAAAAGTCTTGTGACACTCTGAAACTTGACTTTGTACACAGGGTCTCTTGTGTTTTGTGTCTTGCTAAGGTCAAGAGGTAGTCCTATTTGCTCTCATCAGGAAATAGCCTGGTTGCCTAGGCTGGCAGTTTTCTTCCTGTGCTCAGACTGGAGGCTGCCTCATTGGCATGCTCTGCTATTGAGCCAGAATTGCAAGTCTACGTTTCTGATCTGTTGTGATTAGCATATTCTCACTGGCCTTCCTGGACACTAGCTGAACCAGGCTTAATACTCCTTTCATTCCAGTAAGATTGATTTTTTTTTTTCAAGTCTAATCTATTTCTACCGTGTGTGTGTGTGTGTGTGTGTGTGTGTGTGTGTGTGTGTTCAACTGAGGGACTCAAAAGATCACTTCAATTAAAATGGTTCAGAAAAAGTTTCTCAAGGAAGATGCTATTTGAAATATTGACTTGAAGAAAAGAAGCAAAGTCAGTTGCTTAGCACATCATTCCAATATTGGCAAATCTATTTTTCCCCTGTCATCATCCTTTTTGAATTTTCTGCATTTATTGACAGTGATCACCCATTTTGCCTCATAATCATCCATTTCTACCTTTTTTTTTTCTTTGGAGTTTTGTCTTAATCCTCTTCTTCTTGTCAACCTAAACACATATTTTCAGTCTTTTTTGGTGGAAAATGATCGTTGTTCATTTAGTTTTCTTACCTGAGGCATTTTCACTTCTCATATTATACTTTCTATGGCTGATTATTCAAGTTTACATTTGTTCAGTCATGATCCTTATGAAGCTGAATTATACATTTATAATTTCACTTTCATTTTTTTCCTCTAAATTCCAGTCACATATCACCCTGTGGAATTCTTAAATGACATGCCCTATTGACATTCCAGAAAAAAATAATCCAAAATAAAAATCATCATTTTCCCCCAACCTTCCTCTTTTCCTTCTCTGTGTGTAATACATTAGTATCCTTTAGCTCCTCAGATTTCTAATCTCAAAGATAACTCATTTTCTATCTCATATTCCAATACTCAAATTGCAACAAGTCTTTTTGATTTTGCCTCTGCGAAATATCTCCTACCTATTCTCCCTTCCCCCTTTTACTTCACTCTCTTTAATCTGGTACTCATCACTGTCATCTAGAATATTACTAGAGCTTGGTAATTAATTACCCTATCTCTAGCTCTTTTCTATTCCAATCTATCTTCCACACAGTTGACAGAGTGATATTCTAAAAGCACCAGCTTGGACTATTTCATTCCCTGTTTAGGAAGTTTCAGTGACTTCCTATTATCTCTAGGATATAGTATAATTTTTTTTGACTTTTAATGATTATCATGATCTAACTAAACATATTTTTTTTCAGATTTTTGCACACTACATAGAAAACATTCTGTTTTACCCACACTGTCCTGATTATTGTGCTTATTTATGAAATTTCATTGCTCTCCTTCATGACTTTGCCCAGAGGCTCAATGTGCTTCTTCATGCTTATAATATACCCCCTTCTCACTTGTGTCTCCTAGAATCTCATTGTTTTCAAAGTTTAATGCACCTGATTCAACCAGTTGCAAAGACATTAGCTCTTTGCCATCAAAATTCCACTTATATGAATTTTATGTTAAATTATATCCCTCTCTGTCTCCTTCTCCCTCTCTCTCTGTTTCTCTCTTTCTTTCTCTTTCTCTCTCTCTCTCTCACACACACACACAAACACACACAAACATAGAAATATAAACATATATGAATATTCTTCAATAGAGTGTATGGTTCTTGAGTACTGAAAATGTTTAATTTTGAGTGATCCAAGAAGGCAGAAACCAGACACAGATTTCTGTGACCTCCTCTGTCCTTCTCTCAAACCAACAGTAGATTAAGTCTCTTAAATGGTTTTGAAGTGATAGTACTTATGAATATCTGGAGTACAACACATTCCTAGAAGAACATACCTTAGAATAACCTTAGAACATGTCTGTTTCAAACACTCAGGGGGACAATCTGCTGAGCCCAGACTGCAGCATCAAAAGCCTGTGGCAAAGAGCTGGGGCAGGCAATCAGAACATTGCAGCTTTTGCATACCAGGGAATCTTCTGTGAGGCTCTTATGCTACTCTGTCCCAGTTGCAAGCAGTTGTTGGCAGATTTGCTGTAAAATATCCAAAACTGAATACAAAAAGCAAATTGTAAGCCTCTGAGTCCCAACTAGGCACCTGGCTGAGATCACCCTACATCAGAAGCCAGTTAGAAACATCTATTCCAGGGCAAGCTAAAGCATCTGTCATTCCTTTGCTTTAGGAGTAGATCTCAACCTTTTGAAAAAAAGGAACAAAGAAGGAATAAAAAAAGGAAAAAAGAACTCTGACCATAGACAACTTTTATATATAGAGAAAACAAACATCAAACCCTGAAATTCCTAAAGCCCAATCAATTTCAGATGAAATCCCAAAAGGAGATATGAGTGGGTCTCCACTTCACAATGCTTTCTTGGAAGATTTCAAAAAGGATTTTGAAAAAGAGTTAGAAAAAAAAATGGGGAAAGATATCCCATACCTTTACAAAAGGGTATAGAAAAGGAAAAAGAGAAATTATCTGAAGAAAACTCCTTAAAAGAGATTTGAGAAAATGGGAAAAGGCATATAACTTTTTACAAAATAGATATGAAAAGGATGCCAATATATGGAAAAATAGAATTTGTGAAATGGAAAAAAAATGCAATGAACAGAATAATTCAATTGGCCAAATATAAGAGGAATTAAAAAGAACTGAAGAAAATAATACTCTAAAATTAGAATCGAACAAATGGAAGTGAATGATTCAATAAGATTTCAAGAATCAATCAAACAAAATGGAAAAATTGAAGAAAATATGCGATACCTTGTAGAAAAAAACCAAGTGAACTGGAAAATAAATCAAGGAGAGACAATCTAAGGATTATTGGACTTCCTGAAAGTCATGATGGAAAACAAAAACAAAAATAAACAAACAAAAAATACTTAAACCTTATCTTAAAGGAAATCATAAAGGAAAACTGCCCTGATGTCCTAGAATCAGAAGGTAAAACAGCCAATGAAATAATTTACCTATCACCCTTTGAAGGAGACTCCAAATTAAAAATCCAAGCAATATCATGGCTAAATTTCAAAGCTCTTGGACCAAGGAAAAATACTGCAAACATCCAGAAAGAAACAATTTAAATACCAAGGAACCAAAATCAGTAACACCCAGGACCTAGCAGCTTCCATGTTAAAGGATCTAAAGTCCTGGAATCTGATATTCCAAAAGACAAAGAAATTTGGATTACAGTCAAGAATAAGCTATCCAGCTAAAATGAGCATTATCTTTCAGGGAAGAAGATGGATATTTAATGATACAGGTAAATTTCATCTATTTCTGATGAAAAAACTAGAGCTGAACAAAAAATTTGTTCTAACATAGAACACAAAAGAAGCACAAAAAGGTAAAAAGGAGAAAACTCTTAAGAACTATATTTCTATTATGGATATACTTAGAGAGTTCAAGTATACTTTGATTTTATTATAACATGAAAAAGAAACTAGAAAGGGAAAGGGGATCATAAGGAAAAAGAGAAAAAAAGGAGGTAAAATAAGGGAATTACATCTCACGAAGAGGCAAAGAAGACGTATTATACTGAGGGAAAGAAGGGTTGGGAATGAGTATTGTGTGAATTTTACTGTCATTAGATTTGGCTCTAAGAGTGAATATCGGACATATTTGGTTTCACAGAGAAATTAGTCTCACCCTATTAAAAAAAACAAAACAAAAGAGAAGGCTAATAAAAGGGAAAACTTAAGTACTAGAGAAAAGGTGTAAGAAAGGCTGAGGGGCTCTAACATGGAAGAGCTGCTGGAGGGAGGTGGTGATAAGAAGCAAAGTAATGGGGAGGAAGGAAGGGGAAAAGGAAAGAGAAAAGCGTAACAGGGTAAATAAGATAGCAGGAACTACAGAATAAGTAATTTTAACAGTGAATGTGAATGGGATGAACTCTCCCATAAAATGGAAAGCGATAGAAGACTGTATTAAAAGCCAGAATGCTACTATATGTTGTTTACAAGAAACACATTTAAAGCAGGGTGATACATACAGAGTGAAGTTAAAGGACCATAGCAGAATTTATTATGCTTTAGGTGAAGTAAAAAAGCAGAGGTAGCAAACCAGATCTCAGATCAAGCAAAAGCAAAAGTAGATCTAATTAAAAGAGACAGGGAAGGAAACTATATTTTACTAAAGGGTACTATAGATAATGAAGTAATATTAATAGTCAACATGCATTTACCAAGTGGTATCACATGCAAATTCCTAGAGAAGAAGTTAAGAGAGATGCAAGAAGAAATAGAGAGCAAATCTATACAAGTGAAGGATCTCAAAACTGCTCTCTCAGAAGTAGATAAATCGAACCACAAAATTAAATAAGATAGAAGCTATGGAGATAAGCACAATGTTAGAAGTTAGAAATGTTAAGTATGATAGATCTTGGGATAAAATTGAATGGAGATATAAAGAAGTTTACTGTTTTTCTCAGTGGCTCATGGAACATATACAAAAATTGACTATATATTAGGGCATTAAACCCTCAAAATCAAATGCAGAAAGGCAGAAATAATAAATGCATTTTTTAGATAATGATGCAGTAAAAATTGCATGCAATAAAAGGCCAAGGGAAAATAAACCAACAATTAATTAGAAACAAAATAATCTAATTCTAAAGAATGGATAAAACAAAAATCATAGACACAATAACTTCTTCCAAGAAAATGATAATAATGAAACAGCATACCATTTTTGTAGAAATTTTATATCTCTAGATACTTATGTGCATGTAATAGAGAAAGAGAAGATCAATGAATTGGGCTTACAGCTAAAAAAGCTATAAAACAAATTAAAAACCTCAGATATCAAATTTAAAATTATGAAAATAAAGGGGGAGATTAATAAAATTTAAAATAAGAAAATTGTTGAATTAATAACTAAAACTAAAAGTTGGTTTTATGAAAAAAAAGTAGATAATTCTTTAGTTAATTTGATTAGAAAAAAGGACAGAAGGAGATAATATTATTTATCTCAGACATGAAAAGGGAAAACTTTTTACCACTGAAGAGGAAATTAGAGCAATAATTGGGAGTTGTTTTAGCAACAATATGTGAATAAATTTGATAATTTAGATGAAATGGAGGAATACTTACAAAAATATAGCCCAGATTAACAGAAGAGAAATAATTATTTATATATTCCCATTTTAGAAAAAGAAACAGAAGACACTATTAATCAATTCGCTAAGAAAAAAATTTCCATGCTTGTGTAAATGACTATGTAAATTGACATGTAAATTCTATGAAACATATAAAGAACAATTAATTCCAATTATATGCAAACTATTTTTTTAAAAAGGGAAATAAGAATTCTTAGCAAATTTCTTTTATGACACAGATATTGTGGTGATACCTAAACCAGGTAGGGTGAAAACAGAGAAGGAAAATTGTAATGTTCTCTTCTCTAAAGTGTGATGTTCTCTGGGTGCAGGTTTCTTAGGGAACTTCTGGAAGCAGCCTTAGTTTCAGTTCAGAGTAATAATCATCTCAAATTCAGCCAGGAGTTAAAGTCCAGTCCTTTATTGTATCTTCCAAAATAGCCTGGTTAGCTTTTTTAGGCGCCTATCTCTCTCCTTGGTTCCAAGAGCTCTTGCCACTAGTCCTTCTAGCTTCTGCCTATTGCTCTTTCTGAATCCAAAGTCTCCAACCAGCACAACGGTGAAAAATGGAATAAATTGAATCCACCTCCCAGAGAGTGGATTTGTGGGTTTCTGAGTTGTGAATCTCCCAAAGCCCCCAATGTACTTGTCCTTTAGTAGGCCCTTCCTTATAGATGCTCTCTTAAAGGTGTGAACTCTAATGTGTGAATTAATGTGTGAACTCTGTTAAAGGTATGAATTCTAAAGGTGTGAACTAAGTACATAAGCATTGTTTCTATCAATTTTAGTGACTTAGCACCTTGTTTCAAGTTCTGACCCATAACAGAAAATTATAGATGAATTTCCCTAATGAATATTGATGCAAAAATCTTAAATAAAATATTAGCAAAGAGATTACAAAAAGTCATCCCCAGTATATTACATTCTGACCAAGTAGGATTTATACCAGAAATATCACGTGTTCATGGGTAGATTGAGCAAATATAATAAAATAATAATACTACCACAATTAATCTACTTATTTAGTGCTGTACCAATCAAACTTGCAAGAAATTATTTTGCAGATCTATAAAAATGAATAACAAAGTTCATATGGATGAAAAAAGGTTAAGAATTTCAAGGGAATTAATGAAAAAAATGCCAATGAATAGTCCTAGATGTGTCACACCTAAAACTATATTATAAGGTAGTAATAATCAAAAACATTTAATTCTGACTAAGAAATAGAGTAAATACTCAAAGACCCCAGGGTTTGGGAAAAGAACTCACTATTTGACAAAAACTTCTGGGAAAATTGGAAACTTTTATGGAAGAAACTAGGCATTGACCTAGACCTAACATCATATACCAAGATAAGGTCAAAATGGGTCCATGATTTAGAAAAAAAAGAGTGATATTAAAAGCAAATTAGAAGGACATAGGATAATTTACCTTTCAGATCTGTGGAAAGAATTTGTGACCAAAGAAAACTGGAATTCAACACCAAAGAGATAATTCTTATTATATTAAATTAAAAAGGTTTTGTACAAACAAAACTGATATAGATAAGATTAGAAGGGAAGCAATAAATTGGGAAAACAGTTTTATATTTAAGGCTTATGTTAAAGACCTCATTTCTAAAATATTTTGAGAACTGAATCAAATTTAAAAGAATATGTCATTCTCCAACTGATAAATGGTCAGATGATAAACAATTTACAAATGAAGAAATTAAAAATTCTTATTATTCTTATTATTAAGAAAATTAAAAAGTATTTGTAGTCTTATGAAAAGATGTTCTAAATAACTACTGATCAGAGTAATGCAAATTAAGACAACTCTGAGATATCACTACACACCTCACAGATTGGCTAAAATGACAGGAAAAGATAATGACAAATGTTGGAGGGAATGTAGGAAAACTGGGACACTGATGCATTGGTGCTGGAACTGTGAATGGATCCAGCCATTCTGGAGAGCAATTTGAAAGTATGTTCAAAATTTTATCAAAATGTACATACCCTTTTATCCAGCAGTGTTTCTATTGGGCTTATATCCCAAAGAGATATTAAAGAAGAGAAAGAGACCTACATGTGCAAAAATGTTTGTGACAGCCTTTTTTTGTAGTGATAAGAAATTAGAAACTGAATCTATGCCCATCAGTTGGAAAATGGCTGAATAAGTTATGGTATATGAATGTTATGGATTATTATTGTTCATATTATTGTTCAGAAATTATCAACAGGATGATTTTAGACAGGCCTGAAGAGACTTAAATGAACTGTGATGTGAAGTGAAATGAGCACAACCAGGAGATCATTGTGCACAGCAACTGTAATATTGTACAATGATCAATTCTAATGGATGTAACTCTTTCCAACAATGAGATGATTGAGGCCAATTCCTATAGAGGGCCACAGGTAGTGAAGGAACTCTTGAGTGAAGTATAAGTCCCTTCAGTCCAGAGGAGGAAACCTGCTAAAAATATCTGGTTTGGCTCCCCATTTTTCTCTGGAATTTCTTATCCCTCACTCCCCTGCACCAAAGTCAGGAAGGGCATGACCACCTGTGTTCTACTTGAAGCAAGTATTCTTACAACAGGGTGCTTATAGTTAATCACTTATTTTGAGGTAAGTAGACAAATGTATAATTAGTGTGCTTTTGATATTTGTAAAATTTTGTCACATCTGATAAACTCTATAATAAAGCATATTTTCAAGGTTAGAAAATCTCTTTTCATGTTTAACTTTCAAGTTATGGATTGTCATTATATAGTTCTTAACTGACTTACTAGGCATAGCCGTGAAAGAGAAGCCTGTGAAATCTTCAATTTTAAATAGTTAAATTCAGATAGGTTATGCAATGGATTCAATAGGGGACATGGTCCAAGGAAATCTAAGTTGAAATCAAGTCCAAATTGTTGACAATGATACTTTGATTGACATTGGTTCACCTCTGTTTTTCTCAGTTTTATTATCTATAAAAGGTAGTTAATTAATATAATTAGTTAATATTTATAAAGAACTTCAAAAACATTATAATATAATTGTTATTAATATGTTCCTATATCCTAAGTAAACGTTTCAATCCATTGTAGATCTTTAGAAAACAATAATCTACTCTAGGGAGATGGAAATGATAGTTTTGGAAATTTTTTAAGCTATATGAGGGTAAGCTTTAATGATAATATACTTCCAAATAATTTATAATGAATACAGAGATCATTTCTCAGTAGAAAAGAAATAAATTATATACTCAAACACCCAAACTTTACAGTGTTCCTCTAATTCCTCTTTTAAGTTTGACTTTTGGACTTTTAAAAGTTATAATGTTCAAGAGGGTTCTGACTATTGCTATCTAACAAGGATTATAGAGGGAGAGAGGGTTCAATTTGTTCATTATCTTTTATTTTTCCTGTTTTGAGAAAAATATAGATTATAGGAATGCATTCCGCTGTAAATAGCAGAATGAAATCTGTAAGGCCATTAATGTTTATTATTAAGCATTTCAGCAGTCTGATAACTTAAGTGGTCTGTACTTTAAAACTCTCTAGTGCCAGATGGAGTATCAGAAAAAGTGTATGAGGCTTTAATTATTGGGGGGGGGGAGGGGGGAGGAGGGAAGGAAGTTGAAGTGAACTGAACCTTATGATACCTAGGGATTTTAATGAAGAAAATACATATGTTCTTTTTGCCAATTGAAGATGAGTTGCATTTTAAGGGATTGTATCCTGGGAGAATTTAGAGGCAGAGAGAGAGAAGGATAAGGATAGAATGTTAACGACCAAAGTACACTTTATTAATAACCTGGGCTTGAAAAGCAAAACATTCTAGACTCCCTCTTTTAACAGTTTTATCTTATGTTCTGACTTTCATAAGTAATGTTTATTCTATTCAGGTTTAAGAAATTGTAGTCACTATATTTTGTACACACAATAAAAAAGTGAGATTCAATCAATAATTTAAAATTGTAATAGACCTGAGAAAATAATAAGGCTGAAGTTTCAACTATAGTCATCAAATTAATCTCAATACAAAGCAAGCTTTAGACAGTGAAATTAATAGTAGCTACAGAGTTGTGCATGATCAAAACCATAATTTTACTTTAGAGTTTAGAACAGCAAAACTTTAATAGCAATTCCTTAAAATAACTTCAATTGTTCTGGCATTGTTAAAATATCTTTTTGTAATAACAACCCAGATTCTAAACTATTCTCATTTTTTGGACCTTAGAACACAAACATAATCAATTTAACTCCCGACTTTGTACTAAAAGGAGTATATATTCTCAATGGAGTGAGAAGTTTCTTGTAGCCTCTTCATATAATCTCCATGTATGAGCTAATTCAGTTCAATTTGGTTACATAAGCCATAAATTAAGTTTTTACTCAATACTAGACATTGTGCTAGGTAAAAATAATACAAAGGGGGAAAAGTGACAGGAATTTACTCTTGAGAAACTTCAAGAAGAAAGTCTTCCCCAAAAAACACTTTTGATACTTCTTTTGTTGGTGTTTATAGCATTTATTTGGAAGGCATATAAAATCACATATTCCATCTCTTCTTAGAAGATAATTAAGCACATGTCTATGCTAAGACAGTTAACTTTTTCTGTTCACAGTTTTATTGTACTTTATCTGTGGCAATAATTGGCCTTTTTACTCCAAAATCTTATTCCTCCCTCCCTGTTTGTATGTGCACATTTTAATCTTTGCTTTAGATAAATTAGATCATCATTCACAGTGGCTAATTTGCAAGTATGCAAAATAAAAGTTAGCACAATGCATTCTTTCTTTCATATTGTTTTGGTTATATTAGTTATTCAGATAATTCTAGTGTCTCCAGCATTCCTTACTCTCCCCCCCAAAAAATGAATGCTAATGAAAAAAATATACTTTGTAAACTTGATTTATGAAGAATGATTCACTGGTAAATTCTTATCTATGTAAAATCAAGGTATATGTTCAGTCTGTGATTTATACAGCATAATTAAAAAGAAACTTAGATCTTTGATAAGGATATCTCATTTGTATGAAATGTGTGTGCAGATGTTTTCACAAAGAATTATAAATCTTCTTGTGAATTTGTTGTGAAGAGGTAGAAAGGCTTAGTTTAGTGATAAGAAGAAAAACTAATTATCATTTCTAAACCTGTACCAGTGTACATGTGTTGTATAAAGCTCTGAGGATACCTATTGATTTTATATACCTGCAATGTATTCAGCAATAAAGAGATGTTAATTGAACATCTTCCATGTTCATATAACTAATCTCAAAAAAGAAAAAAAAAATCTGCTCTCAGTGAACCTATATGCCTATATACACCAAACTACATACATTTGGATGCATATGCATATGTAAATTTATATTTATGGGTGTGTGGTTTTCATTGTATAAATGTAAATTTTCTGGATAATTAATTGAAAATTTATTGTAAAATCAGTTGCCTATGGTTCTTTTAAGATTGTATTTTGAGATGGACATATGAAAAGTAGATTCTGTCCTCTACGGAAAATATAAAGATATACATAATATTTAAATACAGAATCTCATCACACTTTTAATTGGATTAGGACTATTTCTTGTGTTGGAGTCAATGCCAAGTTTTGACCCTGGAAACAAACATGTGAAAAATTCTTTTGAGATCTTTGGAGAAAGATGCTAGATGATTTACCTATAGAAACTTCAGATCTGATAGTTTTATTCTACATGTCAAGAATAAATAGAAGTGAGAAGAATTCCTTCTTTCCCACCAATACTTGGAAAGAGGAGACTTAGAGAGGATACCTGTAAAAAGGCATTTAGGCATGTCTGAAAAAAATACGAAGCATTACAGTGTTAGTGAGACAATTTAAGATTTTTTTCTTATCATAAAATGACTGTGCTACTCTAGACTTTTAACCTTATGGTTTTATTATTTATGAATAAGTTATGGATTTTGATGAGTAATTCACTTTCTGAAAAATCTAACACATAGGAGAAAAAATATACAGGGGGAAAAAGGCGAGAAAATACAATTTAAATAGTATGGTTTATTCTGAGATCTTCTTATGAATCTCTGTAATTACAGGCTACTATAGGATCATTAAAGTTTTTCAATTTAAAAAAATCATAGTAATGCATCATGCAGACCTTTCCATTGGTATTACATAAGAATTACATAAGAAGAAGTGAAGATATGAAAGGTCACTACTGAAATTGTCTGGATGAAAGACTCTTCTAGGGTAATAAGGATGGAAGGAGAATATAGATGACAAGTACATAAGTAGTTCTGAAACAATTTCTTAATCTTTTTGTTTTTATTTTTCATACCTTAAACATAAAATAAAATGCATATAATTAAAGTTGTCAATAAATATGAATACTTTTACAAAAAAATAGATATGGGAAAAATGTGACCAAAATCATCATCATTATCAGCTACTTCTTTTTCCTCTTTCTTCAGTGACAACTGATATATATTCATTTGAAGATTTGCAAAACACTTCATATGTATTATCTCATACTTCAGAAGTGTGGGAAGAACATATTAAATAAGCAACTGTCACAGGGAGGTTATGACTTACCTATTTATGAAAATATTAAGTATCAGAGGTAGAATTTAGATACAACTCTCTCTTGACTTTTTTTTTTTTTTGCCCAATTATAACCTACATTTAGGAAAATTTTCAGCTTTTTAGATAGTCCCCATGTTAGCAAATAATTATATAATAAATTCAGCATGGAAAATTCACCATATTATTTCTCAAAGACCTACAATACTAGGAGGGTAATATTTGGTGTTCTCAACATTTACTTTTTTAAAAAATTTTCATATTAGATGTAAAATGTAGCTTACTAAACTTCTGAACATTTTCATTTATTGTGCCTTGTCTGAAGAAAGCTAAAGTACCCTTAAGCATCAATAACTCTGTCTCCAAGTAGATATATTTACAAACTGCAAATAGTTACTTTCCCCTCATGAATCATGCATAGATTCTTCACCTCAACTCTCCTGAATATGTGTCAGTGAAAAATTATATCCCAGCTGTACAATATATTTCTATGCCTGGTTCTAGATTGTGTTTTTATTAAAATTTAGAGTTTAAGTTAAGTATTGTTTTATTAAAGCAATAGAATTTCATTAATTTAGATCAGGTGACTACAAATAATAAAGTTTTAAACTTTAAGAAATATAGAGCAGAACTACATTTAAAGAATAACATAGTAGAGGATCATTTAAAACTAGAAAATTCCAGCTTTTCAAAGGAAAAAATAAAGAAAATATGTGGGGAAAAAAGTGATAGCAAATTCCTACTAAGTTATTTATCATCTTCCAGAGGCAAAGTAAAAGGGAACTTAGAAAGAAAGGGAATTTAAAGATATGTTTATAACCCCCATATTTTTCAGATCAAGCAATTGAGATCTAGAGAAATTAAAAGACTTGCCTCTTTGCAGAGGCTCTCTTTTATTTCTTATGATGGCTTCCCTTTTAATTTCTGACTCTTTTCAAGGTTCAGCTAGTTATCATTTTCTACCTTAAACCTTTGATAATCACATTAGTAGATATAGGATTTTGATCACTCTTGGTTTACAACATGGTAATTATTTTATTCTTATTATATTGTTACTCTCCATATTATAATTTTAGTAATTCACTGAAACACAGTTCAAATTTGCATTGTGTGTTAAATTCCTTAATTATACAGAATGATAGTGTCATTGAATGAATTACTCAGCAAAGAGATGTACTATGCAAGTTGTCTAAAATATGACTATCTGTTAAAGCTAATAACCTAAGTCACCTCAGTTGTTCAGCGATACATGAATGTGATTATCTCCCTAAAGAAAGTATTTTTTGGGGATACCCATCAACTGACTGAACAAATTATAGCATATGATTATAATGAGATAATATTGTGCTATTAGAAATGATGAGCAGGAAAAAGCCTGGAAAGATTTACAAAAACTGATACCAGTGAAGTGAACAGAACCAGGAGAATACCAAACACAATAATATCAATATTGTATGATCAACAACTGTGAAAGACCTAGCTATTCTCGCTATTCTCAACAAAACAGTATGGTAAAAAATACGATTCACTTTCTGCTAAAGAACTTAATGCATTTGAATACACATGGAAGCATGCAATTTTTCATTCAACTTCCACTCCTTTTCTCCCTCCCTTCATGCCTCTCTTTTTCTTTCTCCTTCCCTCCCCCATCTTGCTGTCTCTCTCTCACCCCCTTTCTCTCTATCTCCCTGCTCCCTTCTCTCCTTACTTCTCCCATTCTTTCTGTCTCTCTCTCTCTCTATTTCTCTCCCTGTCTCCCTGTCTCTCTGTCTCTATCTATGTCTCTCTGTCTCTGTATGTCTCTCTCTTTTTCTCATTTTTCAAGTTTTCATCTATAAAATGACTAATATGGAAATAGTTTGCATCATTGCATATGTATAACTTATGTCAGTTTGATTACCATAGCTAAAAGTGTTACTCATTCAAAGTTTGCAATAAGCTAGTTCACTTCTAATACCTGCATTCTCCTTTATGGTATTTTGGAAATCCATACCTGAATGGAAAGGGATAGAAAAGGAAAATAGTCAACCTCAGTACTCTCATTTTATCATTGTTTGCTGATCATTATGAATGTGCTTAAAGCTGCATAATTCATAAGTGTACCACAAATTCTGGTTTTCCTCTTTGGACACATGAAGCTGGAATCAAAGGATCAAAATACATTCTCTATATACATATATCTGTAAGTGTTGTTTAAATTAATTACAACCTCTTTAAGAGAAGAAATCATTTTACTTTTTTTCTTCATATCTCATTCCTTGAACAATGCCTCTGACTCTGCAATTAAATGTTTATTGAATTGCATTTTCTAAGTTAATTCAGTTCATAAATGGCAAGGTTGAATTCTGGTCCTTTGGCTCCAAACACTTTCTGTGACTCTTAGCTCTACTTCATTTAAAAAAAAAAAAAAAAAAAAAAAACAGTTCCCATGTAAAACATTTTTTTTTTCTTCATGACATTTATTCATGGTTATATGGTTAAAGAAAGTCAACATGAAAAAGTATAGGGTGAGCCATCAGAGCAAGAGAGATCTGAATTCAGTTTCTGCCTTTGACACAAACAAAAAAAAAAATTAATCAAAGCAAAAATAAAAACAAACAAAGCACTGCAACTCTCAGTAACTTAAGTAAATCCCTATTGCTAGAAGTCAAAACAAAGATGACAAAGTACATTAGTGAAAGGAATTGATTCATCTTGGAGCTTCCTATATCAATTAAATTAAAGGACTGATTCCCATCCCTAAGTGCATACAGACAATTCCATGTGGTATGATCTTTCTTTTCTTTCTTTCTTTTCTTTCTTTCTTTCTTTCTTTTTTTCTTTCTTTCTTTCTTTCTTTCTTTCTTTCTTTCTTTCTTTCTTTCTTTCTTTCTTTCTTTTTCTTTCCTTTCTTTCTTTCTTTTTTTCTTTCTTTCTTTCTTTCTTTTTATTTATGACATTATAAAAACAAAATATTTTCTTCTTAGTATAGCACATATTTATTGCTTTTTTGGTGCTTAAAATTCTATTTAAAACTGAGATGTTTATGAAGATATCTAAGTGTTTAGGCAAAGTACCAAAACAAAAAAAAATTTTTTTGTGCATTATACTGAAGATTTCCCAGCTTGCTACAAGCTAATAGAAATGGGAATGTATGGTGTATGATTCCAAAAGTCAAATTCAGCGTGGAATATATAAGAATAGTATCTTTAGTGGCTCTCTCTGTCACTTTCTCTCTCTCTCTCTCTCTCTCTCTCTCTCTCTCTCTATATATATATATATATATATATGTATATATGTTTGTGTGTGTGTGTGTGTGTGTGTGTGTGTTTTCTTAGGGTTGAGAGAGAGAATTTTGATTGATCTTTTGTTTTATACAGCTAGTATAGTTTTATTTTTGGCTATTTTTGGAATATTTTTATTTTGAATTTGTTTTATTTTCTGTGTTAAGTTTCCTGAGACATAATTTTCTCATTAATAAAATGGAAAAAATACAGTTTTCTTTAATGATCCTTGATTGATTAAAAACTGAATTCAAACTCTGTTTTGTGTAAGAGACATTCTGATTTCCTAAGTAATCTTAGCGTTTCTTGATAAAGTTTTCTTCTTTTTTTTTACTTGTTTTGTATTGTTTATGTATCTCTTGATTTGCAATTTGTCTCCCATATTATCAGGTTCCTTAATGGAAGGACTTGTTTTTGACTTTGTGTCTTTTTTCAATTTTCTCTATGCTTTGAAAAGACCATAGATTATAAGGCCTTTAACAAATTCTTGTACAATGGTTGATTGGTCATTTTATGTGATAATTTTTAGATGACAGACATAAACTGTTGCAATTAAGTGTTCATATTAATTTTGTAAGTGATCTCCAATGAAGTAGCAGGGATTTGTGCTCAAACATGTTCAGTTTGCAAGTTTTATCAATGAGTTATATAAAAACATTTATGGAAATTTTAATCAAAATTACAGATGACACAAAGATGGGAGAGATTGCTAATGCACTGTAAAGAAAGCTCCAAAAATTCTTGATGGCTAGAAACTGACATGAAATTAATTGAAAGGAATATTTATTAAATTATATTCTAGCTTAAAAAAAACTTTTAAATATTGCATAGTCAAAAATTACCTACTAAGTACCTGCTATTTGTTAGATACTTTGATTAATACTAGGAATACTACAAAAAGAACAAGAAAATTTAAAAAAAATAGTCTCTACTCTCAAGAAGTTCATAATTTTATGAAGTAGATCAGATATAATTAGAGATTTATCTAAAATATGAGGCAGTTTCAGTTGGTAAAAAAATAGTATGATTCAGTATTATAATATGAAAGCCCAAACATCTAATGCCATTTTGGCTTTTGTTAAGATAGGCATAGCTTCAAGGGTTAAGGAAATGATAGTCCCTTTGCCTTCTGGCCTAATCAGATCACATCTGAACTATTTTGTTCATTTCTGGATATTAAATTTAAGATACTAATGATCTTGAGAGGACTTAGAGAATGAAAATTAGCAAGTTGGAAAACATTGACTAAATAGTAAGTTTGTAAAACAAGGAACAATGGATAGAAATGATCAGAGAGTCATATTTAGGTATGATGTCAAAAAGAACTTCCTAATAATTAGTGTCATCAAAATGTGGAAGGGATAACCTCAAGAAGTGATGAGGTCTCCTTCTTTCAAGATATTACAGCAGAGGTTGTAGGACCACTTTCCATATTTTTGATAGCAACATTTTTTTTAAGGTGTAGGATGACCTGCATAGCTACAGAGATTTCAACTCCACCTTCAGAACTAGCAAAGTCCTTGAAATAAGGGCAAATTAATAGGTTGGTTGACAAGTTATTTTTTTTTTTCAAAGAAAACTTATGACCTATTTTTATTACCCTCATGTATGCATATTAAACTTGTTAATCTAGCATTAGATGAGAGGACCACCACAGAGGAGCTATGTATCCATTTTTTGGAGCTTAGTGCAAGTGCATTCATTCTTCTACCTGGGATCAATATTGCAGAAGCCTGAAGAGAACAAGTAATTAAGCTAGTTTTAAAAGAATTGTTATTCCCTTGATTACTTTTACCCACTCAGATGGGGCTGCTTATTTTCTGGATCACCTTGTCACAGAAATTCATGTAAAGCTGGCAAGAAGCAAATTGAGAAAAATCATCTTGAAGATCATACTCTCTGATTTTCTAAAATGAGCATTATTTTCACCTTAATTTTCTTTTCTCAGAAAACCTATCAGTTTCTACAGAAATTTTTTTTATTTTCAATATTAAAGAATTTTAAAGAACCACATACATTTTTACCAGTAAAGTGAAATGTGTTGAGAAAGGACATTTTCTCTCTGCCATAAGGGAAATATTTTTCCCCAAATTGAACATTTTAGTCTTTAGCTGCCTGCTTAGAGTTTCTGAGACATCCCACTGCCCAATTCATCTTTTTCTAGCAATTGTTACAAAGTTAGAAATCCCTATATCATTCACTCCTTTTAGTTAAAGGATAAAAGGCAGATGTTAACATGAAAGTGCTATCTGGAATATAGTAACACATTGTGCCATAATCATCTATTACAATCTTAGTATAAATGAGTTTATCAGATTATTAAACCAAGCACCTGTAGTAAGTAATAATGGCCTAAGAAGTAGGGACAGGATAGATAAATTTAGTTGAGAATTGGAAAATAGAAAAAAAAATACCTTGCAGATTATAAAGGCTTTAAGAGAGTAACATGAGAAAATCAATACTTTATTAGAGGGATAGGAGAATCTGAAACTAGTGGGAAATTGTTGACAAAATAAACTTTGACTACTTAGCAATTTTTCAAAGACAAGTCAAGTTACTCAGATTTGATAACATGCATCTGTAAAGAACTTACTAAGGTTTAGAAGCTAAATTATGTTTACCATATCTTTAATAGTATTCCCTTATTTCTTCCTACCTTTTCTTTGCCTTTATTTTTACATTATTGTGCATTATATTGTATAGAGACAGAATGCAAACATGTTAAGAGCAGACACCATCAAACCAAATTATCACTCTTTGCTGACGATATGATGGTATACTTAGAGAACCCCAGAGATTCTACTAAAAAGTTATTAGAAATAATCCACAACGTTAGCAAAGTTGCTGGTTATAAAATAAACCCACATAAGTCATCAGCACTCTTATATATCACTAACAAAATCCAACAGTCAGAGTTACAAAGAGAAATTCCATTTAAAGTAACTACTGATAAAAATATTTAGGAATCTATCTGCCAAGGGAAAATCAGAAACTTTATGAGCAAAATTACAGACCACTTTTCACACAAATTAAGTCTGATCTAACCAATTGGAAAAATATTAAATGCTCTTGGATAGGGCGAGCAAATATAATAAAGATGACAATATTACCTAAACTAATCTATTTATTTAGCGCTATACCAATCAGACTCCCAAAAAACTATTTTAATGACCTAGAAAAAATAACAACAAAGTTCATATGGAAAAACAAAAGGTCAAGAATTTCAAGGGAATTAATGAAAAAAAAATCAAATGATGGTGGCTTAGCTGTACCAGATCTAAAATTATATTATAGAGCAGCAGTTACCAAAACTATTTGGTATTGGCTAAGGAATAGATTAGTTGATCAGTGGAATAGATTAGGTTCAAGGGATAAAACAGTCAACAAATATAGCAACCTAGTCTTTGACAAACCCAAAGATCCCAGCTTTTGGGATAAGAACTTACTGTTTGATAAAAATTGCTGGGAAAATTGGAAACTAATATGGCAGAAACTAGGCATTGATCCATACTTAACGCCGTACACCAAGATAAGGTCAAAATGGGTTCATGACCTAGGCATAAAGAATGAAATTATTAATAAATTAGAGGAACATAGGATAGTTTACCTCTCAGACCTGTGGAAGGGGAAGGTCTTTATGACCAAAGCAGAACTAGAGATCATTACTGATCACAAAATAGAAAATTTCGATTATACCAAACTGAAAAGTTTTTGTACAAACAAAACTAATGCAGACAAGATTAGAAGGGAAGCAATAAACTGGGAAAATATTTTTACAGTCAAAGGTTCTGATAAAGGCCTCATTTCCAAAATATATAGAGAATTAACTCTAATTTATAAAAAATCAAGCCATTCTCCAATTGAAAAATGGTCAAAGGATATGAACAGACAATTCTCAGATGAAGAAATTGAAACTATTTCTAGTCATATGAAAAGATGCTCCAAGTCATTATTAATCAGAGAAATGCAAATTAAGACAACTCTAAGATACCACTACACACCTGTCAGATTGGCTAAGATGACAGGAAAAAATAATGATGATTGTTGGAGGGGATGCGGGAAAACTGGGACATTGATGCATTGTTGGTGGAGTTGTGAACGAATCCAACCATTTTGGAGAGTAGTTTGGAACTATGCTCAAAAAGTTATCAAACTGTGCATACCCTTTGATCCAGCAGTGTTACTACTGGGATTATATCCCAAAGAGATTATAAAGAAGGGAAAGGGACCTGTATGTGCACGAATGTTTGTGGCAGCCCTTTTTGTAGTGGCTAGAAACTGGAAACTGAATGGATGTCCATCAGTTGGAGAATGGCTGAATAAATTGTGGTATATGAAAATTATGGAATATTACTGTTCTGTAAGAAATGACCAACAGGATGATTTCAGAAAGGCCTGGAGAGACTTACACGAACTGATGCTGAGTGAAATGAGCAGGACCAGGAGATCATTATATACTTCAACAACAATACTAGATGATGACCAGTTCTGATGGATCAGGCCATCCTCAGCAACGAGATCAACCAAATCATTTCTAATGGAGCAGTAATGAACTGAACTAGCTATGCCCAGAAAAAGAACTCTGGGAGATGACTAAAAACCATTACATTGAATTCCCAATCCCTATATTTATGCCCACCTGCATTTTTGATTTCCTTCACAAGCTAATTGTACAATATTTCAGAGTCTGATTCTTTTTGTACAGCAAAATAACGGTTTGATCATGTATATTTATTGTGTATCTAATTTATATTTTAATATATTTAACATCTACTGGTCATCCTGCCATCTGGGGGAGGGGGTGGGCAGAAAGAGGGGAAAAATTGGAACAAGAGATTTGGCAATTGTTAATGCTGTAAAGTTACCCATACATATAACCTGTAAATAAAAGGTATTAAAAAAAAAAAAAAAGCAGACACCATCTTTTTTTTTTTCATTCCAACTTCTTAACATATGCATTGGTTCATCATGATTGATGAAGTTTTATCATATCTAATTGAACTGGAAAAAATGGCCAACAGGTGTTTCTTCCACATTGTTAATTATTAAAATAGATGATCGAAATCTCACTTTGAGTTCCATATCTATTATGAAGCTTTTACTAATCCCCACAAATAAATGAGATATCTACCTTCTCAAATTCTCTAAAATTATTTTGTTTGACTCACATTTTATCTAGTTCAATAACTACTTCAGAATTTTTATAAAATGTTTTATTCCTCTTTTAGGTTATAATCTCATTTAGATCAAGTCCATGGTCTCTTTTAAGTTTTATTCCCTCAGCTCCTACTTGTCTAGCACATAGCAATTATTTTTTTTAAAAAGTGCTTGAACTGAATTAATTTTAAAATAAAACATAGCAATCATTTAAATAACTATGGTTTGTAAAGCTTTTCATTTATTTTTAACTTAATAGTATTTTTCTAATTACATGTAAATATAGTTTTCAACATTCATTTTTGTAAGATTTTTGAGTTCCATATTTTTCTCCCTTCCTCTTTTTCCTCTCATTTCCCCAAGGCAGTAAGAAATCTGATACAGGTTTTATATGTACAATCGTTTTAAATAGATTTCCATAGTAGCCATGTTGTGAAGGGAAAAAAATAAGTGTAAATTCTATGATTTGATCTGTGTTCGGTCTTCTTAGTTCTTTCTCTTCATGTAGATGGCATTTCCCCCAACAAATCTTATGGAATTGTCTTGGATCACTGTATTAGGAGAAGAACTAAGTTAATCATAGTTTTGTACACAATTTTTCTAATATTGTGTACAATGTTCTCTTGGTTTTCCTCACTTCACTCAACATCAGTTTATGTAGGGCTTTCTAGATATTTCTGGAATCTGCCTGCTTATCATTTCTTATAAAAACAATAGTATTCCAATACATTCATATACCATAATTTATTAAGTCATTTCTCAATTCATAGGTACCCCTTCATTTTTCAGTTCTTTACTAACACAAAACCAGCTGCTATATTTTTATGCACATTGGTCTTTTTTCTTTTTTTATGATTTCTTTGGATTACAAACCCTGTAATGACATTATAATACATTTAGCAAATATCTCATTTTATTTATCCTGACAAGTCTAGGAAGTAAGTCCCATTATTATCCACATTTTACACATAAATAAAATGACATTGGCATTGGTTAAATGACTTGCCTAAGACCACATAGCTAATAAGTATCAGAGATGAAATTCAAACAAACTTACCTCAGTTTTCTCAAATGCAAAATAGGGATAATAATAGTAACAACCTCAAAGAATTCTTGGAAGGAGCAAAGGATAATTATAAAATGATAATTACACTACCTGGCACATGCTGTATAATTTGTAGGTACATATTTCTTTTTATCATTTCCCAATTAACAAATGGTCAAAACAAATGAACAGACAATTTTCAGATGAAGAAATTAAATGAATTTATAGTCATATGAAAAAGTCTTTTAAATTACTATTGGTTACAGAAATGCAAATTAAAACAACTCTGAAATACCACCTCACACATTTTTTGTTGGTTAAGATGACAGGAAAAGATAATGATAAAAGTTGAAGAGGATGTGGGAAAACAGGGATATTATTACATTACTGATGGATTTGTAAAATGATCCAACCATTGTGGAGAACAATTTTATGCACAAAGAGCTATAAAACTATGCATAACTTTTGATTTAGCAGTCTTACTACTGGGTCTGAATTTCAAAGAGCTAATAAAAGAGAAGAAAGGTCATCCTATGCACATTTTTTTTAATGTAGCAGTTCTTTTTGTAGTCCCAAGGAATTGGAAAATGAGTGGCTGCTCATCAACTGGGGAATGTTTGAGTAAATTATGGTATATAAATGCAATGCAATATTACTTTCTCTGGATATAGCTGGTTCAGTTCATTACTTTAGCTATAATTTTCATAGGAGTTTTCATTTTGGAATCCCCTTTCATGATCACTCCTCCTCTTTTCCCTTTCTTCTCCTATACTATAAAAGCTTTTTATGGAGATTATTTACATCATTGCACTTCTCCTTGTCCCTTTCTCTTGGTATATTTAACTCTCATCATTTTAAAAATATTTTCCCTTCATATTCAACTTACACTTGTGCCTTCTGTCTATATACAGTCCTTCTAACTTACTATAATAATGAGAAAGTTCTAATGAGTTACTAGTATCATCCTTCCAGGTAGGAATATAAACTGATAAAACTTATTAAGTTCCTTATGATATCACTTTTCTGATTATCTTGTTTTACTTTTCTAGAATTCTGTATGTGAAAATCAAATTTTCCATTTAGCTTTGGTCTTTTCATCATGAATTCTTGAAAATCCTCTATTTCACTGAATGACCATTTTTCCCTCTGAAAGATTATACTTAGTTTTGCTCAGTTTGGGTTGCTCTTGGTTGTAATCCCAGCTCTTCTGACCTCCTGAATATCATATTCCAAACACTCTTGTCTTTTAATGAAGAAGCTGCTAAATCTTGTGTTATCCTGACTGGGGCTTCACTATACGAGAATTGTTTCTTTTGGGTGATTTTCTCCTTGAACTGAAAGTTCAAAAATTGGATATAATCATCCTGAGAGTTTTCATTTTGGGATTTCTTTCAGGTGGTGATTAGTGGATTCTTTCAATTTCTATTTTTACCTTTGATTGTAGAATATCAGGACAGTTTTCCTTGATAATTTCTTGAAACATGATGTATGACTTTTTGTTTGATCAAGACTTTCAGGTAGACCAATAACTTTTAAATTGTTTCTCCCGAATCTACTTTCAGGTAAGTCGTTTCTCCAATCAAATATTTCATATTAGTTCTTTTTTTGTTTGTTTGTTTTATTTTATTGTATCTTGATTTCTCATGAAGTCATTAGCTTTCATTTTTTCAATTCTATTTTTAATGAATTATTTTCCACAGTAAGATTTCTCAATTGTTCTATTTTGCTTTTTAAGGCATTCTTCTCCAAATTAGCTTTTGTATTTCCTTTTACACCATTCTCAATTCATTTCCTAATTTTTCCTCTATCTTTTACTTGATTTTCAAAATCCCTTTTAAAGTCTTCCATATGAACTCAATTCTTGTTTTTCTTGGCAGCTTTGAATATAGGAAATTTGACTTTATTATCTTCTCCTAAATGTCTGTTTTGATCTTCCTTATCAGTATCATAACTTTTTATAGCCAGATTTTCGTTGTTGTTGTTTACTCATTTCCCTAGCCTATTACTTGGCTTTTACCTTTTTGTTAAAGTAGGGCTCTATTTCCCTAGTGAAAGGCACACTGTCCCAACCTTGAGGAATTTTGTGCAGCTGATTTCAGAGATCCTTCTAAGGACCCAAGTACAAATACTCTTTTCTACCCTGGAACTATTAGGAGTGTCCTTACCCCACTGTGGTTGTAGGGGGCTACTGTGATTAAAGCAACAGAGTTCTCCTTTGTTGCCTCTGGAGCCAGGGATGGGACTGCACTGGCACAGCTTATGTGGAATTGCAACCTAGACTTCCCACATTGTTGCCATAGACTTTTATTGCTGATCTTCCAAGTCCTTTGTGATGTCTTAGGCTGAGAGATGTGGAATCCACCAGTATTGCCATTGACCCAGAGGTCCCTTGACATTTTCCTGCTTTACTAAAATGGGACTAGGGCCTGTCCTGGGGCAACCTGGCTTCAGCATGATGCTGAGGTTGTGTTAAGGTGGCCTGCACTGGGATTTCATGCTTAACTCCTACCCTGTTGCTACAGTCATTTCTATTCACCTTCCAAGTGAGTTTGGTGTCCCTTGGCTCAGAGTTCTAGAAAATGCGGGTTCTGCTGGTGATTCAGAGGTCCCTAGATTTGTGCCTGCCTTACTGCTGTGGGCTCAAGACTTGTGCCAGGGCTGTGCTGTCATGGCCTGCACCAAGATTGTAAATAGGACTGCCTGATTTTATAGAATTTTTTTGCTGAACTTCTATGTTGCCTTTGATGAGAAAATGTTCTACTTGGTATTTTTTTTTTCTGTGCTCTAAAATTTGTTTAGATGTTTTATAATTATTTATTTAAAGATATTGGGAAGGACTTGAGGGAGAGGTCAGGGCAATTCCTTACTTTTAATCCATAACTTGGTTCCCCCTCAGTCAATTCTACTTTTGAAGAATCTTCTTTATTCAGTAGGTTTTTGTTTTTCTGCTTGTGTGTTTGTTTTTTCTCCCCTTTCATCAAATCTATTTTTAAGAAGTTGTTTTTTTCAGACAATATTTTGCTTTCTTTTTAAAACTATTAGCTTTTCTTTCAAAGCTACTGACATTTTTTTCATAATTGTCCTGCATATTTTTCATTTCTTTACCTAATTTTTTTCTATCACCCTTACAATCGCTAAAATAATTTCTGAGCACATTCATGAAAATCCCTGCCCTGAACTCAATATCTGTTCATATCACCCTTCTATGGCTTCATATGTAAGCATTTTGCCATCACTCTCCTCTTCTGGATGTTTGTTCTTATATTCCCTATCACCATGATGGCTTTCTGTGTTCATAGCACTTTTTCTTTTTTTGCTCATTTTTAAAAAGTTGAACTCTGCTCCTAAAGCATAGAGAAAGTGATCCCAAACTTGTTTTAGACAAAGATGAGGGGACTCATTGAACATCTGAATTAAGGCTAATGTTAGCTTTCCCACTGTGCTGGGTTGGCCTGATGTACGCACACATGGTATATCATGGTTTGGAAACTCAGAATTTACCTTCTACACTTGAATTGGAAATCACACAGATGGGAGGACCTGAATTACTACTCTGTATTTTGGCTAAGAGCCTCCTACTAGATGTCACATTTCTCTTTGCCAAAGAAAGAAATACATGTTCTGAAGTCCTTCCAAGATATCTTCATTTGGATATTTTTTTTTCCTTTTGAATTTTTGTGGATTTTGTCATCAATTCAGAATCCATTTACACTTTTTATTGTCATTATTCCTGAGGGAAACTGGGGAGAACTTATGCAATTTCTTAGCTCTGCCCACTTTAGAATGCATCAAAATGATGTTATCCATTCAAAAATGCAAGGTGGCCAAAGTTTTTTCTCTTTGCCTAATGCAATTCTGAGAATAGGTAAGGAAACCCATATCATTCCATAAATCTATCCTGTCGCTATTCACTACTATATAGCATGCTCAAAATATAATCTCTTAACAGAGGATAGGTTTATATGCAACATCAAAAAAATTCATACAAAAAAGTATTTCAATCAAATATTTAAAGAATAATTAACTCCAAATTTATATAAACTATTAAAAATTAGGGAATGAAGGACTTCTACTAAATTATTTTTATAACACAGACATGATAATGATACCTAAACCAGGTAGGAAGAAAACAGAGAAAGAATATTATACACCAATCTTCATAATGAATATTAATATAAAAATCTTAAATAAAATATTAAGAAAGAGATTACAGAAAATCACCATGACTAAGTAGGATTTTAAACCACGAATATAAGGCTGGTTCAATATTAGAAAAATGATTAGCATAATTAACTTTATCAATAACCAAATTAGCAAAAAACAAATGACTATTGCAATAGATTCACAAAAGCCATTTGATAAAATTGAATATCCATTCCTATTAAAAACATCAGAAGGCATAGGAATAAATGGACTTTTCCTTAAAATAGTCTGTAGCATCTATTTAAAGTCATCAGCAAGCATCATATGTAATGGGGATAAACTGGAACCATTCCCAATTGCCCACTATCACCATTACTATTCAATAGTCTATAAGAAACATGAACTTTGACAATGAAAGAAGAAAATGAGATTAAAAGAGTTAGAGTAGGTAATGAGGAAACCAAATTATCACTCTTTGCAGATAATATGATGTTATATTTAGAGAATCCTAGGATATCAACTAAAAACTATTAGAAATAATCCATAACTTTAGCAAAGTTGCAGGATACCACATAAATCCCACATAAATCACTAGCATTTTTATATATCACTAACAAAATCTAAAGCAAAAGATAGAATGAGAAATTTCATTTAAAATAACTGTTGATAGTACAAAATATTTGGGAATCTATCTGCCAAGGGAAAGCCAGGAACTGTATGGGCAAAACTATAAAACACTTTTCACACAAATAAAGTCAGATCTAAACAATTGGGGAAAATATCAAGATCTTGGATAGGTAAAGTAAATATAATAAAATTGCCAATATTACATAAATTAATCTATTTATTTAGTGGCATACCAATCAAACTCCCAAGAAATTATTTTACTGACCTAGAAAAAATAACAAAAAAAATTCATCTGGAAAAACAAAAGGTCAAGAATTTCAAGGGAATTAATGAAAAAAAAAGCAAGTGAAGGTGGCCTAGCTATACCAAATCCAAAACAATATTATAACACAGTGGTCATCAAAAACATTTCATACTGTCAAAGAAATAGGGCAATTTATCAGGGGAATAGATTAGGTTCACAGAACAAAATAGTCAATGACTATAACAATGTAGTGTTTGACAAACCCAAAGACCCCAGCTTTTGGGATAAGAATTCACTGTTTGAAAAAAAAACTGCTAGGAAAATTGGAAATTAGTATGGCAGAAACTAGGCATTGACCCGCACATAACAAGTATAGCAAGATAAAGTTGAAATGGTTTCATGATCTAGAGATAAAGAATGATATTATATACAAATTAGAAGAGCATATGATAATTTACTGCTCAGATCTGTTGAGGAGGAAGGAATTTGTGACTAAAGAAGAACTAGAGATCATTATTGACCACAAAATATACTTTTTATTATATTAAGTTAATTTTTTTTGTACAAACAAAACTAATGCAGACAAGATTAGAAGGGAAGCAATAAACAGAGAAACATTTTACATCCAAAGAATCTGATAAAGGCCTTATTTCTAAAATATATAGAGAATTGATTCAAATTTATAACAGATCAAGCCATTCTCCCCTTGATAAATGATAAAAGGATATGAACAGACAATTTCCAGATGAAGAAACTGAAACTATTTGTAGCCAAATGAAAAGGTGCTCCAGATCACTATTGATCAGAGAAATGCAAATTAAGACGACTCTGAGATACCACTACACACCTGTCAGATTGACTAAGATGACAGGAAAAGGTAATGATGAATGTTGGAGAGTATGTGGAAAAATTGGTACACTGATGCATTGTTGGTGGAACTGTGAATGGCTCCAACCATTCTGCAGAGCAGTTTGGAACCATGCTCAAAAAGTTATCCAATTGTGCATACCATTTGATCCAACAATGTTTCTACTGCGTTTATATCCCAAAGAGATCTTAAAGGAGGGAAAGGGACCCACATGTACAAAAATATTTGTGTTAGTCCTCTTTATAGTGACAAGAAACTGGAAAATGATTGGATTCCCATTAATTGGAGAATGGTTGAATAAATTATGGTGCATGAATGCTATGGAATACTATCGCTCTGTAAGAAATGGCCAGCAGGATGATTTCAGAGAGGCTTGGAGAGGCCTACATCAACTGATTCAAAGTGAAATGAGCAGAACCAGGAGATCATTATACATGGCAACAACAAGACTACCAAAGATCAACTCTGATGGACTTGGCTCTCTTCAACACTGAGATGACAAACAAGTTCCACTTGTGCAGTGATAAAGAGAACCATCTACATCCAGAGACATAATCATGGGAACAGAGTGTGGAACACAACATAGCATTCTTACTCTCTCTGTTGTCATTTGTTTGCATTTTTTTCTCAGTTTTTCTTTTTCTTTCTTCTTGATCTGATTCTGCTTGCACAATATGATAACTGAATTAATTTGTATACCCATATTGTATCTAACATGTATTTCAACATATTTAACATGTATTGGACTACCTGCCAGCTAGGGGAGGGGATGGGGGGAAGAAGAGGAAAATTTGAAACAATAGGTTATGCAAGGGTCAATGTTGGAAAAATTACCCATGCATATGCTTTATAAATAAAAAAAAACTTTTAACAATAATAAAAAATAAAAAAAATTCTTATTGAAGTAAATGAATTTGAATTATAAGAATACTGCACTTTAGTATCAACATAGATGTGGATTTAACTCATTCTCCAGTACTGATGCAGAAAATGGACAAGTCATTTGACCTTTCTGAGCCATACTTCTCTAATCTATAACATGAGGAGGGGTTGCTATCTGTAGTTTCTACCTTCCTGCATTGCATTTTAGGTCAAATTAGTTCAAAAGTTAAATGGCTGAAACTGGACCAGATCTCAAAGATAAATTCAACCAATATTGTCACTTTGTAGATGATGAATCTGACAATTAGAGAGATGATATGAGTGACTAGACTTTTTATCAGTAAAACATACAAAAAAAAAAAGTAGTACTCACTACTCAGTCAGGTCCTGTGACTCCCAAATTCAGTGCTGGAACATCAGACTAAGATGATGCATTTTGCATATTATGCATCATATAGCATATATATATGTACATATATATAAAGGTCAGCAATTACTATTAAATATTTCCCATGTTTATATACAAAATATATCACTAAATTAATAATTAAATGTAATTTCTAACTCCAAATTGCACATAAATTGCATTGTAAACTTTCTTTAAAAATCATCCACTCCATATTTAAATTATATAGATAAAAAGATATATATTAGAGACAGACAGCATATTATCTTATAAGTAATGTCTAAGTTATTTTCTACCTAAAATATATAAATTGATACTGTATGTTACAAAAGAGCTATCTAGAACTATGAGGTATGTTTTCCTACAATTATCATTCTAGGAAAAGTATTTATTTTACTTGAAATTTTATAATAAATTGAATTTTTGTAGAAAATTTTGCAGAAAAAATAAGTAAATTTAAAAGTTATCTATTTCTTGTATCGATTAGCATCTGGATGTTCTGATGGCCTTAAACAGTGAATGTTTCCTCACAGTAGTTCTAATTCTTACTTATGTTATAACAGCCTTTATTTTTTCTACTCAATCTGATACACTTTTTTAATTCTTTCCACTTAGTCAAAAGTAGATATCTTTTTAGTACCTTCCTTCCTCACAGCTATACTTATGCTCTTGACAGTGATACCAGAACAAGTAAACCTACCAAGGTGAGGCCTTTAGTGATTTTAGATACATCAGAATCAAAACATTCCTCTCTTTGCTTTAGAAACTTAACTATTTTCCTCTGCCAAACTCATCACTTGGAAAATAAAAACAAAAAGGAAGTTCATTCCAATTCCATTCCAAGGAAAGCAATCTCTTGAGAAAGTTTTACTTCTTGCAAATATATCCAGGCATGTAAATGCTTTGGATGCAACACTGTGCAGTTTTTCCATTTATGGCTTGTGAGAAATAAACAGCTGGCATAAACAGCAGGCATTTTCAGATACTTTATTTATGTCTCTGCAGAACTTCAAACATATGTCATACTGATGGCATTTACATCATAATATATGGTGTTCCATACAGCTCAGTAAACTTAGAATCTGCCTGAATGTCTGTGGTATGTTACAAAAAGAATAGCTTATCAAATTTCCCTCTCATGTGTTCCAAATTCCAAAGTTGGAACTTTTATTTAAAATGGTACAACCAAACAAATCGAAGTCCTAATAAATAATTGAACATTTTTAGCTCCTACTATTAGCAAATGCCTTGCAATTTTAAAACCTGATATAAATGCCAGGCATTATTACTTAGTTTTAAGGAATTATTTTTTCTTTCTTTGTTTTGGGGTTTAGAATTTTGGTTAAACTTTCAACATTGAAACATGATTACAAAGGAATTAAAAAGAATAAATTCTGACTTAAATGAAAAATATATATCAAGCATGAATAATGAAAATTTTTTCTCTTTTAATTTTTAAAATCTTATTTATTTTTAATTAAAACTTTTTTATTTACACAACATAAACATGGGTAATTTTTCAACATTGACCCTTGAAAAGACTTCTCTTCTGAATTATCCCGTTTCTCCCCCCATCCCCTCCTTTATATGGCAGATAGACCAATGAATGTTAAATATGTTAAAATATATGATATATATATATATATATATATATATATTGATATATATATTAAATATGTTAAAATATATGATATATATATATATTGATATATATGTATATATATATATATACAATTATCTTGCTGCACCAAAACAAATGGATCAAGAAGAAAAAAAAACAGAAAAAACAAAATGCAAACAAACATCAACAGAAAGAGTGAGAATGCCATGTTGCAGTCCTCACTCAATTCAAATGGGCCCCTCTCTGTGTGTAGATGGCTCTCTTCATCACTGAAGAATTGGAACTAGTTTGAATCATCTCATTGTTGAAGAGAGCTACGTCCATCAGAATTGATCATCTTATAGTCTTGTTGACATGTATAATGATCTCCTAGTTTTGCTCATTTCACTTAGCATCAGTTCATATAAGTCATTCCAGGTCTCTCTGAAATCATCCAGCTTGTCGTTTCTTACAAAATAATAATATGCCATAACATTCATATACCATAATTTATTCAGCCATTCTCCAATTGATGGGCAGCCATTCAGTTTCCAGTATCTTCCACTACAAAAAGGACTGCCAAAGGAATTTTTGCACATGTGGTTCCCCTTCCCTGCTTTAAGATCTCTTTGGGATAAAAGCCCAGTAGAAGCATTGCTAGCTGAAAGGGTATGCACAGTTTGATAAATTTTTTAGCATAGTTCCAAATTGCTCTCCAGTATAGTTGGATCATTTAACAGTTCCACAAACAATGTATTAGTATCCCATTTTTCCCACATCCCCTACAATACCTGTAATTATCGTGTTTTGTCATTATAACTAATCTGAGAAATATGTAGTGGTATCTCAGTATTGTCTTAATTTGTTTTTCTCAGATCAATAGTTATTTAGGGTACCTTTTCATATAACTAGAAATAGTTTCTATTTCTTCATCTGAAAATTTTGTGTTCATGTCTTTGACAATTTATTAATTGGAGAATGCTTTGGATTTTTATAAATTTGACTCAGTTCTCTCTATATATTTATATTTTAGAAATATATATATAATTTTATATTATAGAATATAATATATAATATTATAATATAATATAATATATATGCATATTTTGAAATGAAGCCTTTATCAGAACCTTTGAATGTAAAAATGTTTCCCAGTTTCTTGCTTTCTTCTAATCTTGTCTGCATTTATTTTTAAGTTAATATAATGAAAATGACCTATCTGTGATCAATAATAATCTTTAGTTCTTCTTTGGTCACGAATTCTTCCTCTTCCACAAATCTGAGAGGTAAATTACCCTATATTCTTTTAATATGTTTATATTATCATCCTTTATGTCTATAACATGAACCCATTTTGACCTTATCTTGGTATATGATATTAGCTGCAGGTCTATGCCTCCTTTCTGCCATACTAGTTTGCAATTTTACCACCAGTTTTTGTCAAATAGTGAATTTTTATCCCAAAAGCTAGGGTATTTTGGTTTGTCAAATACTAGATTGTTATAATCATTGGCTATTTTGTTCTGTGAACTTAACCTATTCCACTCATCAACTAGTCTATTTCTTAGCAAGTACTAAATGGTTTTTATGACCACTGCTTTGTAATATAGATTTACATGTGGTACAGCTAGGCCACCTTCATTTATTTTTCTCTTCATTAATTGCTTTGAAATTCTTGGCCTTTTTTTCTTCTAAATGAATTTTGTTATTTTTTGTTTGTTTGTTTGTTTGTTTTGATTTAGTAAAGCAGTTTCTTGGAAGTTTGATGTACTAAACATAGTACTAAACAGATAGATTACTTTAGGGAATATTATCACCTTTATTATTTTTGCTTGACCTATTCAGGAACACTTCACATTTTTCTAACTGCTTACATCTGCCTTTATTTGTGTGGAAAGTGTTTTTTAATTTTTCTTATATATTTCCTGACTTTCCCTTGGCTGATAAATTCCTAAATATTTTATATTATCAACAATTATTTTAAATGGAATTTCTCCTTATATCTCCTGCTGTTGGATTTTGTTAGTGATATATAACAATGCTGATGATGTATGTGTATTTATTTTTTGTCCGGCAACTTTGCTAAAGTTGTGGGTTATTTCTAATAGTTTTTTAGTAGATTCTCTGGGGTTCTTTAAGTATACTATTATATCATCTGCAAAGAGTGATAATTTAGTTTCCTCATTACCTATTCTAATTCCTTTAATCTTATTTTCTTCTCTTATTGCCAAGGCTAGCATTTCTAATACTATATTGCATAGCAATGGTGATAGTGGACAACCGTGTTTAAACCTTGATCTTATTGGGAATGGTTCTAGTTTATCCCCATTACATATCATGTTTGCTGATGGTTTTAAATAGATGCTCCTGACTATTTTACAAAAAAGTCCATTTATTCCTATTCTCTCTAATGTTTTTTACTAGGAATGAGTGTGGATTTTATCAAATGCTTTTTTTCTGAATCTTTTAAGATCATCATAATGTGTGGAAGAGGAAGGAATTTATGACCAAAGAAGAACTACAGATCATTACTGATCACAAAATATCTGAAAAGTTTTTGTACAAACAAAACTAATGCAGACAAGATTAGAAGGGAAGCAATAAACTGGGAAAATATTTTTACAGTCAAAGGTTCTGATAAAGGCCTCATTTCCAAAATATATAGAGAATTAACTCTAATTTATAAAAAATCAAGCCATTCTCCAATTGATAAATGGTCAAAGGATATGAACAGACAATTCTCAGATGAAGAAATTGAAATTATTTCTAGCCAAATGAAAAGATGCTCCAAGTCCTTATTAATCAGAGAAATGCAAATTAAGACAACTCTGAGATACCACTATACACCTGTCAGACTGGCTAGAATGACAGGGAAAGATAATGTGGAATGTTGGAGGGGATGTGGGAAAACAGGGACACTAATACATTGTTGGTGGAACTGTGACTCTATCCAACCGTTCTGGAGAGCAATTTGGAACTATGCTCAAAAAGTTATCAAACTGTTCATGCCCTTTGATCCAGCAGTGTTACTACTGGGCTTATATCCCAAAGAGATCATAAAGAAGAGAAAGGGACCTGTATGTGCACGAATGGTTTTGTCATCTCTCTTTGTAGTGGCCAGAAACTGGAAACTGAGTGGATGCCCATAAAATGAGAATGGCTGAATAAATTGTAGTATATGAATATTATGGAATATCATTGTTCGGTAAGAAATGACCAACAGGATGATTTCAGAAAGGCCTGGAGAGACTTACACGAACTGATGCTGAGTGAAATGAGCAGGGCGAGATCATTATATACTTCAACAACAATACTATATGATGACCAATTCTGATGGACCTGGCCATCCTCAGCAATGAGATGAACCAAATCAGTTCCAATGGAGCAGTAATGAACCAAACCAGCTACACCCAGAGAAAGAATTCTGGGAGATGACTAAAAACCATTACATTGAATTCCCAATCCCTATATTTTTGCCTGCCTGCATTTTGGATTTCCTTCACAAGCTAATTGTGCAATATTTCAGAGTCTGATTCTTTTTGTACAGCAAAATAACAGTTTGGTCATGTACTTATTGTGTATCTAATTTATATTTTAATATATATTAGTATCTACTGGTCATCCTGCCATTTGGGGGAGGGAGTGAGGAGAAGGAGAGGAAAAATTGGAACAAGAGGTTTGGCAATTGTCAATGCTGTAAAATTAACCATACATATAACTTTAAATAAAAGGCTATTAAAAAAAATAAAAGAGATTTACATTTTGATTTTTCCTCTTTCCTTTGTATAATCAAATTAACTAAAGGTTTATTTATTTTGTTGGGTTTTTTTTCATAAAGCTAACTCTTAGTTTTATTTATTAATTGATAGTTTTTTGTTTCAATTTTATTGATCTCTTATTTTATAATTTCAAGTTTGATATTTGATTGGGGGTTTTTAATTTGTTCTTTTTTCTAGCTTTTTGTTTGTTTGTTTCAAGGCCAATGTTTGATCTTCTCTATGTTTTGCAAATAAGCCTCTAAAGATATAAAATTTCCCCTTAATACTGCTTTGGTTACATACCACAAATTTTGGTATGTTATCTCATTATTGTCATTCCTTGGATGAAATTATAAATTGTGTCTATGATTTGATCTTTCACCCATTCATTCTTTAGGATGAGATTAGTTTCCAATTTCTTTTTGGTCTGTTTTTCCCTGGCCCTTTCTTGAATGTAATTTTTGTTGCATCATGATCTGAAAAAAATGCATTTACAATTTTTGCCTTTCTGCATTTGATTTTGAAGTCTTTATGTCTCAAGATATGGTCAAGTTTTATATAGGTTCCATGAACTTCTCAGAAGAAAGTGTTCTCCTTTCTGTCTCCATTAAATTTTCTCCAAAAATCTATCATATCTAGCTTTTCTAGAATCCTATTTACCTCTTTACCCTCTTTCTTATTCAATTTGTGGTTTGATTTATCTAGTCCCGAGAGAGTAAGGTTGCACTCTCCCACTATTATAGTTTTGCTGTTCTATCTCTTTTTACAACTCTCTTAATGTCTCCTTTAGTAATTTAGATGCTACACTACTTGGTGTGTATATGTTTAATGTTGATATTGCTTCATTATCTATGATACCCTTTAGCAACATATAGTTTCCTTTCTTATTTCTTTTAATTAAATCTGTTTTTCTTTTTGTTTGATCTGAAATAGAATGGCTACCCCTGCTTTTTTTTTTTTTTTTTTTTTTTTTATTTCACGTATCTTTACTCTATATGTATCGCTCTGCTTTAAATGTGTTTCTTGTATATGTAAAAAAAATATGTTGTAGAATTCTGTCTTTTAATCCAGTCTGCTGTCTGCTTACATTTTATAGAGTAGTTCACCCCATTTATATTTATAGTTAAAAGTACTAATTCTGTATTGCCTGCCATTTTATTTACCGCAAATTATATCTTTCTTTTTCTTTTTCCCCTTTCCCTCCTCTCCAATATTTTACTTATGAGCACTACTTGCCTTAAGCAGTTCTTGTCCTGTAGACATCACCCCCCTTTTAATATCTTTCCCTTACTATTTCTCTTTCCCTTCTATTTAGATTACCCCTTTCCTTTTTCCCTTTCCCTCCCACTTTTCTATAATGTGAGAGATGTTTCTTGGTGAAACCAAATCTGTCTAATATTCTTTCTTTAGGCCAAATCTGATGAGAGTAAAATTCACACAATATTCGTTACCCTCCCTTATTTCAATCAATTAGAATATGTTTTCTTTGCCTTTTCCTACTATACAATTTCCCTCATTTTACGTAAACTATTCTGCTTTTTTTCTGTTACAATCCCCTTTCCATCTCTAGTTTCTTTGTTACATTTTAACAGTAAAATCAGATTATACATTTATTTTCAATGTATAACCATAACAGAAATACAGCTCTCTATTGTTTGTTTTTTCTTTTTCTTTTTCTTTTTACCTTTTTGTTTCTCTTGAGTTCTATATTTAGAGGTCAAATTTTTTGTTTAGCTCTGGTCCTTTCATCAAAACATATGGAATACTCCAGTTTCATTGAATGTCCATCTTCTTCCCTGAAAGAAAATGTTCAGTTTAGCAAGGTAATATGTCCTTGGCTGCATTCCAAGATCTTTCACCTTTTGGAATATCAGATTCTAGGCCCTTCGATCCTTTAAAGTGGAAGCTGCTAGTTCCTAAGTAATCTTCATTGTGGCTCCCCGATATTTGAATTGTTTCTTTCTGGTTGCTTGTAATATTTTTCCTTGTTCTGATAGTTCTCAAATTTATCCATGATATTCCTTGGGCTTTAATTTTGGGGTTTCTTTCAGGAGGCATTCAGCGAATTCCTTCAGTGGTCATTTTACCTTGTTTCTATGATATCCAAACAGTTGTCTTTGATGATTTCCTGAAAGTAATGTCTAGGCTCTTTTTTTCATGATGTATTTCAGGGAGTCCAATAATCCTAAGATTGTCTTTCCTAGATCTATTTTCCAAGGAAGTTGTTTTCCTAATTATTTTACTGTTTTTTTCTATTTTTTTTCTTTTTTTTTTTTTTTTTGCTTTTGAACTTAACTGATTCTTGATGTCTCATTGATTCATTCATTTCCATTTGTTCAATTCTGATTTTTAGTGAATTATTTTCTTCATTTACTTTTTTAAACTTTTTTTTTGTATTTGTCCAATTGAATTTTTAAATGAGTGGTTTTGTTCCATGGAATGTTTTTCCATTTCACAAATTCTGCTTTTAAGGAGTTATTTTATTTTTCCATTTCACAAATTTTGTTTTTCTGGGAGTTGTTTTCTTTTTGATTTTGTCAAATCTATCTTCTAATGTGTTATATGCTTTTTCCCTTTCATTAATTCTATTTTGTAATGAATTTCCTTCAGATATTATCTGTGTGGCCTTTTCCAAACCCTCTTGCAATTTTTTTCATTTCCTTTCCCCATTTTTCTTCTAGTTCTCTTTTAAGGTCTTTTTAAATTTTCTCTAGGAGAGACTTTTGTGATGAGGACCAGATTTATCACTTTTGGGGGCTTCATCTAGAGACAATCTGTCTTTAGTCTGCTCTGGGTTTTGCCATAAAAGCTATCAATCATTAGAATTCTCTTTATGTTTTATTCATTTTTTTTTTAAGTTAAGGTCTGCCTTTAAGGCATGTGGGATTTTCCAAGCAGCTGCAGCTGAGCTGGGTTAATGCTGATTCATTCCTGATCCTGGGTGGTGTAGTCAGTTCCCATGAGATTCTGGTGTTTTGGGGTCTTTTGAGTTTGTTTTGCATGTTTTGTAACTTCTCTGCTGATCTACTGGCTTGCAACTAGGGCAGAGTAGCCAACATTACTGTAGATTCTTGTAGATTCCTCCCCTAGATTTTCTGCCACAAAGAATCTCCAATACTGGCAGAGTGAGCTACACTCCAGAGCTCTGTGCTGTCGGCACTGGCCTTGTGCTCAGCTGTTTGTGTTAAGCTGCCTCCCTCCAGTTTCATATTAAAGCAGACCTTTTCTGATCTGTTTTCTCCTATACATTCTTTGCCAAAAGGAGTCCACAATACCAGTGTTATCCACACTGCACTGGGATTCTGAGCTGTCTCCACTGGTGATTGTACTCAACTGATTGCTCTGGCTGCCTCCCTCCTGTTTCCTACCTCCCCAGACTTTTTCTGGCAATCTTCAAATTTATCTTCTACTGACAATTTGTTGCATTCCCAATATTTGTGGGTTCTGCCACTCCAGAGTTAATTCAGAGGCTAGATTTTGTAATTATTGTGAAGTTTGTAAAGAAGGTCAGAGAGAAACATGTGTAGTGACTGCCATTTTGGCTCCACCCCCAGAGAGTGGATTCAATAAGCATTTATTAAATATTTACTCTGTTACAAGGCACTCTGCTTGGTGAAAAACCAAAAAATGACATAGTTTTTTGTTTTTTAAACATAGGAATTTGTTTATATTCATCAGGAATCAATCAGTCTTTCATATATTGTGTTTTGAAGGAAACTGAGCTTCAATTCCTTCAAATTTAAAGTTAGAGGATTTGATTCTGATAACATGTAAATGCTCTTCATTTCTTTACTTCTATTTCTTAATCTTAATGAAATGTTTGTGGAACATTTTAAAAAAATAAGCTTCTATTAGGACACAAAATATAGTCTTTTAAGGATTCATCAAAATTTAATATATAGGAGTATCCTACACTTTATAATTAGTAAAATTATCCTGTTCAAGGTCTTAGAACCTCCAAAGTATTCTGTTTTTAATAACAAATACAATGCAAAGCAACAAATGAGGAAATGGTTGAATTTTTTTTCTTTTATTATTTTTCGCAATTATACAAGGCATATTTCTACATTAACCAGGTGGTTAACTAGGTGGGGAAATGCAAGAAAAATATTTTAAATGGAAATATATATTTCAGTCTACACCCCAAAAACATCAATTCTCTCTCTCTGGAGGTAGATTGATAGCATTTTTTAATGCATTCTTTGGAATTGCCTTGGATCATTTTATTTTAATCAGAATAGTTAATCTTTCATATTGGATCATTTTTACAATATTGCCATTATTCTGTCCAATATTTTCCTTACTTTACTTTGCATGAACTTGTATACATTTTCTCTCTTTTTATTTCTGAAACTGTCTTGCTTGTAATTTCACATAGTAGTTGTTTATCATAATATACCACAATCTAATTCTTGGGGTTCCCCTCAATTCCCAGTGTTTTGCCATGATAAATTTATCTACTATAAATATTTTTGCAAATTTGTCTGAATTTTCTCAAATCTCCAGCATTTATCATTTTTTTTCTTTTCCATCATGTTAAACAATCTGATAAGTATGAAGAGGTTTATTAAAGTTGCAAAGTTTTCATTTCTCTAATCATTAGTGATAAAGAACATTTTATGTAACTATTGATAGTATCATTTTTTTAAAACTGACCATCTTTATCTTAGGTGATTTATTGATTGTAAGATGGCTCATATTTTTTTTTATAAATTTGATTTAATTTCACATGTATTTATTTATCTATGTATTTATTGATATTGATAATATTGATATATTGATAATAAAGATTATATATATGTATACGTATATATATATATATATATATATACGTATACATATATATAATCTTTATTAGATAAGCTTTCCTTATATGTTCTCCCAGATTCTTGCTTTCCCTCTAATTTTGGCTGCATTGGTTTTGTTTCTACAAAAAAAAAAAAAGTTTACATTTAGGTAATCAAAATTAAACATTTTATTTCCCAAGATTCTCTATACCTCTTGTTTGTTCATAAACATTTTTTCTTATACATCTGATGTACATTTTTTATGATGCCCTAATTTGCTCAAGATATTACTCTTAATGTAAAATTATCTACTCATTTGATATTATTTTTGTATATAGTATGGGATATGTCTGTCCCTGGTTTCTGACTGTTATTAGATTTCATGATAGTTTTTGTCAAATAGTAGTTCTTATCCTAAAAGCTTAGATCTTTGGATACTACAGTAGATTTTTCATCTCCTTTCTCATCACTCCACTTTTCAACATACAAAGATGTCCTTTAATAAATAAGCTTTTTTTCTTTTGAGCACATTTGAAAATGTAAATATATCATTTATGTTCTTTGTGAAAAATTTAGATAATGAGTAGTGGAATGTTTTATAAACTATTAAGTACTATATAAATAGCAATTGTCATCACTATTATATATTTTGGTATCATTGAAGATAAGGGATTGTTAAATTCATGTGCAATTGCTTTGCATAGATTTTAAAAATATTTGAATGGGTGTGGAAATCTTTTAAAAAGTGATCATGGTATAAACTTCTTAAAGATAAACTGGTGCTATAACTGCTGTATAGGCTAGTCTATTTTTCTCTACTTTGGGGATATGGAATAAGTAATTGGAAGAAAGCTGCCTTTGCCACAATTTTAATAAATGGTGAAAATATGGCACCAGACTCTCAATTTATTTATATGAGTGACTGTTGTATTTTTAAATTATGTAATAAATGCCTACATCTTTTTTTTTTTTCCTGAGGCAATTGGAGTTAAGTGGCTAGCTCAGAGTCAGACAGCTAGAAAGTATTAAGTGTCTGAGGCTGAATTTGAACTAAGGTCCTTTGACTTCAGGGTCAGTGCTTTATCCATTACGCAATCTTGTTGCCCCTGAATGCCTATATCTTAAAGAGCAAGTAATTCTTGTACAGAAATTTATGCAAACTATACTGCAGAATGAATGATATAACCATGCATTCAGCATCTAAATTTCAAAGGACATTAGATATTATTAGACATTAACCCTTCTCTGAAGTATAAGTGCCCTGAAAAGCATGGCTGGCAAATGATCGATAACACTCCACTTAATCACCTCAATAGGTAAATAAATCAATATATTGAAAAGCAATCTGTTCCTTATTTGGACCTTGCCAGTTAAAAAAAATATTATATTGAGTCAAAATCCTCTTTTCTATAATATGAACCCATTTTTACCAGTTTTGTCCTCTGGGACAAAAAAAATAGCCTTCCAAATACTCAAAGACCCTTTTCATCACCCCCTAAGCTTATTCTCCTGAACCGTAAACTTTATCCATTTCTTGCACTTTTTTCTAACATGGTTATCTTACAATGCCAATCACCTAGCTCTGGGAAGATTCATTTTTTAAAATCCTTTTAAAATTTGGTGCCAAAAACTGAAAACACTTGCAGTATCATTTGAATATAATAATAATCCCTACTCATTAATAACTTTTCTCCTAAAAACCCTACAAAGTTTAATATATAAGCTCTTAAAGTGGGATAATATAGATTGCTTTATGTGTGATTAATGGGTATGTACTTCAATAGTAACATATCATATAGTTTTCATATCATTCATTATTAGTACCTATTCAGTTTTGGTTTTTGCCTTTTCTCTGCAACACTTTTCCACATTGGCAGGTCAATATTCCTAGAGAAAAACAAAGAATAATTCATTTCACAAAATTCTCTAGGATATTTGCCCTGTTGTGCACAAATGTTCATTACTTTAGGTTTTGAATCTCCAACAATAATTTATCCCCTTATGTAACCCAGCAACTCACAATGATGACACAATCACATTTGAAATCTATCTTTTTAGTAATAAATTAAAAAGAAATAATAATGCTATAATAGGTTCTCATATATTAAAACAAATGTAGCTATAATGAAGATAGCAGGATGCCCTAGGAATTTTTTAAAACAGAGAGCAGCTCCCCCCTCACTTCAAAACTGATATAATAAAACCTTACTGCTATCATTCATAAGGACTAGAAGAGTTAAAGATGCAATAGTAACAAGCCATAAAAGACCAAATAAAACAAAGAGTGATTATTGGGAAAAAAAAAAAAAAACTTACCCCACCAAAAAAGACCACTGGAGAGAAAGACCTCACCTGGAATCCATAACATGTTGCATAGTAAAATGAAAAATTAACTAAATTATTAAGAAATATGTAAATGAGACTTGGATGCTAGCATTTAAACTTAGTTCAATTATATAAAGATTCATTATTTAGCATGCCTTTTTTTTTTTTTGAGTGATAATAAAAAAAAGTTTGTCCACAAATTACTCATACTTATACTTTGTGCCACATTTTACCTTATCTTCTTTGTTAAACTTTTTCCCATTTTATTATTTAATGTTTCCCTAAGTTACATTTAAAACAAAACAAAACATTTATATTTCTTTTTAAAATTTTTGAGTTTTAGGGAATTTTTTTATCCTCAACCACAGTTACGAAACCACTAATGAAGTTATGCAAAATATTTCCATAAAAGTCAGATCGTGGGAAAAAAAAAAATAGATCTCTCAGCCTCCTCAAGAAAAATTATTATTTTTTTATCATTATAGCTTTTTATTTACCAATTATATGCATGGGTAATTTTACAGCACTGACAATTGCCAAACCTTTTGCTCCAATTTTTCCCCTCCTTCACCCTATCCCCTCCCCCAGATGGCAGGTTGACCAATATGTGTTAAATATATGTCCAAACAGTTATTTTGCTGTACAAAAAGAATCAGACTTTGAAATAGTGTACTATTAGCCTGTGAAGGAAATCAAAAATTCAGGCAGACAAAAATATAGGAATTGGGAATTCTATGTAGTGGTTCATAGTTATCTCCCAGAGTTCTAAGAAAAATTAAGTTTAAAAAATAAAGATAGACAGAATGCTTTAATCTCTATTCAGACACAATCAATTCCTTCTCTGGGTGTAGACAGAGAATTCTTTCAGTATAGACATGGGTTGTATTACTGATAATAACAAAGTTTTGGGTCAGAAATGCAGAAGAGCCACTACAAGACTTATGAAGATGGAATGTCTCTCTGAGTCTGAGAGCTTGAGCTCCAGACTCTTATCCTCTGTCTGCTCTGAGTCTCACTCTGTCTGAGTTTGTCCCAGTTGATATGCCCTATTACAATTACATCATTTCAGTATACTGAGTTTAAGCCAATCATTATATCGCTAGGGCAAGCTTACTGAACTAGAGAACTTACATAGTAAACAAGATAACCATTGTCTTATCAATTCCACTGAGGTAACACCTTGTGGTAGGACTAAATCAATCATACTAAGCCTCAAGTATAATTCTCCAAGAGTTCTGCCCTTTAAAGAACAGGAAGAAAGTTTGAACCAAAATAATTTTACAATTCGCATCTTTTAAGTAACTTTCTCTAACTTTACCTTCTGAGGAACTATTTCTCAGGAACTTTGTATGTGCCAGTGGAGTACAATTTCTAATGTGATTTATGAAGTTAGAAATGATTAGAGTATGGCCCTATGAGAAGATCATGTCTACTATCTAAGTGGAAGCCTTACCAAAAATGGAGAAACTAATCAGAAGAAATTTGATTGTTAATAAAATATTTTGTTAATTATTATTGTTAATAATCTTTATTAATTTAATAATTTATTGTTAATAAAATTAAAAAAGCAAACAAACACACACAAGGTATTGTTCCATCCTTTTATAACATCTGTCTGTCATTCTGTTAATGATGAGTGATGGAAAAAATAGTCCAAGTAGGTAGAGGGTGCTAAGCATCATAAAGTTTTATTGTTCTAAAATGTCTAAAATAATTGATTAACTCATTATTGTTAATGTAACATTTTTATACAATAATCACTCTTTTAATATTCTTTAGAGGAATTTGATGTATATTTACATTACAATTCACACTAAAAATAAATGCGAGTTTAAGATATTGAAACTAAATAAGGAATTAGCTAAGAGCTTTTTCTCAAAGAGTAAAATAAAGTGGGGATGTTATTATATGTAAGCATATAGTGAAATGTAGTTGAAAAATATAACTATTAGGAAATGAGGTTGGTCCTCTTTGCAGTACACATGGTAAATGCAAATAAAAATATTTAAATATAGATAATAACCGCTTATACACGAATTCTTTGCCTGTTGCAAAGACATAAAGGAATCCTATGAGGAATTTAGCAAGATAAATCATCAGTATCCATTTAGATGATAGGTGAGTCTCAGATAAAGATAAAAACTAGTAAGGTTGGAGAAAATGACACTGAACAATGGTTTGGTTTGAAGGAATGAAAGAAATCAAAGACTTAAAAGTCATATAGAAACTTCCTCCTTCTTAGGAACATTGTGTACACATGTGTACATATGTATGTGTATATATGTATATATGAATGAATATTATCATTGTGTTACAATCGCATGTTAAGTAATCAAACTAAGTAATTTATTTAACGTGTAACATTTGAATCAATGTTCATTAGTGATGTTGTTCTGTATTATTTTCTGTTTTTAATCTCTTCCTTATCTGGTTTATGTTATATTTAACACATGGAAGGAGTCAGATAGACTTCCTGCTTCATGTTTTGAGAAACAATTTATGTAATATTAGGTAAAATATATTTTGAATATTTAAGAAACTTCACAAATAATTATATTGCAATTTGGATTCCAACTATTTCTTTAAGGGGATGATTTATACATTGATTATTTTATTTCTTTTCTGGGATTAGACTTTGAATAATTACCTCTTGTTCAGTTAAACTGAGTAGTTTATACATTTTGTGGTTTTATACACTTGAAATCAGGTATTTTGATATGATATTTGCAAAATGCCTTCTAAGATATTTTAATACCTCTTTATTATCTTGATTATTCATTATCCTTTCTTTTTCATTTTGGTATTTTTTGTCCCCTTTTTTGGGGGGGAGAGGGGATCATTTACAATCTTATTTTATTTTATTTTTTATTTTTATTATTTTTTACATTTTTTTTATTATAACTTTTTATTGACAGAAACCAGGCCTGGGTATTTTTTTTACAACATTATCCCTTGCACTCACTTAGGTTTTGACTTTTCCCCTCCCTCCCTTCACCCCCTCTCCCAGATGGCAAGCAGTCCTATACATGTTGAATATGTCACTGTATAGTCTAGTTTTTTGTCCTCTTAACAATCAATTTGGTGAGTTCTATATTTTATTAGAATTTTTGCCATTAGTTTCTGGTTTTAGTTGTTTTAATTTTATTTTGTCCTTCAATATTTGGAATTTTATTTTAATATGTAGTTTACATTTGGATATATATTTTGATTTATTTTTCAATGAATTTTTCTTTGTCTCTTGTTAATGAAAGTATTTCAGAATTCAAATTTTCTCATAAGTTCTCTTAACTGAAACCTTAAAGTTTTGGTGTGTTGCCATATTGATGTCATTTCCTTTGATGGAAATTTTACATATAATTTTATGTATGATTTATTCTCTGACCTACATATTCTTCAAGGTTAAACTAATCATTCTCTAATTTATTGAAGACTTTTAAAAATGTATTTTATTGAATATAATTTTATTATTTTTTCCACTTTCCTTGCATTTTTATTATCTTTTGAATGCTCTGATGCAATTTTTTCTTGGATCATCTTAGAGAAATAACCTTCTGCTTGAAATCATCTTTAATTCTGAATTTATCTTCATAATTTTTACATGCATGCACACACACATACAAACACACATATATATGTATGTGTGTGTGTATATATATATATATATATATATCCATATAGCAAAATGCCTAGCATCTAAATAATTTTTAAAAATGTATTATAGGAAGGAAAAGGTAATACAATTATATAGTAGAAACCTTTAATGAACCCTTTTAGTCTTCCATAAATCTAGCAAAAAGAAAAGCAAGAAGGAAGTTTAGAAATATTAACACTGAAACAGATTTCTCATAGAGGTTTCAAGTAGGAGAGGATTAATCTTTATTAAGCACCTAGGGTGCTAGGTAGTATACTAAATCCTTTAAAAATAACACCTTAATCAATCCATATAAAAATTCTTTGAGATAAGTGCTATAATCATTTTCACTTTATATTTGATGAGACATACAAAAATTAAGTGGCTTGCCTAGAGCCACATAACTAGTAAATATCAGAGACTAGATTGAAATGTAGGTATTGCTGACTCCAGAACTGCTATATCCACTGTGGAGAAATTGCTGAGCCCTTTTAAAAATATATTTAAAACTAGATTCGAAAGAAGGGAAGATTTGAAAAAGAAAGACAGAAAAAAGAAAATAAAAAAACATAACAAAACACTTGGTATGTGTCCAGCAGAACATCAGGGAGGATTCAAAAGATGTAACAATAAATTTCTTTTTCAAATAAAAGCAAATACACATTGGAAGGAATTATGAGTGGCCATTTTTTTCTTTGTTTTCTTATAGGTTATTCTTGTGTGTGTCTATTCAGCCCACCAACCCACCCACATACATATACACACATACATACACACATATGCATATAGACACTTGTGAAAGACATATGTGTATGTTAATATGGCTGATGCATAATGTAGTATTCTCTCTTGATTGAATTTTTAAGTTTGACTTCATCTGATGTCAATAATTACTAGATCTATTTTTATTTCTAATAAATTCATTTTCTGATCTTTGTTTTAGTGTTTGTGTATATTTATTTTTCCTATCCCTGTTATGTCTTCTACTTTAATTCTAGTCCTTAAGTTTCCTTGCAACTATTTAACTTCCCTGTACACATGAATCCCTTCCTCATCATCAAGGCCAGCCTTCCCTTCCCTCTTTATCCCATTACCATTAATATGCATATGTTATCCCACTCTCTTTAATTAAACATATTTCTGTGCCCCAGCTTATCCTTTATCCTTTGCCCACTAATTTTAATAACTTGTTCCATTGCCATAAATTTATACATCCTTCTGTGCCCCACCTTATCCTATCCTCTCCTCCTTATTTCTTTATAGATTTTGGATGGTGCTATAGTGCTATAGTCTTCATGGAATATATATATATATATATATATATATATATACTTCCCTATTTAATTTATTCCAGGTGTGAATAATTTTTCACAACTACCAGCTTCCCTCTCTTCTTAAATGCCTCTGTGTATATTCTCTCTATTCAATTCATTAATATAACATAATTACTATTTTTATCTTTTCCGGGACAGTGTTTCTTTTTTTAGAATCAAATCATAATCAACTCTGCCTCAATCTTTCTTTTTGAGCTAACCAATTACTGATGTCAGTCTTAAACATAGAATATACATTTCCATATAAAAAAACTTAATATATATATAATATAATATCTATAATATATTCATATATAATATATTATATATATATTTATAGAATATATTTATATAATAGATATGTATATATTTCTATATATATCTATTATATAAATTATATTCTTTATAGAATATATATATTAAGAATTCTTCTTTCTTATCTGCAGAGGTTCCTTCAGTCTTTCCAGACTCAAATTCTCAACTCACCAAACTATCTTGGGGAGAAAGTTGTGCTTATAAGCTCCTATGGCTTTGACTGAGACTCCCTCCAGATCTTGTTAGCCCTAGTGCTCTCCACTTTCTCTTTTTGAGGAGCTACCCTTGAGGTATTTACATTTCACAATGGTTAAGACCCCATGAGGGGCTCTTTCTTCAGGTACTATTGGGTTGTCCCCAGAGAGCCTCTGTTCTGAGCCCTTTTAAGGGTTGTTCATCTACTTATTTTATCCAACTGCCATCTTTCTCTAATCTGTAATTTCAAAAAGCATCAACATTCATGGAGGCCATACCTTTGTACCCTGTCTCAGCAGACATTCTAATCCAGATTGAGGATCAGGCTTCAAACTTTAAACTTCATGAATTACTGTGATGTTTGTCCCATACAAATGAAGATGTCCCCTGGCAGAAAGGATAGAGGACAACAATGTGATTGTATGGTCATAAAGTTAGCTGAAACAGATACAGAGGGTGTATCTTAGAGCTAAGTGTAAAATTTATATTTCTAAATGTTTGTTTGTTTTTTTTTTTCCAAAAAAAAAAAAGAGAGAGAGAGAGAACAAGAGCAGTTCAAGAGTGAGTAAGAGGAGGGGGCATAGTAAAGTACTAACATCAGAAAGAAAAGCAATAGATAATAGGAAGCCACCAATATTTTGAGTAGGGTGTATGACATACACTTTGTTATAAGTATAAAAACTAATTGTTTTTAGGACATGCTTTTTGTTATAAGTATGACAAATAGATATTTTTCTTTCTATCAGTTGCAGATTTCTTGAAGTGCTAAAGTTGCTTTGCTTCTCAGTGAATATTTATCCTTCTTGACCTTTCTGAAGCCTTTGACACTGTCAGTCATTCTCCTTTCCTTGATCATCAACCCTTTCTAGGTTTTTGTTCCCTAGGTATATAGTTTCTTTGTTATTAGGATATTCTTCATTAGTATTCATTACAAGATCTTCATTTGTATTTTTAAGGACCTTGTCTTTGACCCTCTTCTCTTTTTCTATGCTGTTTCATTTGATCATTTCATCAATTCCCATGAATTCCATTATCATCCTCGTACCAATGATTCTCAAATTAACTTTGTTGTTGTTCAATAGCTTTATTTTTTCTTTTGCAGTTATGTTTGACTCTTTATGACTCCATTTAGGATGTTCTTTACAAAGATATTGGATTAGTTTGGCATTTCATTTTCTAGTTCATTTTATAAAAGATGAGAAAATGGAAGTAAACAAGGTTAAGTAACTTACTTAGGGTTAAAAAGCTAATGAATGCAGCTAAATTTGAACTCAGACTATGCTGATTCCAGGCAGCACTTTACATTGCACCACATAGCTGTCAAATTAACTTACACAGTCTTGATTTCTTTTTTAATTTTCATACTCATATCTCCAATTGAATATTGGGCATCTGGCACTACGTGTCCCATGGATATTTTAAATTCATATTGTCAAGAATGAAACTAATTTTATTTTCCTAAATCCTCTTTTCTTAATTTTACTGTAATATTTTAGAATACTGCCATCCACTCATTGATGAAGGCTATGGTTTCATACTCAATTTTTTATTAGTTTTCATAATTTCCTAAACAAATTATTGTTAATGTATGCTAATTTTACTTTTTGTAGATTCTTTTTCAAATGCAACTTTTGCCTCTTGAAACTACCATCTCCATATCCTTATCCCCTCAAGCCTGAATTATCAAATAGTGTGCTGGTTGTTTTACTGCCATAAACTACCCACTCAAATCTGTTCTTCACTCAGCTGTCAAAGTGATTTTCCTAATCATGGGACAGACATGCTACTTCCCACCTCTTAATTAAATAATTGCCAGCCACTTGTAGCATCAAATATTTTTTTAAATTAAAATTTCAATTTAAAATTAAAAAGTTAAAAATAACTTTAAAAAAAATTATTTAGTATACATATATTGTATTTAACATATACTTTAACATATTTAAAATGGATGGGACTACCTGCCATCTAGGAAAGGGGGTGGAGGAAGGAGGGAAAAAGTTGAAACAGAAGTTTTTGTGAGGGTCAATGTTGAAAAATTACCCATGCATATGTTTTGTACATAAAAAAGCTATAATTTAAAAAAAAAATGTAAAAAAAAAGTTATTTAGTGCTCAAAGAGTTTTATAATCTATCTTTCCCTTATGCCTTTTTGGCATTCTTATATCTTAGATTAGCTTCCCCATGTAATTTGTAATTCAATAGCACTGTACTTTTTGCTGTTTCTGAAAGCACTTTATCTCCTGATAGAAATTTCATTAGATCTCCCTTGTTCATTTCTGCCTAATGAATTTCCTTACTTCATTTCAAATCCCATCAAATTTCAGTGTTCTATAGGAAACCTTTTTCTAATGTCTCTTAATTATAATACTTTTCCTCTATTGACTATTTGAAATTTATGCTATATAAAATATTTAGTATATATTTTTACTTGTTGTATCTCCCATGAGACTGTGACTTCCTTGAGAAAAGCAACCATTGTTTATCTTGCTTTGCAACTTCAATACAGCAGAAAGCCTAATGCATAGTAGGTATTGATAAATGCTTATTTACTAACTTATTTTGCTTCTACTGTGGATACTGCTATGACTCAATTTATGAATTGCCTCAATGGTGGTTTCATCTGGTTATCCTTTTTTTTTTTCCTCAGCTGCACTGATTTGATGATCTGTAGCTCTGGTATTATATATCTAGACCTCTCAACATTGTACTCTGACCTTGTCCTATATTTTCTATGGATTTAAGTTACTTTTGCATTTTTCCTTCTTCTAATCCTGAGTTGATTCCATGCCTTTCTAAAAGTATTTTTGTAGTTATTTATTAGTTATGAAAATATATGCCTATTTATGTTCAGTTTTCATTATATTAGTGCCTTCTAATATTAGAACTTTACTTTCATGCTTGTCTCAGTCAATTACTAGGTTATGACCCTAGGCAAGTCACATAAGCTCATTTTCTTCAATTTTCTCATATGTAAAATTAATTGGTGAAAAGAAATGCCAAATCCTTCCAGTATCTTTGCCAAAAAAATGTGGCTACTAAGAATTTGATACATATGAAAAGGAACTGAACAATGACAACAATATGATGTTTTTGAGATATGTGGGGTTATATACAGATTAAGACATCAAATTGTCATTACTATTGGATTGTTTTAAAAACAATCTTATCTGAAAGTTTTATTTTGAAGCTTATATCATTTAAGATGCAGTAAAATACATACACATACACACAAACACACAAATATTTAATTACATTGCTTTTAATTATAGGATAAAATGATCCAAAGCAGTTATGGGACAAGCATTTTCTTTTTGGATAATTTATGTAGATATGTAATGATATATTTTGAGATGCTTACAATATAGCATTAATAGAACAATTACTGCTCTTTGCTTCATCATGAAAAACTAATGAACTTTTCAGGAAAATCTTGAAAAACATGCATCAGCCAAGAAATACATGGCATTTTAAGACAAAATTGGAGGAGAATGCCAACATTAAATTGTATTTTATTATTTACTATTTCTTTAGATTATGGTATGTTGTAATTGAATGTAATGTTATCATTAAATGCTTGCTCTTTTTTTTTTTTACATTTTTAAACATAATTGTTGATATCTCTATCCATAAATATGTATACACATTTAGGTGTATGTATTAATGCGGCTGTGCATATATGTATTAGTATATGTGTGTATGCATAAATGCATGTATGAAGAAGTACTTGGACCCATTTCTCCACTGTGTATTTTTGAGATAAAGATACTCTCAGAAGAGAGGGAAGGAGGAACAATCTAAATAGTAACTCTCAAAAAATATTTTTGTTAATTTCAGAGAGCCCTCCCCATCATTAGAAACTTTGACAAATGCCTTGTAACCACAGAGATGATTTCTGAGACAGCAGGAGAAGCTAAAATAGATTAAATTAATGTGTTAGGTTTACTTTCCTCAAAACATACTTCACTTTAATTGATTACTCTATATTCAAACAAAAATTACTAATATCAGTGCTGATGAAGGAAAATGAATATTTAATAAAACAGCATTTGTGACATAGTAGCAAATTAATCTATTTGAATATGTTATAATATGTGATCAACTTATAAGGCTACTTTGATGCTTTGAATATCATCAGAGCCAAAGAGGTTATAAACAAAGAATTAAAGAAAGTAAAATAATTCAACAAGGGAAAAACAAACCCATTTAATTCTGAAATATGCTGTATTTGTAAATTTTGATACTTTGTGATCTACTTTGGTGAAAAATATTAGTGAAAAAATTCTCATTGATTACTGAATTTGTTATATTACTAACTATGAAGCAGTAGAATTATTAGCACATGATGTCTGATTGATATACTTTGTTATCCCCATTAGCTTAGGAGAGAATTTATATGATGTATTTAAATGGAGATATTTTTCATAAATCAACTCGCTGAAGCTAATATTCAAATTAGGATCCATATTATCATTTGAGCAACTGTGATTATTAAGTAAATCTCCAGGTATAACAAACTAAATTGTGACTTGAATATGTCACAAGCATATTGTTATTAGATGGCTATACAGAATATGATAATACTGTTATTAGATAATAAAATTATAAAGGAAACATTCAAAAGAATGGAAAAACGGGCAAATTTCACAGCTATTCAACTTCTGTTTTAATATGCACCAAACAAATACATATCTATGTGTAAATATACAGACCTATATACATATATATGCATGTGTGTATAACTATGCCTATAATATATAAGTATAGCATTAATTTAAAGACATTGTATAAGGAATCCAGAATTCAAAGTGCCATATTAATATTCAAAATATCCTATTGAAGATATTTTCTTTCATTTTTATTTTTTAGTCAGTCTGACTTCATGACTCTATATCACGTTTTCTTGACAAAAGATACTAATCTCATTTATCATTTATTTCTCCAGCTCATTTCACAGATGAGGAAACTAAGACTAAGTTAAATGACTTGCCTAATACAACACAGCAATTGTCTGAGGTCCATTTTAATCTTAAGAAGATGTCTTCAACATTCCAGGACCAAAACTCAATCGACAGTACTGCCTAGCTGGCACATTTGATATATAAATAAAAAAAATTATACAATATATATTCATAGAGAGATAGATACATAAATAGATATTTCCTTTAAGATATCAAAGAAACCAAATCTTGAGTGGAATATCATTCAATTTATTACATAATCATCATTTAAAATATGACACTTATTGAGCCTAACTTAAAACAAATGGAAACAGAAAATCTTCTGAATACCTTTTTTCCATATTTGTGCTTTAATTTTAATTTCTCCAAAAGTACTTTCTGCATTTTATTAGCTGGAAAGCATTGTTTTTACTTTATCCTCTTCAATATATATATATATATATATATATATATATATATATATATATATATATATTACTTATAAGTCTAACTTTCTTTTTCCTTCAATTAGGCATTCATGGAAAGAAATCTGGTCTAGGAAATTGAAAATGCAGGAAAACGCATCATGACTTTGCTATATGATGACCTATACCACTGATCAGTAGATATTATCCTTTATTATAAAACACAGAGAAATAAACCAAGTTCTTTTCCTGTGTATGATATTATCAGTATCATAGGGGTCTCAATGAGAGACCTAACTGGGCTAAGGGACAGATGATGGGACATCTTGAAACACAAGTGCAAAACCCATGTTTCAGAAATACAGGGCCAAAGTAAGATAAGAAATAAATCTACAAAGAAATATTCAGGATAGAAATAGAAGGTAGTCTTTCACATCACCAAAGGGTTATAGTAAGCCATAATCAGTGACTCATTTCCAGGTCCCACAAACACTGAAAATGTTCACATCACTATCAAAAATAAAAGTTGTAATATATTACGAAGGGGAGGCTTTGATGTATTATTAATGGAATCTTTCTTCCATTTACCAAATATTCCAGTTACTAATTCTCTTTCTCCCTTATGCATTTAACAAATTTTCCAAGAATGAAGTAAGGGAATTGTATAAGCATGCTCTGGCTCAAAACCATTATGGTAGCTATGAAGGTATAATTTTAATATTGAAAGGTGAGCCTATTCAGCCATTATGATGTGACCTATTGGACTAGTCTTCTAATAAATGTGATATATCTCATACTAGAGTCTTGTGAAATGCAGAATGGCAGAATGATAGGGCTTGTTGTAATTGGAACTGTTATGATGAGTGGTTTAATACAGATTGATACACTATGTTCTGGTATGAAAACTAATTAAGCAACAAGCATTCATTAAACAACTACTTTATAGAAGCTACTGGAGCATTAGGGATAGAGAGACAGAAAAAAAGACTTGCCTGTCTAGATTATTATAATAAATATAATTATGTATTATTAGAACATATATATTATATATAAATATATAATTTAATATTTACATTAATGAATACAGAAAAATATAAAGGTAGTTAGCTACTTATAAGATGCTTAGAAAAGGATTACACTCAAAATTAGTTGGAGCAGAAAAAATTTCATTCAGAAGATGATGTTTCATGTGAATCTTGAGAGAAATGGTGGAAACTTTAAGCTAGAGGCAAGGAGGAATAATTTCACAAATATTAGGTAAATAGTTAGGGTATAGAGTATTATTTGTTTGAAAGATAAAAGGGAGTTTGATTAAACTGTATCTTGTAGGAAGGGGAGTAGATAAAATGAAGCTAGAAATGAAGCTAGGCTGGTTTCATGTTGTAAAGATCTATAAATGTCAAATACAGGAGTTTATATTTTCTCCTTAAGTCACTAAAGAACCACTCTAGTTTATTGCTGAAAGAAGTCACAGGGTCCTATTGAGGCTTAAGGAAAATAATCTTCATAACTCCTAGGAAAAATGATTGTAACAGGAAGAAGCTGGTTGCAAGACGACTCACTATAAAGGAAAATGTATTTAATAAAATAAGAAAACTAATACCCTGATAAATATAAATTCTTCAGTCCGCATTAAAAATGTTAATATGAATTAAGTGGATACACAAAAAGTTAACTAAAATTATTTGTTTTCTTATTATGTATCATGTATATCAAATGTGATAATTCAAAACAGCTGATTTTTTTAATAGCTTTTTATTTACAATTTATATGCATGGGTAATTTTACACCACTGACAATTGCCAAACCACTTGTTCCACTTTTTCCCCGTTCCTTCCATTCCCTCCCCACCAATGGCAGGTTGACCAATACATGTTAAATATGTTAAAGTATAAATTAAATACAATATAAGTATACATGTTTTAATAGTTATTTTGCTATACAGAAAGAATCAGACTTTGGTGTATACAAACAATTGTAGGTATGATCAGGGAGTGGAGTAAGACAAGCCAGAGTCACTTTGCAGGAAGACAAGGAGAGAGGAGCTTGGTGGCGAGCCTCCTGGAGGTTTGTCTGTCTCCTTTACTTCTCCCCCAAAGACCAAGGACTTTTGCTGATCCTGACTCTGGCTGATTCTGAGGTCAACATAGAGCTAACTCAGGCTTCACATTTGGTGCCCAACGTGTGAACCAAGGACCCTAATTTCAGTGAAGAAATCCCTGGTGACCAGGAAATATGGTGAGTATTTTAATAGACAAACAAGGAACTTACTTTGTTAAGGGCAAAACTAATAACCTTTTCTAGCTGAGATGGGGCAGATATTAGGAAAAGATTCTTCCCCACCCCCGCACTCACCCCAAGTGGGCACATTAGAAAGCATACTTAAATTGATCAAAGGACAAGGCTTACTTGTACCTTGGGAGCAGATTGGTGGATTCTTGGGTCCATTCGAAAGCACATCCCCTTGGTTCTTAAAGGAAGAAAATATATAGAGAGATAATTGGAAACTAGTAGGAGATCAACTTTGTATACTACAATGATAAAGGTCCTGATTCAATTTCTAAGGAAAAATTCTATATATACAACATAATAAAATTGGTCTTAAAGAATCCTAAAAGTTATAGAAAAAAGAAAAGTTTTAGGAACAGCCAGATGTGGAAGTGTGAGGAAAAAGAGGAAAGCAAAAGACAGATTAATGGCAATATCGCCAGAAGGCATGAGAATTTAAGTGAAATTGAAAGGCCTGGTGACTCTCATTTTCATAAGGCAGCTTCAATTCCACCTATGGAGCAGGTCCTTGACACGCCCCCATCAACCCCACCTTCTGGGATGGAGGGAGGAGAAGTAGTGGGAGGGCTAGTGATACCACCAGCACATCCCCCCAGGCAATCATCCCTTCCTATGACTAGATTTAAAAAAGCAGTACTTAAAGCCACAGAAAAAGGGCAGAATACAGCTGACTTGAGAATAGAAATGTATCCTGTGATTGAACAGTTTAACTCTTTGGGTCAAGAAAGTAGAAGATACCCTCTTTTTGATCTAGAAATCCTCAAAGACCTGAAAAAGGCTTGCACTCTTTATGTGGCTACATCAGCTTATGTCATTACAGAATTTAGCTTATGAAGTCTTAACCCTTAGGGACTGGAAATCTATAACAAGGACATGCTTAGAACCTCAACAAAACTTGTGGCTTTCTGAATATAGTGAGCTCTATAGGATACAAGCCCAACAAAATAGTCATACTCCAATCACCTGTGAACAACTAACAGGTGTAGGTTCTTATGCAGAAATTTCAGTTCAGATTAATTATCCCATAGAAGTATATGAGCAAATTGCTTCTGCTGCTTTCAAAGCATGGGATTTTATCCCTGGTAAACATGACAAGGGAGAAGCTTTCACAAAAATAACACAAGGGCAAAATGAACCCTTGATGATTTTGTAGGACATTTGCAGACAGCTATCATATGAACTACAGGAGAAATTGCAGCAACAGAAATTATATTAAGGCAAATTGCTAAAGAAAACACTAATGAGGTTTGTAGAAGAATTATACAAGAACGATGCAAGGATGGTCCTTTAGAGGAGATCATAAGAAGCTGTGCCATAGTGGGCACAAACACCTTTTTATAGCCAGGCTATGAGGCAGACTTCCCAAGATTTGGACATGGGAAAACAAGGTCCCTTTTGGAAAGGGACTTCCAGAGAGACTTGCCAATGCTATCAATGTGGTAAAATAGGGTATCTGAAAGCTCAATGTTGACATAAAAACAAAGTGAGAAAACAGGGTGGGAGAACAAGTCCCAGAACCCCATATCCAAAATGCAACAGAGGCTTTCATTGGGCATCAGAATGTAGACTGATTGAAGGAAATGGGATGAGGGGCCCAGCCCCTGGACCCAAAACAAAAAAAAAAAAAAAAAAAAAAAACTTGGGGCATGATGACAGCTGATGCTAAACCCAGAAAGTCTTTACAAGTTCAATACCCAGACATGACCAACCAGCCAGAAAGCAACCTGATGGAAGAAAGGGATTGCACTTGAGGAAAAGAGAAAAGAGAGTTGTATGCCACTGGGACAACTGAGATACCCCCTAGAGAGATGAAATCTGTTTCTCTCTAGTTTATGGATCCCTTCCATTCAGGCACAGTAGGCTTGACCATTTCACCTCCTGAGAGTACTTACAAAACAGTTTTCATTTATACACTGATGTGAGAAACGGGGAATGTGTAGATAATATCCCAGGCACTAATACAGGTACACAGTGTGTGACATCACCCAGGAGAAGTAGTAGCATCAGGTTTACTGATACAGACTTCTAATAAGCAATATGGTGATAGTCACCCAGATTCTGACTCAAAACAACAAAATGCAGGTATATTCTGGGAGTAGCTGTGACAGTTGACCGACCTATGCTCACTATCTATATAAATGGCCTACTATTAGAAGGATTAGTAGACACAGGTGCATATTGTACAGTCATTAGAGGTGTCAAGTGGCACAGTCACTGACCAAAGATTAAGGCAGACACCTACGTGTCTATATGGAGGAGCAATATCAGCTGAAGTTCTTGCTACTCCTTTAAGATGGACATTTGAAAGTGAAACAGGAGTTTTTACTCCTTTTATAGTTGAAAAAATCCTCATCAGCCTGTGGGGAAGAGACATTTTACAAAAGTTAGGATTACAAATGAGGACTTCGATTTTTTCAGGCAGGGCTATTGTTGAAGGCCTGCCAACACTTTCTCCTGTTCCTATCCAATGGAAAACTGATACACCACTGTGGTTAGAACAGTGGCCTTTAGCTAGTGATAAAATTCAGCCCTTATTAGATACAGTACAAGAGCAAGTTGACGGACACATACAAACTTCTCTAAGTCCTTGGTATTCCCCAGTATTTGTTATAAGAAAGAAATTTGGAAAATGGAGAATGTTGACTGATTTAAGAAATGTAAATGAACAGATGAAAACTATGGGAACTCTTCAGCCTGGACTTCCATCTACTACTCAACTCCCTAGAGAATGGCATCTTTGAGTTATAGACATTAAGGATTGTTTCTATTCTATCCCTCTAGATAAGGAAGATATGAAAAAGATTTGCCTTTTCAGTGCCTAGCGTTAACTTAGCTGAGCTTTATCAAAGATATGAATGGACAATTTTGCCACAGGGAATGAAAAATGGCTCTACTATGTGTCAAATGTATGCTGCTGCTGCTGCTTTTACCACAGTAAGAAAAGCATTTCAAAAAGTAATGTTATGGACAATAGAGGGGCAGAGCCAAGATGGCAGAGAAGGCACATGCGACTTTCTAAGCTCCTCTCATTCCCCTCATAACCAACTATTTTATCCAGCCTCAGAAATAGGTCTTCACTGCTTAAATTCATGAAGATCAGAAGCATACAATTTACCTGCTGACGTCAATCTGGAAGATCACCAGGAAAGGTTTGTCCTGAGGGGCCAGAAACAGACCAGCACAGGCAGAGAGAGAGGCTAGCGTTCTGAGCAGACCAGGGGCGGGGGTGATCTCTGTGGCTAGAGAAGTTATAGAGACCACTCTGCTATAGGCTAACTGCTCTGCCTTTATTACAAAGTAGTAAACTGGCAGAGAAATTAAAGCCTGGAACAGAGGGTACTCTAAAAAAACGCCAGAACCTAACACTGGCTGTAGCTACTCAAACCCGGAAGTGACTCAGGAGACTGAAACACAGCCCTGCAGCCACATCCTGCAGTTCAGGACTTTTGCGGGGGCAGTTACAAACCCACAGGCAGGGGGGCACAGCCTGAGCAGCCTCTAATAGGACAGTGGGGGGGCTTGGCCAGGGGCAATAGAACTTCCCCAACAGGACAGTGCTTCCCTGAGCAGAGACACTTCCTGTCTTGCAAATCCATTCACTGCTCAACTGCTAAACCCACAATGGGATTTGGCTTGGGATAGTGAAACTCTCACTGCTCAGCGTCTAGCCCCAGGGCAGTCATTATCTCACACAGTGGGGGTTCTTTGCAGGGTACTTTCTGAGCTCTGTCCTGCAGGCCTGAGTTACTTCCAGGTGGAGAACTCTTTCCCAGAGCACTCCAGTACCTTGCTGCTTTTTGCAGCCGGCTAGCAGGACAGCTACCCATCCATACATCTCTCACTGCTCTGCAGAGGAAGCTGGTAACATCTTGGCCCTGAAGGCAGACCCAAAAGGCTTTAACAAAATGAGTAAGAAAATCAAAAGGACAATTGATAGTTTCTACTCAGAAAGAGAACAGCTTTTCACCCCTGAACAGACTAATAGCAGACAGTCTCCAGACAATTGTTGGTCCCCAATACAAAAGGCTCTCCTAGAAGAGACTATTAAAAACCTTAAAAGAGAACTAGAAGAAAAATGGGGAAAGGAAAGAGAAGCTATGCAAGAGAGTACAGAAAAGACATATAACTCACTAAAAGAAAAATTTGACAAAGTGGAAAAAGAAAACAACTCCCTGAAATGTGAACTGGAAAAGATAAAAAAAACTCCCAAGAAGTACAGGGAAACAGAATTTGTGAATTGGAGAAAGAAAATAACTCACTAAAAAAAAAAAAAAATAGTGAAATGGAAAAAAATTCCATAGAACAAAATGACTCATTTAAAAACTCAATCGGACATACACAAAAAGAAGTAAAAAAAGCTAATGAAGAAAATAACATGCTAAAAATCAGAACTGAACAAATAGAAATGAGACTGGAAGAATCAGTCAAGCAAAACCAAAAAACTGAAAGATTGGGAAAAAATGTCAAATATTTACTTGAAAAAACAAAGGATCTGGAAAATAGATCAAGGAGAGAAAACCTAAGGATCATCGGACTACCAGAATAACATGATGAAAAAAAGAGCCTAGATATTATTTTACAGAAGTAATAGAACCAGAAGGTAAAATAGACGTGGAAAGAATACACCGAACAACTTCTGAAAAAGACCCTAAAATACAGACTCCGAGGAATATTGTGGCCAAACTTCAGAATTTTCAGATTAAAGAAAAAATTCTACAAGCATCCAGGAAAAAACAGTTTGAATACCAAGGTGCCAAAATAAGGGGCACACAAGATCTGGCCGCCTCAACATTAAAAGATCAAAGGGCCTGGAATTTGATATTCCAAAAGGCAAAAGAACTTGGAATGCAGCCAAGAATAAACTACCCAGCTAAGCTGAGCATTTTTTCCATGGAAGAAGATGGACATTTAATGAAACAGAGCAATTCCATCTGTTTCTAAAGAAAAAACCAGACTTCAACAAAAAATTTGATCTCCAACAACAGGACTCAAGACAAGCAGAAAAAGGTAAAAGCAACTCTTGAGAATTGTATTTCTGTTGTGGATATACATAAAAATCATATGTATAATTTGATTTTACTGATATAGCATAAAAAAGGGAAGTAGAAATGGAAAGGGGATAGTGTCAGAAAAAGGGGAAAGGGGAGATAAAAAGAGAGAAACTTCATGCGTTGATGAGGCAAAGGAAACCTATCATATCTGAGGGAACTTAGAGAGGGGGAGGAACATTGTGCGAATCTTACTCTCATCAGAGATGGCTAAAGAAGAAATAATTGACACATTTGTTTTACAGAGAATCTTCTCTCACCTCATTAAAAAGTGGGAGAGGAAAAGTGAAAAGGAAAAAGAGTAATAAGGGAAGGGTACAAGAAAGGGGAAGGGATTCAAAGGGAGGAGGGAGGAATACTAAAGAGGAAGAGCTGGGTGATGAAAGTGGGACCAATAAGTTTAATACTAAGGAAGTGGGGAAGGAGGGCAAGAAAAAGAAAAGCATAATCTGGGGATATTAGGATGGCAGGAAAAACAGAATTAGTAATCTTAACCGTAAATGTAATGGGATGAACTCCCCCATAAAGAGGAGGCAGATAGCAGACTGGATCAAAAGTCAGAACCCTACAATATGTTGTTTACAAGAAACACATTTAAAACAGGGAGATACATACAGAGTAAAGGTAAAAGGCTGGAGCAGAATCTATTATGCTTCAGGTGAAGTCAAAAAAGCAGGGGTAGCCATCCTTATCTCAGATCAAGTAAAAACAAAAATTGTCTAATTAAAAGAGATAAGGAAGGAAACTATATCATGCTAAAAGGCAGTATAGACAATGAAGCAATATCAGTATTAAACATATATGCACCAAGTAGTATAGCATCTAACTTCCTAAAGGAGAAGTTAAGAGATTTATGAGAAGAAATAGACAGCAAAACTATCATAGCAGGAGACCTCAAACTTGCACTCTCAGATCTAGATAAATCAAATCACAAAACAAATAAGAAAGAAATTAAAGAGGTAAATAGAATATTAGAAAGACTAGGTATGATAGATCTCTGAAGAAAACTGAATGGTGATAGAAAGGAGTATACTTTCTTCTCAGCAACTCATCCAACCTACACAATAATTGACCATATATTAGGACATAAAGACCTCAAATTTAAATGCAGAAAGGCAAAAATAGTAAATGCTTCCTTTTCAGATCACAATGCAATAAAAACTACATTCAACAAAAAGTTAGGTGTAAACAAATCAAAAGTAATTGGAAACTAAATAATCTCATCTTAAAGAATGATTGGGTGAAACAGCAAATTATAGACACAATTAATAACTTCACTCAAGATAATGACAACGGTGAGACATCATACCAAAATTTGTGGGATGCAGCCAAAGTGGTAATAAGGGGAAACTTTATATCCTTAGAGACTTACTTGAACAAAATAGAGAAAGAGAAGGTCAATGAATTGGGCTTGCAACTTGAAAAGCTAGAAAAAGACCAAATTAAAAACCCCCAATCAATTACTAAACTTGAAATTCTGAAATTAAAAGGAGAAATTAATAATATTGAAACTAAAAAATCTATTGAACTAATAAATAAATCTAAGAGTTGGTTTTATGGAAAAAACCAATAAAATTGATAAACCTTTGGTAAATCTGATTAGAAAAAGGAGAGAGGAAAATCAAATTAGCAGTCTTAAAAATGAAAAGGAGAACTTACCAATGAAGAGGAAATTAAAGAAATAATAAGGGTTACTTTGCCTAACTTTATACCAATAAATTTGATAACCTAAACGAAATGGATGACTACCTCCAAAATATATGCTTCCCAGATTATCGAGGAGGAAGTAATGTTAAATAGTCCCATTTCAGAAAAAAGAAATAGAACAAGCCATTAATCAACTCCCTAAAAAAAATCCCCAGGACCAGATGGATTTACATGTGAATTCTGCCAAACATTCAAAGAACAATTAGTCCCAATGCTTTATAAAGTATTTGAAAAAGTAGGGAATGAAGGAGTCCTACCAAATTCCTTTTATGACACAGACATGGTACTGATACCTAAACCAGGTAGGCTGAAAACAGAGAAAGAAAACTATAGACCAATCTCCCTAATGAATATTGATGCTAAAACTTTAAATAAAATATTAGCAAAAAGACTACAGAAAATCATCCCCAGGATAATTCGCCATTATCAAGTAGGATTTATACCAGGAATGAAGGGCTGGTTCAATATTAGGAAAACTATCAGCATAACTGGCCAATTTATAACCAAACTAACAAAAACCATATGATCATCTCAATAGATGCAGAAAAAGCATTTGATAAAATCCAACATCCATTCCTATTAAAAACACTTGAGAGTATAGGAATAAATGGACTTTTCCTTAAAATAATCAGTAGCATCTATTTAAACCAGCAGTAAGCATCATATGTAATGGGGACAAACTGCAACCATTCCCAATAAGATCAGGAGTGAAACAAGGTTGCCCACTATCACTGTTACTATTTAATATTGTATTAGAAATGCTAGCTTTGGCAATAAGAACTGAGAAAGATATTAAAGGAATAAGAATGGGCAATGAGGAAACCAAATTATTACTCTTTGCTGATGATATGATGGTATACATAGAGAACCCCAGAGATTCTACTAAAAAGTTATTAGAAATAATCCACAATTTTAGCAAAGTTGCTGGTTATAAAATAAACCCACATAAGTCATCAGCATTCTTATATATCACTAACAAAATCCAACAGTCAGAGTTACAAAGAAAATCCCATTTAAAGTATCTACTGATAGTATAAAATATTTAGGAATCTATCTGCCAAGGGAAAATCAGAAACTTTATGAGCAAAACTACAAAACACTTTCCACACAAATTAAGTCTGATCTAACTAACTGGAAAAATATTAAATACTCTTGGATTGGGCAAGCAAATATAATAAAGATGACAAAACTATCTAAACTAATCTATTTATTTAGCGCTATACCAATCAGACTTCCCAAAAACTATTTTGATGACCTAGAAAAAATAACAACAAAATTCATATGGAAAAATAAAAGGTCAAGAATTTCAAGTGAATTAATGAAAAAAAAATCAAATGAAGGTGGCCTAGCTGTACCAGATCTAAAATTATATTTTAATGCAGTGGTTACTAAAACTATCTGGTAGTGGGTAAGAAATAGACTAGTTGATCAATGGAATAGGTTAGGTTCAAAGGACAGAACAGCCAATAACTTTAATTATCTAGTGTTTGACAAACCCAAAGACCCCAGTTTTTGGGATAAGAATGCATTATTTGACAAAAATTGCTGGGAAAATTGGAAATTAGTGTGGCAGAAACTAGGCATTGACCCACACTTAACACCATACACCAAGATAAGGTCAAAATGGGTTCATGATCTCGGCATAAAGAATGAGATCATAAATAAATTGGAAGAGCATAGGATAGTTTACCTCTCAGACCTGTGGAAGAGGAAGGAATTTATGGCCAAAGAAGAACTAGAGATCACTACTGACTACAAAATTGAACATTTTGATTATATCAAATTGAAATGTTTTTGTACAAACAAAACTAATGCAGGCAAGATTAGAAGGGAAACAATAAACTGGGACAACATTTTTACAGTCAAAGGTTCTGATAAAGGACTCATTTCCAAAATATATAGAGAATTGACTCTAATTTATAAGAAACCAAGCCTTTTTCCAATTGATAAATGGTCAAAGGATATGAACAGACAATTTTCAGATGATGAAATTAAAACTATTACTACTCATATGAAAGAGTGTTCCAAATCACTATTGATCAGAGAAATGCAAATTAAGACAACTCTGAGATACCACTACACATCTGTCAGATTGGCTAGAATGACAGGGAATGATAACACGGAATGTTGGAGGGGATGCGGGAAAACAGGGACACTGATACATTGTTGGTGGAATTGTGAATACTTCCAACCATTCTGGAGACCAATTTGGAACTAGGCCCAAAAAGTTATCAAACTGTGCATACCCTTTGATCCAGCAGTGTCTCTACTGGGCTTATACCCCAAAGAGATACCAAAAAAAGGGAAAGGGATCTGTATGTGCAAGAATGTTTGTGGCAGCCCTGTTTGTAGTGGCCAGAAGCTGGAAAATGAATGGATGCCCATCAATTGCAGAATGGTTGAGTAAATTGTGGTATATGAATGTTATGGAATATTATTGTTCTGTAAGAAATGACCAGCAGGACTAATACAGAGAGGCTTGGAGAGACCTACATGAACTGATGCTGAGTGAAATGAGCAGAACCAGGAAATCATTATATACCTCAACAATGATACTGTATGAGGATGTATTCTGAGGGAAGTGAATTTCTTCAACAAAGACAAGATCTAACTTAGTTTCAATTGATCAAGGATGGACAGAAGCAGCTACACCCAAAGAAAGAACACTAGAAAATGAATGTAAACTGCTTGCATTTTTGTTCTTCTTCCCAGGTTATTTATACCTTCTAAATCCAATTTTCCCTGAGCAACAAGAAAACTGTTCGGTTCTGCACACATATATTGTATTCAAGATCTACTGTAATCTATTTAAAATGTATAGGACTGCTTGCCATCTTGGGGAGAGGGTGGAGGGAGGGAGAGGAAAAATCGGAACAGAAGTGAGTGCAAGGGATAATGTTGTAAAAAATTACCCTGGCATGGGTTCTGTCAATAAAAAGTTATTTAATAAAAAATAAATAAATATATAAAGTCACTGACAATAAAAAAAAAAAAAAGTAATGTTATTACATTACATGGATGATATTTTGGGGTGTGCACTTGAGAAACAAATGTTAGAAGCATGTCTACAAAAGACCATAGAAACACTAAGGAACTACAAATTGCACACATAGCTCCAGAAAAAAAAATTCAAAGACATATTCTTTTTCAATATTTAGAATATGAACTTTGCTCTAACATGCACAAAAAATTTCCTTAAGAATAGAGAAGCTAAACACCTTAAATAATTTTCAGGAATTGATAGGAGGTATCCAATGGCTGCTTACAGTGTTAGGATTGACTACCTATTAATTGCAACCATTATATGACATTGTAAAGGCAGATGGTGCTTTGAACTCACCAAGCCAGCTTACAAAAATATCTCAAGGGTCTTTGAGACAAGTTGAACTGGCTTCTTCCAATGTGGTTGAAAGAGTCACTCAAAAACACTTGGAAATATCAATTTTTGCTACACAAGAGACACCCACAGCAATTCTTCATCAAGGAGACAGTGTGATAGAGTGGATAAACCTCCCAGTTCTGGTTATCAGAACAAAACCTTATTCCTTACTCAGTGCTTATGGCTAGAATTTTATTAAAGGCCATTAGGTGAGCAGAACAATTATCTGGGACAAGACCTTCCAAGATATACACCTTTTAGAGTAATGCCCAAATTAATGTATGCTGTGAAACCATCACAAAGTGGCAAATTTTATAGGCCACAGTTCCAAATTTTACACGCTGGTCTCCATTAAAGATAACCCGACTATTACATAATTGACCACAGATTCTTTAAAGTTCCTCTTAAAAGACTAACTATCTTTACAGATGCATCCAAACATAATATTTGTGCTGTATGTATGTGTGTGTACTCTCATGACTTAACTATAAAGAGAGTACTCAGAACTCCTTTTCAATCCACTCAGTAGAATGAATTGTATGCAAACATTCTAGCTCTTACTTATTATCCAATAAATATAAATATAATATCTGATTCGGCCTATTCACTAGGTGTGGTACAAAGACAGCCCAAATAAAATTTGTAGCCTCTAGTATACATATCAACTCTTTTTTTTTTTTAATTACATAGCTTTTTATTTACAAGTTTTATGTATGGGTAATTTTACAACATTGACAATTGCCAAACCTTTTGTTCCAATTTTTCCCCTCCTTCCTCCCACCTCCTCCCCTAGATGGCAGGATGACCAGTAGATGTTAAATATATTAGAGTATAAATTAGATACACAATAAGTATACATGACCAAAATGTTATTTTGCTGTACAAAAAGAATCAGACTCTGAAATATTGTACAATTAGCTTGTGAAGGAAATCAAAAATGCAGGTGGGCAAAAATATAGGGATTGGGAATTCAATGTAATGGTTCTTAGTCATCTCCCAGAGTTCTTTTGCTGGGCGTAGCTAGTTCAGTTCATCACTGCCCCGTTGGAACTGATTTGGTTCATCTCATTGCTGAAGATGGCCAGGTCCATCAGAATTGATCATCTTATAGTATTGTTGAAGTGTATAATGATCACCTGGCCCTGCTCATTTCAGTCAGCATCAGTTTGTGTAAGTCTCTCCAGACCTTTCTGAAATCATCCTGTTGGTCATTTCTTACCGAACAATAACATTCCATAATATTCATATACCACAATTTATTCAGCCATTCTCCAATTGATGGGCATCCATTCAGTTTCCTGTTTCTGGCCACTACAAAGACGGCTGCCACAAACATTTGTGCACATACAGGGATCTTTTTGGGATATAAACCCAGTAGTAACACTGCTGGATCAAAAGGTATGCACAGTTTGATAACTTTTTTGAGCATAGTTCCAAATTGTTCTCCAGAATGGTTGGATGTATTCACAATTCCACCAACAATGTATCAGTGTCCCCATTTTCCCACATCCCCTCCAACATTCTGCATTATCTTTCCCTGTCATTCTAGCCAGTCTGGCAGGTATGTAGTGGTATCTCAGAGTTGTCTTAATTTGCATTTCTCTGATTAATAATAACTTGGAGCATCTTTTCATATGGCTAGAAATAGTTTCAATTTCTTCGTCTGAGAATTGTCTGTTCATATCCTTTGACCATTTATCAATTGGAGAATGGCTTGATTTCTTATAAATTAGAGTCAATTCTCTATATATTTTGGAAATGAGGCCTTTATCAGAACCTTTGACTGTAAAAATATATTCCCAGTTTATTGCTTCCCTTCTAATCTTGTCTGCATTTGTTTTGTTTGCACAAATACTTTTCAGTTTGATATAATCAAAATTTTCTATTTTGTGATCAGTAATGATCTGTACTTCTTCTCTGGTCATAAATTCCTTCCTTTTCCACAGGTTTGCGAGGTAGACTATCCTGTGTTTCTCTAATTTATTTATAATCTCATTCTTTATGCCAAGATCATGAACCCATTTTGACTTTATCTTGGTGTGCAGCATTAAGTGTGGGTCGATGCTTAGTTTCTGCCATACTAGTTTCCAATTTTCCCAGCAATTTTTGTCAAACAGTAAGTTCTTATCCCAAAAGCTGGGGTGCTCTGGGTTTGTCAAACATTAGACTGCTATAGTTATTGACTGTTTTGTCCTTTGAACCTAACCTGTTCCACTGATCAACTAATCTATTCCTTAGCCAATACCAAATGGTTTTGGTACCTGCTGCTCTGTAATATAATTTTAGATCTGGTACAGCTAAGCCATCAGGTCCTATTTTTGATAGAAATTCAAAGGCAGATAGTGTTTTAACTATGTTGGCCAATACTCCAAGAATCTCATTTTAAATATCATCAGGCTGCCCGATCTTTACATTTACAATTTGGAATATTAAGAGAGGAAGCTAGGAGCATAGTAAAAGCCTGTACAACTTGCCTTCCTTTCCACGCTCCTACACTCCCTCCAGGGAAGAACTCTCACAGTTTGAGACCCAATAAAATTTGACAAATGGATGTGACCCATTATAAATCTTTTAGTCGTCTGTATTTTATCCATGTTGTGGTATACATCTTTTCAGGATTCACTTTTGTAATACTATCAGCAAAAGAGACAGCCCAAGTGGTCACTGAATTCCTTATACAACCATTTGCTGTCATGGATGTGCCACAAGCACATAAATAAAATAGATAATGGACCTGCATATCCTTCTAAACATTTTGCACACCTTTGTGCACAGTATAAGACTTTACATACCACTGGCATTCCCTTTAATCCTCAAGGGCAGGTGATAGTGGAGAGGAAAAACAGAGACATGAAGACACTCCTCCAAAAACAAAAGAAAGGGGGAGCTACAGGTAATCCTAGAGAACTTCTAAATTTAGCTCTTTATAATAAAATAAATAATATCCAAATTTTTTTCTTCCTCTCTCCTTTGCCTTCCCCTATTGTGTCCTGCTTTCTAGAGCCCCCACATTGGGAAGATTAAAATACTGAGTCCTGCCTTCTAGAGCCCTCAAGTTGGGGTGATAGAACATACCGTATTTTCTAGAGTCCCCACACCAGGGTGACTAAAATATACCATCTTAATGGAGAAGTGATGAGGTGAGACTCCTAAGGATGGTGGAAAAATGGAGTCCATTTATTACAAGGTCTTTCCCCTTTTTATACCCTCATAACCTTATGTAACCAAAACAACACTGGGCATGCGCGAAGTATACACTGCTTATGTGGGACCACATAAACAACTTGCTATTGTACGTAGTTTGCCACCTGGTAAAACAGATAATGGACCTGCATATCCTTCTAAACATTTTGCACACCTTTGTGCACAGTATAAACTTTACACACCACTGGCATTCCCTTTAATCCTCAAGGACAGGTGATAGTAGAGAGGAGAAACAGAGACATGAAGACACTCCTCCAAAAACAAAAGAAAGGGGGAGCTACAGGTAATCCTAGAGAACTTCTAAATTAACTTCTTGATTTTTGACAAAGATGAATTGGCTCCAACAGACAGGTTTTACAACCCACTGGAAGGGCAGTGTCCAGCGTGAACAGCTCCACTATCTTTAAATAATCGCCAGGTGATGTGGATAGACCCAGAAAGTGGTGAATGGAAGGGATCAGATAGGTTAACCGCTTGTTGGAGAGGGTTTGCTTGTGTCTCTACAGATAGAGAAGGAATCAGATGGGTGCTGTATTTGTCTTGTCCATTGGAGAGAGTTGGAGCAGACCCTTGAAATGAAGGAGAAGACCTAAGAAACATCGGGTGGTTCCATTGGTGACTGTGCCCACCACTGAGAGAGCATGGCCATTATGGCATTTGACTCATAGACATCAAAAATTGTTAGACTTCAAAAAATTCCAATGATCCCTGAGACATGAAAAGATTGTTGTAGAACTTCAAAATGCTCTTAGTTGCAACACATTGATCCTGCACAGCCTGTGGGGAGAGTCATCACTAATAGCCTGTACTTTATTGCTATGTGCTTGTGTAATACCTCCCATGCTGATGGGTTTGAGAACACCTGTTTCTAATAAGATCCTTCAGCCCAGAAACTCACTAACAATATTTGGCTTGACTCCCCACTTCCCTTTGGTGTTTTTCATCTCTCTTCCTGAGAAGTCAGGGAGGGCGTGATCATCTCCTTTTGAGTACTTTCACTTCCCTTCCTAAGAAGTGTGTGGGGGGTACAGGGGGGCGAAGTGATCACCTCCTTTTCAGTGTTTTCACCTCCTTTCCTGAGAAGTCAGGCAAGGCATGATAACCTCCTTTTTGGGGTCTCACCTCCCTAAGAAGTCAGGGATGGCATGACTACCTGTGTTCTAAAACAAAAGAAAGCAGGAGATGTAAAGGGCTGAAACTCTGAATAGATGTACTGGAATCAGACAATTGAGCACTTCATGCTAATTACCTATTGGACAATGAAATCAACAAAGAGTTCATTTGGATCTTTCTCTATTTTTGTGAAGACTTCCCCTCTATTTTGTTTTCCTGGGAGGGAGCCTCATACTTTGAGAGCAACAGCAGCAATTTGCTCATTGCTGCTATAGGTTAATTATTCTGTGCTGAAATGTCTGCATAAGTTGCATGTATTAGTTGGTCACAGGTGATTTGTATATTAACTCCAGTTTACCTATTTAGTTGGGCTTGTATCCTACAGAGTTCATTACACTCAGAAAGCCACAACAAGTTTATTCCAGGTTCTAAACATGTATTTGCTATAGATTTACAATCACTAGGGCTTAAAATTCCATAAGCCAAATTCTCTAATAACATCTTAACGTAAGATGATGTAGCCCCATAAAGAGTGCAAGCCCTTTTTCCGATATTTGATAATTTCTAGATTAAAAGCAGTGTATCGTCTTTTTTTCTTGATCTTAAGAGTTGAGCTGTTCAATCACAGGATAAATTTCTTTTCAAAAATCAGGTGTATTCTGTCCTTCCTCTTTGGCTTCAATTAATGCCTTCTGCAATCAAGTCATGGGGGGGTTGTTGGAGGGGAGTAGGTGTTGGTGATATCACTGTCCTTTCCACTCCTCCTCCTTTCTCCACCCAGGAAGGTGAAGTTATGGGGGAGTATCAAAAGCCTGTTGCGGTGTAGACTGAAGTAAAGTTGAGCTGTGATTCACCCTTTAAATTCCCTAATACCCCATGTCTTTTGCAGTACCTTCCCCTTCTTTTCCTCTTTCTCTTCATGATTCCTTGTCTAGCTGTTCTCCTTAAAACTTTTCTTTTTTCTTTGTTTCTTTTTTTATCTTTTTTTTTAAGAACGTGTGGGATTCTTTAAGGCCAATTGTATTATTTTGTATATGTGGAATGTTTCCTTAGAAATGGAATTAGGACCATTATCATTGTGATATTCACTTTGCTACTCTCATACTAGTTTCCAAATATCTGCTTCTATTTCTTCTTCCTTTTAGAACCAAAGGGATGTGCATTCTAATGTTTCCAATAGTCTACCAATCTGCTCCCAAGTTACAACCAAACCTTGCTTCTTTCTTACCTAAGTGTGCTTTCCATAAAGCTCCCTCAGGGTTGGGGGTGGGGGTGGGGATGGAGGAGGCTCTTTTCCTAGCATCTGCCCCATTTCAGCCCTTAACAAAGTTTCCTGCTTGTCTATTATAATATGTACCCTACTTCCTGGTCACAAGGACTTCTTCACTGAAATTATGATCAGGCTTCTTGCAAGTGTTTAGTCCACTCTGGGACTCCAAATATAATGTCTGGGCTAGCTCCCTGGAGGACCTCAGGATCAGTCAAAGTCAGGAACAATCAACGTTCTTGGTCTTTAAGGGGAGAAATAAAGGAGGCAGGCAAGCTCCTCATCCTGCAGCCAAGTGACTGTGACCTCTCTCTCTCAGCCCTGAACTCATTGCCTACAATTATCTCACTACCAAACATTCAGCAAGCACCAATCATGATGAGAGCCATTACATTACCATACCATCTAAATATATGTATGTAGAGCCATTATCTCACATCAAATAGGTAATTAGCCTTATGTGCTCTGCTGTCTGATTGAAGCACACCTTTTCAAAGTTTCAGCCCTCTACAAAAGAACAAGGAAAAACCAACCAAACCAACCAAAACAAACAAACAAAAAATCTATTGACAATAGAAAATTGCAACACTGTTGTGTCTTTATAAGCACAGTAAAAAATGAAAACAAGCAGAGACAATGAGAAACTAGATGGAGAATATTCATAACATATTTGTATAAAATAAATTCTTCATACATTAATTAGTCAAAAACATAAGCCAAAACATTGAGATAAAAAACCTAATTGATAGATGGTGCTTGGATATGATCAAACTGTTCTGACATGGAGATCTTTAAACTACTAAACCACATGAGTTTTTCAAATCACTCATAATAGAGAAATGAATGTCAAAGTAGAAATAATATATACAAATATATATGTGTATATATGTATATATACACACACGTGTTATGCAAACATGAACATGCGTAACAAGAGTTGCTAATAAATGCTTATATAATTTAAATTAAAGATAAATTGCAAAGATATAAAATAATAATAGTCAATATTAGGTGGAATGGGAAAAGTTAAGGACACAAAAACATTATTGATGAGTTAGTATAATCATTCCAGGAAAAAAAAAAGTATTTGGAATTTTGTATAAGTTATGTAACATGGCTACTACATTTGACTCAGACATTTCTTTGTTCAATCTACACTACAGTGAGGTTATTTATACACTCATTCCCACCAAACTTAAAAAATGAGCGTTGAATATTTATAAATAATAGCTTGTATTGATTTTCTTAAGAAAAGTAGTTAACAGGAATGAAATATTCAAGATAATTTTATATTTTTTGATATGTCATCAATTTTGCTAATTTATTCCTCTAATTTTTCCTTTCCATTTTTTTCAGTAAAAAAGTAAAACTTTACTAGAATGAAAGCTTGAGAGAGATGGTCAGGAGAGAAAGGGAGAGAGAGAGAGAGAGAGACAGACAGACAGACAGAGAGAGAAAGAGAGAGAGAGAGAGAGAGAGAGAGAGAGAGAGAGGAAGAGAGAGACACAGAGAGACACAGAGAGAGAGAGAGAGCAAGAGAAAGAGAGAGAGAGAGAGAAAGGATGATGGTAGAAATATAGCTGACAAAACCAAATTATACCAGTAAAATCATTTTTAAAGATTATGATGTTTCAAAGAATCAAACTATCTCAAAGAACAGTATGTGCCCCTTCAATGTTTTTTATGTAAAGTTTAAATCTGATAAAAATATAAGAAACTTAATATAGAAATGCAATTGGATATTTCAAATTGTGTTTGTCACTATCCTTGCCTCTCTGACCCCCTCTTTCTCTTTTGTTCTCCCTATTCTCTTTCTGTATCTGTTTCTATTCCTCTGTGTCTGCTTCTATCTCTTATCCACTCCCTCTCATTCTCTTCCTCCTCTCTTCAGTACACTTAACAAATTGATTCCCATTGCATATCCCACAGTTTTAACAAAACATGTCAAAAGTAGTTGTCTATTCATATTGTATGAATTATTTTTTAAAAAGCTGTTAATGTATTCATTGTCTGTGTCACTGACTCACATATCATTTTCTACATAATGAAGAATGATAAATTGCCAGTTACACGACCTGTGAAATAAAATATCATTTACCACCAACCTTCCTCTGAGAGTTTAAATAGTGAGATAAATAAATTGTCATTGAAAGAAAGGAGCTTGTGAAAGTGCTGTTCAGTTGATTGGCAGCTCCCTCTTTGAAAACTCCTGTCTTGTTACTACTGGGATTATATCCCAAAGAGATTATAAAGAAGGGAAAAGGACCTGTATGTGCACGAATGTTTGTGGCAGCCCTTTTTGTAGTAGCTAGAAACTGGAAACTGAATGGATGTCCATCAGTTGGAGAATGGCTGAATAAATTGTGGTATATGAATATTATGGAATATTATTGTTCTGTAAGAAATGACCAACAGGATGATTTCAGAAAGGCCTGGAGAGACTTACACGAACTGATGCTGAATGAAATGAGCAGGACCAGGAGATCATTATATACTTCAACAACAATACTATATGATGACCAGTTCTGATGGACCTGGCCATCCTCAGCAACGAGATCAACCAAATCATTTCCAATGGAGCAGTAATGAACTGAACCAGCTATGCCCAGAGAAAGAACTCTGGGAGATGATTAAAAACCATTACATTGAATTCCCAATCCCTATATTTATGCCCACCTGCATTTTTTATTTCCTTCACAAGCTAATTGTACAATATTTCAGAGTCTGATTCTTTTTGTACAGCAAAATAACGTTTTGGTCAAGTTAAAAAAAAAAACAAAAAAAACAAAAAAAACAAAAAAAAAACTCCTGTCTTGAATTTGAATGTTCAGTTTCATTTGGTTATTTATTTTACAGTCCTCTGATACTAAATGTAAATTTCTATGGGGAAATAGAAAGTCACAAAGAAAGAAACACCTGTAACATACTTTTGATTTAATCTTGTTACTAGAATAGACTAGATAATTTGTATATGACTACCTGTATGAAGTTGTAGAAAGCATTGATTACAAAGCAGAGAGTTGGAAAATTGAGAGTTTATTTCTTAGGGCTTTATGAGGAGGAAAAGGGAACTATTTCTTTATGGACTGAGTAAAAAAAAATAATAACCTTTTTATCTTCTAAATTGTGTCATTATTTTTAGCTATATTTCTTTGAGAACAACCTTTTAATGTTTGCCTATTAAAAAAAAAGTCAGATTCCCCTATTTAAACTTTGAAAAGAAGGATAGAGTAATGCTAATTGATGTATAGAAAAAAAAAAGAATTTGGAAGCTTAAAGTTAGTTATCTATACAGGATACTGAGGAATACTGATTTTCATTATCAATGGTACTAGACTAATAATATAAAATAAGTTTCACTTCCTTCTCAGAAACTAAAACAAACAAATGAATAAATAAACAAGATAAATGTCTTTTAATATTCTTAATTGAGGAAAATGAATATTCATTGAAAATTATTATTGTACTTGTGGTATTTTTTAAATGGAGAAATATAAATTTGGGCATAATGTAAGGATAACTATCAATTACTGTGAGTTCAGGGTTATTTATCTCTTCCTTTTTTCCCCTTACTGATTAAAGTTTACACAAGCTGTTCATTGATGAACATTAACCTTTCACTTGTAAAATCATAGTTTCTAATCAATGATTTCCACTGGCATTTTTTTAAAAAGAGTACATTTACATTTTTTTTTTTTAAAAAAAGAGGCTATTTACATTTGCTATCTCCATTCCTCTTCTTTTTGGTCACTTTCATCAGGACTGCAGGATTTCAGAGTTGAAAATTTGCCTTAAGAACTCTCTTAGCCAAACTTTTCATTTTACACATGAGGAACATGAGGTCAAGAGATTAAGTGATGAGACCATTTTTACATAAGTAAATGTCAAAGTGGAATTCATTTGAGGGGTTTCAACATTAAATCTTGTTGTTCCCTGACCTCCAAATGTTCCCTTTGATTGGAGGGTAGAATCGTGCACTCCAGGATCTTTATTTAAAGAGGTACCTCAGCGCATATTTTCTCTATCATTCCCCATCAGATATACCATTAATGACATTTTTTTCCTCAACTTTATTCTGCCTTTGTTTGAGAATCTTTTCTCACCAACCATATTCTCCCACACATTTCAATTTTCTTTTATTTACTGTCTTTTCCTCATTAAACTATAAGATCAGGAACTAAATATTTTAATTTATATTTGTATCCCCAGAACATATCATGTTTTTTACATGGTAGATACTTGGACAATTTTTTTATTGAGTAACTAGTTATAATCAACACTGAGGGGGACAAAACTAGAGATAGCCTGCTTATCATGTCTGTAGAGGACAGAATACTGAGGATAGACTATACTCTTGATAGTAGGTCTTAAAAGATCAGAAAAGTCAGCCTAATTGAATATTAAATTTAATCAGGAGAAATATAAAGCCTAACAACCTATGGTAAAATCCAGTTCTTATGCTTAGGCAGATTTTTTTTTTCTTTTGCATGAGACTCAGAAGTATTCTAGTTTACCCCTTGCCCAAAGTTGCCTGGTGAGTTAATGACACCTAGTCCTAAGGTTAAATCCACAAGGGAAATTACACTGGCTTTCGAATCCAAAGACCTGCTTTCAAAACTCACTTCTGATATTTATTAACTTTACAATTTTCTGGTCTTAATATATTTATCTGTAAAATGAGTAAGTTGGACTCTATGACTTCTGAGTGCCTTTTCAGTTCTAGATATATAATTTCTGAGGAGAATACAGATCTCATATTTGTCTGTCCAATGGTACCTTCACTGTATACATGTGTTTTTATATGTGTGTGTACATTTACAATTTAGAAATATGTGTATCTTACAATATTATACTATCTAGTATCTAGCTACTTTACTGTGCTTTTTAAAGATTAATTGTTATATTTCTGCAAACTTTGTTGTTGATGTATCCAACTGTCATCATATTATTCCTGCATTCTTAGGAATCATATCCCTTTTCCTTTTCCACAGCCAAGATTTCTAATTCTAGGGATTATTTCTACCTCCTGGTATTACCTGATGATGGTTAATTTGAGGATTATCTACAAAATCTCAGTTTTGAAATATTCCATATATAAATATTTCAAAACTGAGAGTGACATTTCATATAATAGGGAAAAGACAATATAATAGAATTAATTTATTTCCTTTAAAATTCTAGTTTCATTTGTTCTGTGCTGCAAAACATTTTAAATTAAGATTGCTTGTAAAATTTCCTTTTATAGATAAATTCAATGATAAAAGAAAACGTATGAATTTAGAAAAATATGTATATGTATTTAATATGTTTGTATATAAATAATACATATTCATACATATGTATATATCATATACATATATACATACAAATACATATAAATTCATTCTCCTTTGAGTCAAAAACTTCATATAAAGGAGGGGGTTCTGCCTCCAATTAAAAAAAAAATCCTTCAGACTTCAAATTTGAGAGAGAAGGAACAATTTTGCTATCTAAAGTCATATCCAGGAAGGCATTATTCATTACATTTAAAGGTCATAGGTTGTTAGTTCAGAGATTCGAGTCAAAAGACAAACTATGTGACTTCCTAACTATATTGTGCCTCAATGGAGGTAGCTCTTTTATAGTTCTTTGTATTCCTCATGTTCACTATTTATTATAGTATTTCTTTGCACATGAATGTGTTTTGTGCTGTTTCCTGAATGACAGGCATAATCTTATTAAAATATATTGTAAATTTTTATATCAATTTTTTTAAAATTTTCAAAACATATGCATATAAAATATTCAGCATTCACCCTTGCAAAACCTTGTGTTCTAAAGTTTCCCATTACTTCCCTTTTTCCCCTTGCTTAAATGGCAAGTAATCCAAATATGCTAAACATGCAATTTTTCTATATATATTTCCAAAATTATCATGCTGCACTAGAAAAATTAGATCAAAAAGGAAAAAAAATAACAATATACAAGCAAACAACAACAAAAAAATGAAAATATTATGTTGTGATACACACTCAATCCCCACAGTCCTCTCTCTAGGTGCAGATTGCCTCACAATCACAAGAATTTTGTAACTGGCCTCAATCATCTCATTGTTGAAAAGAGGCACATCCATCAGAATTGATCATTGTATAATCGTGCTGTTGGTGTGTACAATGATATCCTGGTTCTACTCACTTTACTTCACATCAGTTCATGTAAGTCTCTCCAGGCCTCTCTGAAATTATCCTGCTGTTCATCTCTAATAGAATAAAAATATTGTACAATATCATATCCATAACTTATTCAGCCATTCTACAACCCATGGACATTCACTCAGTTTGTAATTCCTTGTGACTACAAAAAGAGCTGTTGTAAATATGTTTGCACATGTGGGGTCTTTTCCCTTTTTATGATCTCTTTGGGATTCAGGTATAATAGAGAAACTGCTGAATCAAAGAGTATGGAGTTTGATAGCCCTTTAGTCATAGTTTCAAATTGATCTCCAGCATGGTTGTATCTCTTCACAGCTCCAACAACAATGTATCAGTGCCCCAATTTTTCCACATCCCCTCCAAAATTCATCATGCTCTTTTCCTATCATATTAGCCAATCTGAAAGGTGTGTAGTGCTACCGAAGGGTTGCCTTAATTTGTATTTCTTTAATTAATAGTGATTTAGAACACTTTTTCATACAGCAAAAAATATTTTGATTTCTTTATCTGAAATAAAAAATATCTGCTGATACCTTTGACCATTTATCAACTGGAAAATGATGAATTCTTATAAATTTGAGTCAACTTTCTATATATATTAAAAATGAGGCCTTTATCAGAATCCACAGATGTATTTTATTTTTCTGACCTTATGGCTTTCTCTCTAATTTTATCTGCATTGGTTATGTTTGTAAAAAACCTTTACAATGTAGTATAATCAAAATGATCAGTTTTGCATTTCATAATGTACTATAGTTTGACTTTTTAGCTCACTGATTTCTTCCTCCTCCACAGAACTGAGAAGTGGACTGTCATTTATTCTTCTAATTTGCCTATAATATTATTTTTGTGTAAATCATAGATGCATTTGAAACTCTTTGTTTGTACAGGGTGTTAGTTGTGAGTCAATACTTATTTTCTGTCATACTACTTTCCAAATTTCCCAACATTTTTTGTCAAATAGTGAATTCTGATCCAAGAAACTGGAATCTCTGTCTTTATCAAACACTAGATTACTATAGTCAAAGACTATTGTATCTTATGAACTTAACCTCTCCACTGACTGACTTCATGTCTTATCCAGTGCCAAATGGTTTTGATGACTGACGCTTTATAAGCAATTTTAGGTCTGGTATAGGTAGGCTGTCTTAATTTGCATTTTTCATTAATTCCCTTGAAATTCTTGATTTTTTTTCTTCCAGATTAATTTTGTTATTATTGTTTTCTAGTAAATAAACTAATTTCTGGGGGTTTGATTGGCATGACAATGAATATGTAAATTATGTTATGTAGAATTGTCATTTTTATTATATTAGCTTGCCTTACCCATGAGCATTTGATATTTTTCCAATTGGTTAGATTTTACTTTATTTGTATAGAATGTAGAAAGTGTGCAAAGTTGCAATGTATTCATATAATTTTTGACTTTGCCTTGATAGGTAGACTCCCAAATATTTTATGTTATCTACAGTTATTTTAAGTGAAATTTCCCTTTGTATCTTTTGCTGCTGGACTTTGTTGGTAACATACAAAAATGCTGAGGATTTAAGTGAATTTATTTTGTATCTAGCAACTTTGCTAAATATGTTTATTCTTTCTAGAATTTTCTAGGATTTCTAGATTCTCTAGGACTCTCTAAGTATACCATCATGTCATCTGCAAAGAGTGATAATTTGGTTTTCTCATTACCTACTTCAATTCCATTAATGTATTTTTTTCAATTATTTCTAAATGTAATATATATGTTGAAATATTGAATAGAAATGATAATACTGGGAAAACTAGTTTCATCCCTGATCTTACTAAGAATGGTTCTAATTGTCTAATTTGTTAAATATAATGCTTGCTGATGGTTTTAAATAGATACTATTGACCATTTTAAGTACAACTCCATTTATTGCCTATACTCTAGTAGTTTTAGTAGAAATCAGTGTGTTGAATTTTGTGAAATGCTTTTTCTGTATCTTTTGAGATAATCAAATGATTTCTGTTAGTTTGGTATTTGATATAGTGAATTATGTAAATATTTTCCTAATGTTGAACCACCCTGAATTTCTCATATAACTTCTATGTAGTCATAGGTTATTACCTGGGTGATAACCCTGGAAATATCTTTGCTAATATTTTATATACAATTTTTGCATCAATATTCATTAGGAAAGTTGGTCTATAATTTTCTTTCTTTGTTTTGACCATAACTGGTTAAGTATCAGGACTATATCTTTGTCATAAAAGAACAGTTGCAGGATTCTTTCTTTTCTTATTTTCCCAGAGAGTTTCTATAGTATTGGGATGAATTATTTTTTAAATGTTTGGTAAAATTCACATGTAAATCCATGTCATCCTGGAGATGTTTTTGGGAAGTTGATTAATATCTTATATAATTTCTTTTTTTTCTAAATTGGGACTATTTAAGTAACTTATTTCCTCCTCTGTTAATGTGGACAACTAATATTTTGGTAAGTATTCATCCATGTCACTTAGATTATCAGATTTATTGACATACAGTTGGACAAAATAGCTCCTAATTATTGCTCTAAATTCCTTCTCATTGGTGGAAAGTTCACTCTTTCCATTTTTGATACTAACAATTTGATTTTCTTCTTTCCTTTCTCTAATCAAATTAAGTACAGATTTATCTATTTTGTTGTTTATTGAATAAAACTAAATCATAGTTTTGTTTATTAGTTCAATACTTTTCTTACTTTCAATTTTATTAATCTCCCATTTTATTTTCAGAATTTTAAATTTTATATGTAATTGGATTTTTTTTTTAATTTGTTCTTTTTCTAGCTTCTTTAATTGCATGTCCATTTTATCAACCTTTTTCCCCCCTCTATTTTTCCTTCCTGGACAAAATCCTCATAAGACAAAGTCATTGTTACTTGTACTTCAGAAATTAGGTGATCTTGCAGATAAGATTCAATTAATTGCATCTTTCAGTCATATTAATTTCTGCTGCACTGATATAGGTCAAAATTTCAGAGTATAATTATCTAGGGAAAAACTAGGATTCCAGTTTTAAATCCAAAGTAAACCTTAAGGCTCATCTAATCATTCTACATCTAAGGAACTTAAAAGCAAGAAACAAGTGAATTGTCTATGGTTATGCAAAATTAAGCAGCAGAGCTCATTTTGGGACCAAGTCCTTGTACTCTAAATGGATCATTGTATCCATCATACTGATTTCTTGGATATTCATGGTACTCACCAAATTTTTACTTTATAAATGTTTCAGGTATGGAGAAAGAGCAGAAAAATACATATATACATACATTCATACATATTACATATATAAATGCATATATGTGTAATTTATTTTGAACTTAAAATCATTTTTTATCTTTTTATCACTTTTTTTATTTTGTTCCTGATTTCAAAATTCACAGTTTTAGAAAACTTTTTTTTTATTTTCAACAAGAACAATTAAAAAGCCTGTTTCATTACAATCTCCTTTCCCCTAAGAAATTTCATTCAATTTTCCTGGGTAAGTTATTCTTGGCTGAAATTACACACACACAAACACACACACACACACACACACACACACACACACAGCTCTCTGGAAAATTGCATTCATAATGCTCTAGTCCTTCATTATGGTGGCTGCTATTGAGTTTTGATTTATACTGTGGAATCTTGGTACATGAATACTTTCTTCCCACATGTTTCCAGCAGTTTCTATTTTTATTTTGCCTGCAAGTTCATATTTTTATCTATAATGTTTCTGGGAGTCTTCATTTTAGGGTGTCTTACAGAGAAAAACTAATGGATCTCTTATATTTCTCTTCTCAATTGCTCTCTGTTTTTAATAGAGCTGACCATTTTTCTTTTAAGATTTCTTATGATATGATACCTAGGCTTTTTTTTTAACAGATGATTCTCATTGATCCAATGACTTTTCTTTCTCCTCCTATATTCCAGATCATCATCACTTTTGCTTTTACATACCTTTTGTTTTCTTTTATTTTTCCTATTATATCTATATATACATATGCATATATTTTTTGTTCTCTAAAATAGCCATTGACTTTTATTATATCCATCCTAATTTTTAAAGTATTTGAGGATTGGTCAAACTATTAATTAATTTTCACTTTAATGCTTAATTCCCCATTCTAATGAGATATCATATTTATCAAAAATATATTTAGCTATTTTTGAAACTTTTTCTTCATGTATTCCAGCATTAGTTTAAATTAGTCTGTTGAGATTATACAAAGCCTTAATTTTCCTCTGAGATTTTTCTTGTAAATGTGTTGGAAAAAGAAAATTCTTTTCTTTTAAGTTTGTGTCTTGAGAATATTTGTCAAAAAAAAGTAGTTTTATATCACGAGATGTTTTTCTTTGTTGTTGGGACATTATTCTTACCTAATTTCAAACTTTATGTTTTATTTTAGGACCAGTCTCTGTGTACTTATGGGGGAGGGGGAGTCTGGGCTGGTCCTTCTGTTGCTTTGTTTTGGTTATTAAATATTAGGTTATTTCAGGTTTTCGTGGACACATCAGACTGGGGATTTGTGAGATTTCAAAGTTAAAAAAGTGGTCTGATACAGGGCAAAATCTGATTCCTCCCCTGTGCTCTAAAATGTTTAGAAGTTCTGTTCAAGGTTTGTTTCTTAGTGATAATAGACTTGGTGAATTTTGTTCTTATCAGATAGTTGGAAATTTTGCAGGTTGAATGATATATTAATATAAGTGTATCTTATTAATTAAAATAATTTTAGTATATCTGTTTAAACATACAATGCATATATTCATATATACATATATGTATACATCTACAACACACATATCTATTTTAGATATACATATATATGACATCTTAATTTTCCCCAGAGAAATTCCACAAATTAATTTTAACTTTTTCTAGTGCTTTTTTCATTCTGTACCTTTCTTGAGTACATTTATATTCAAATATATTAGTGCATTTGTATTCAAAGACAATATAATAGTCACAAATAAAAAAATAGTTTGTTGATTTCTACTTTCAGAATCAAGGCTCAATATTTTGTTTCATTTATTTTAACTTTCAGTTGGCTAGTTAATGTACAAATAAAGTACAAATGGTTACTGGATTTATTTCTGGAAGAATATTAACATATGCCAATTTTTGGAAATTCATCAAAAATAAGTGAGTCATATTAGCTATAGTGTTAGAAAAAGGAACAAGATGATGATGCTATGTTTTGGAGTATTATCATCCTAATCAGAAGAACTAATAATATGTTCCTAATTATTTCTCTGGGAGAAGAATTGACTTCTAAATATTCTCTTTATTTTTTCTACTTTTTGCGTGCTTTAATAATAGCTTTATACTTTAGAAAGTCAAAAGAGTCATTTGGATATTCATGACGTGAATAGTTGGTGTTTAAAAGGAAAACAGTGTAAAATGGAATTCAGGAGACTCAGATTTTATTTTTGTCTTTGCTGATAGTGGCTTGACTTTCATGAAAATATAAATTATATAAACTTTTGAACCTCACTTTTCTGATCATATATATATATGCAATATATATATATATATATATATACATACATACATTATATATATAATGTTTAGGTATGTGTGTGTATATATATATATAAATGTTGCATTAATTTTTCCAATTATATGTGAATATTACTTTTCTGTACAAATACACACATATTTATACAAATACACATGTATACATCTCTGTATTCATTTGGAAAAAAAATACTTAGTAGGTATTTCTTCTCAGGACTTTGTAGGAAAACAATTGTACTAAAGTTGTTATTCCCATTGCAAGCATCAGTTCTATATCTTCACCTTATGTTTCAATCAATTCCTGTTAGCCACTGGTACATATTAATATATTGCATCTGTAACCTATAGACAGTGATTTACTTGTTGCTTCCACAATCTCAGGGCCTAATTATCAGAGCAAGCAAGTTTATTTCTTTACTATGCAACCTACTTCTCTCCCTTACTTCATAAAAAAGGTAAAACAATTCATCTGCCTGAATTCTACATATTTTATGTCCTTATTTTGTCTATCATGCCTTTTTAATATAATTATAATAATTTAAACTCATAATGAATGCTTTCTTTGGAAGTATCGTATCTGTTATCATAAAGGACCTCAAAATGTTAACTATTGCCCTAAACATAATTTCAGAAAGTATTTTTTCCTGAAAAGTGAAAGTAAATTAAACAGTTTAAATATATTTTCTCCATAGATGAAAACATCTTTTATAGTGCAAATGTCTTTTAATTTAAAAATCTGCATTTAAAAAGCACATTCCTGGGAAACTATTCTTATTGATAGTAGCTTCAGCACAAATAACACTAATACTCATAAATTGTTCTGTGAAGTATTCCTGTACAAATAGAACATGGAAATACTCCTGGATTGTCCTTTAAATGAAACTAGTAGCTTAACCTTTGTTCTTAAATGTAGCTTGGCTGCATAAAACCAAACACATCTTAAAGGTAACCAATGGCTCTTTGATGCCTTACTTCAAAGCTTCTGAAGGAAATTAGTTGATTCTGTTTATCCTACTTTTTCCCTTGCTAGTTAAAAAGACACTATTGGAAATGTGGGTGTTTCTAAGATCTCATTGATGAAAAAGTGAAGTGCAGTAGTTTTAAAGACAACCAAAAATTTAATTTCTTCTTAATGCATATCATTTAATTCTTCTGACTATTTCGACTATAGAAACTGATTATTGTTAACTTTTCCTAACACTTTGAGGAGTAATCAGAGTCAAGGGAAAAAGAATCAGTGAACTTGGAGACAAACAAGTTAAAGGAAGGATATGAGTAGTACCCAGAGTTTACTCGCAATTTGACATATTTAGTGAAAACTTGTAAGCTTTTGAAATTCAATTTGCCAAATTTTCTTGATGAATTAATGTTATACACTTCACCAATATGCCCCTATACAACCTAAAGTAGAGTAGTTGAAACCAGTAGCAGAAGGTTTTCATCACATTTAAGGTACAGAAAAGGAGTCAGAAAGAAAAAGGACTACATCAGTTATATAGACTTATTAATATATGAATATTTGGAATGCTGTAGACTAATAGTTCCCTATTTTATTAATAATTTGTGTGGTTATGTTTATGGTCTGGACTTCTTTATACTCTTAAATATTATTGTGCTTTACAAAAAAGGTTTCATTTATTTGGTAATAGTTACAAATGTAGACCATATTAGAAATTAAAACATTTTATTATTATTTTGAAAATAATTTTTACCTCATGACACTTATGAAAAAGATTTCGAGGGTCCTCAAGGTATTCCTGAAATATACTAAAAAGCAATGGATATGGGTATAGTAGCAGAAGGTGCTAGTCATCATCATTACCGTCATTATCATTATAATAGTAGTAGTGAACATTTCATATAGGTATTTGGCAATGTGAAGTCAAAGATGCAATTAAGGAACATAACAATGAATAAAATAACAACAGCAAACTTTATTTCATATTAGTAAACAATTAAAGGTCAATCTATTTTATTTTTTCGAGGTAAGTAATTTTCAAATGTCACATTTGCACATTGCTAATAATTATAAATAGGCACTTAGGAGGAGTCCTTTTTTCCCCCTAACTGATTTGTTGAATCACTGTTTCTCTTTCTGGACAAGGAAGCCATATAGATACAAACTCTATTTGTAATAAAGAAATCTATTGGGTTGTGTGATACATTCCAGAAAGATGTCACTTTAATGCCAATTGAATGTTATTCTAACACACTTCTGAGTTGAACTTTTCATGCTATTAAAGGAATAATGAAAATAAAGTGTTCTATGAACATTATTTGAAACTCACAGCTGAAGTATAAAAGTTACATATCAAACTTTAAATTGCTTTCTCCTTTACTGCTCAGCTTCTGGCATGTGTTAGTATTCTGCAGGTTGGCAACTTTAACATCACACAATATATCCAGCTAATGAGATTGCAAGAACATTGTGCTCTTCCATCATCTTCTTATCAGTGACAGCCAGTCCATTAAAAGCTGTAACCCTGAGAAGTGAACTCCAGTCTTAAAACTTTTGCATTCTGGAAATGGTCTTCCCTTGGCTGCTAATAGATAAGATGGACGCTGCATTTTGTGACAGTACAAGACACATACCCTCCAAGAACTGTTTTGAAATCAACATACCTGTTATCTTTTAAAAATATTTTTCTCCTCCTTTTTAAAATAGAATAATATTTAGTAAATGGTGTTATACTCAATGCTGTTTCACTTGTATGGATATGAGTTTCACATTCTTTTTTTGCAACGTTATGCAATAGTTAAGGAACTTATTTACTATAGTTTCAATGCATATCTCAAGGAAATTTGAAAGACAGATACATAAAAATTCATATAATAAGGCTTTTGAGAGGGCTACTTTGAGTTCAGAGAACAGAAGGAAGATGGTCCAATCATCCACCCCTAGATATTTTTCCAACAAGGGAAAATTACTCCTAATTGATAATACTCCTAGAATGCTGAAGTCTTCCTATTCTTAATATGATAATTCAAGTGGTGAAAGAATAACAACCTGAAATGCACAATATTTTACTCAAATCAATATCTGTCCAGCCATATAGTAAAACTAATGGATACTGATGAAAGAAAAGAGGTAATAGACCCTATGATTACATTAAGGAGTATTGTATTGCATAATTACAACTTTTAGAATCGTAGTAGTTTTGTTTCTGGTGGTGCTGCTTAACTATACATTCATCATCTCTTTTGACAATAACTCCTTTCATAATCATATTTAGTCAATCTTATTTGATAATAAATATTTCTGTAATGATAATAATAATAAGTATTATTATTGACAAATAGCATGTTACATTTATTAAACATCCCATCTGTTATTTTAATATGTAATATTAATAAGAATCATAATTAATATAGTATCATGTATTATTATTATCATCTTTCTATGAATAACGATTTGAGAGTTGGAGTGATTTGCCTCTGGTCCAACAGCTAATGTGTTTCAGGGACCAGATATAAACTGAGGACATACTGACTCCAAATACAATGGTTAGTTGTTGTTATTGTTCTCCCCCAACCCCCAACCCCGCACCAGTGAGTGACTTCGGTATGGTAGAAGATTGTCTCATTTTTGTCCTTATGAGACTCTGAAGAAATTTTGTCTTACCAAAGTAAAAAACAAGTCAAGATACTTTACATGTGTGTTTACACATATACATAAGCACATATATACATCCACACACATATACACATCACAAACATATCTCTACAAACATGCATGCATATATGCATACACAATACACATACCTCCACCTACAGATATATATGCGATTGTCATCATTGTTGTTGTTCAGCCATTTCAGTAGCATCTGATTCTTCATGATCCTATTTGAGCTTTTCTTGCAAAGATACTGCAATGATTTGTCATTTTCTCTTCCAGTTTATTTTGAGGAACAAATGAGGAACTGAGACACGCAGGGTTAAATCACTTGCCCAGACTTACACAGTTACTAAGTGTCTGATGAGAGATTTACTCTCAGGACAAAATACAAGTCTTCTGATTCTCTCTCTATCCCTCTGTTTCTCTGTGCCTCTGTCTCTGTCTGTCTCTGGCTCTGTCTCTGTGTATGTATGTCTGTCTCTGTCTATCTGTCACTGTCTCTTTCTCTGTGTGTCTGTGTCTCTATGTGTCTCTGTCTGTCTGTCTGTCATCTTTCTGTCTCTGTCTCTGTCTGTCTCTCTCTTTCGGTGTGTGTGTATCTGTCTCTGTCTCTGTGTGGGTCTCTGTCTCTTTCTCTCTGTCTCTGTCTCCACCTCTCTGTCTCTCTGTGTGTGTGTCTGTCTTTGTTTCTGTTTCTCTCTGTCTTTCTGTCTCTGTTTCTTTCTATGTGTGCGTATATCTCTCTCTCTCTCTGTGTCTCTGTCTCTCTTTATCTCTCTGTGTCTGTCTCTCTGTCTCTGTGTGTGTGTCTCTGTCTCTCTGTCTCTGACTCTCTCTGTGAGTTTGTTTCTCTCTGTCTCCATCTTTGTCTCTGTCTCTCTCTCACACACACATACACACATATTTTATTTGTTGCATATATACATTTTATAAGATAGCCGATAGGTATATAATTGTAATTATTTATATAATATGGGAATTAACAAAGATACCAAAGGTGATAACATTATATAGAACACTGGGCCTGGAGTCAGGAATAACTGAGTGTAAATATGACCTAAACCATTGTTATCTGTGCCACCCTGGGAAAGGCATTCAATTTTCATTTGCCTGCTCTTCCTGAGTTGTAAAAGGGGATTACACCTAACTCACAGGGATTTTGTGATAATCAAAGGAGACAATTATTTCAAAGTACTTAACATAGTTTGTGACACAAAGTAGAAATTTAATAAATGTTTATTTCCTTCTTTCCTTCCTAATATGAGTGCCTGTGAAACATTTCCTTTGGAATATCTTTCATTTTTTCTAAATATTCTTGTTTTTGGTTTATTGTTATTTTGATATATTTTTATTACTTTATATTACTTCCAAGATAATAGTTAGTATTTGTTTAACACTTGAAGAGCTTTAAAAACTTTTATATACAGCACCTCATTTTATCTCTACAACAACAATCCTTAGAACTAAATGCCAATTTTATTTTCATTTTACATATGAAGGAATGCATTGTGAGAAATGTTAAGTGACTTGTACAGGGTCACACAGCTAAGATATATCTGAAGTATGATTCAAATTCTAATTTTCTTCATTTCAAATCCCAATATCGTTCTATTAGGTCAAAGCTATTGAAAGTGTGCATTCAACATGTTGATGGAGTTTTTGTGGAAAGAGATGGATAAAAATACCAAAAATGAGAAGACATAGGGAGGATTTTAGGTCTGTATTATGGGAATAAAGGCTGCTATTAGTGAAATCACAAAATGTTTTTGAAACTTTAGAACTTCTAAATGAAAGCATTCTGTGCACATGGTGACTTTAGAATTTCATTTTCTCTTCTGTGCCTTAAATTTGTAATTATAATGTTTATGTTTTATAAATACATTTGCAAAGTTGTCCCTAGCATATTATTGGAAAGTACTTTTGATATTTGACTCCTGCCAAGCTCACTGTGTTTGCTATTGATTATTCATTCCAATAATCCATCAAGAATGCTACATAAATGAAAAACTAGTTTTTCTTTCCTTCATCACATGGAACTAGTATGCTATGCTACATATGTGCTATGTATATAGAACCTAATCAAAAGATTGAACATTTTAAATAAGTATAAAATTAACAAGTACAATTGACAAATTTTCTAACAAGGATCATATTATGCATTGAACATCTTAAATGTTCTATTTATATTTTTTCCTTGTGTGTGTGTATTGCATTTGTGTGTGTGGTATTTGTGTATATGTGTGTAATAAACAGCTCAGTTCTACCTATTTGGCTTCCTTTAAATCCCAACTACAATCCATTCTTTTATAGCAGCCTGTCCTATTTCTTTTTAATTCTAATATCTTTTCCATATGATTAGTTCCTATGTATTCTGTACATATATACACACAGAAACACATATACACCTTGTAAACAGGCACAATATTTTGCTTTTATTTTCATCCTCAACTCTTAGTATAGTACATATCACATAATCTATGTTTAATAAATAAATAATAAATAAATTACTGATTGATAAAAATACATAAATGTTCTTGTTTTGAAATCCTTTTAGATTGTTGCTTTATTTGTTGTCAAAGAATCAATGAGTCTTCCCTACATAAAATATCATTAAACAATTAAATTTATTTAAAGATTTAGATTCTTCTTGATAATTTATGTTTTCTTCATTATTTCATAAAACTATTTTCAAGATAAAACAGAGGAGGAATACATAAATTAGATAAATATAAACTTATGTTTTTGTATATTCTATTCCATTCAACCATCATCAAAAAATGCACTACTAGAGACAACTGTTGATATACATAAGGAGCATTTTGGACTAACTTTATTTATGAAAAGAATTAATGTATATGGAAACATGTCTAAATCTTCCTCAAAAATATTTCTTTATATCATGAAGATATTAGACCCACATCAGCATGTAGACAGATGTTTGTCTACTGTAATGGGCTGAGGTTTGAGTTGATGCACTGAGGTCCCAAGTACGTGAGGCTAAATAGTAATTGGACTATACTCTATTAATATACATGATTGGATAAAGAATGGTCCCTGCCCACTCTCTGTGCAAGTCCTGATGTGTTGTATAGAAAATGACGATTTTGGTGGGTGGAGACAGAGAGACAGGAAGAGAAGCTGGGAGAGATTGAGCCTGGGTTCCATACTCCCAGCTGCTAGTTGCGTGGCTTCTGGTCTAGCTAGCTTCTTGACTCAGCTGCACACATTGCTATTGCCAATTCCCTTCCACCTCTGATCTTTCTTCATTGAGAATAAAGACTGACGATTTTCCCCTAACCTGAATTCCTGACTCCAGCTGATTTTAAAATACGCGGTCTTCACAGTCTACTTACTGAAAAATTCAGGGATAAGTGATGTAGAGGCAATCTTAGAGTACTATGGATAAGTGTTTCTTTTTGTCATTTTTTTACACTGAAAATTACATTTTGGAATAGTTTGGAATATTGTTCCTATCTGGCCAAAATATCAAACTATTCACTGGTCATGAATTGTTGGGATTTATTTTCTAACCATTTATTTAAAAGTATATCATGTCAGCTTGCAATTAGCTTGATGTTCCTCCAAATTAAGCTGTTACTTTAGAACAATTTGATCTTCAAAATAACCTTTCCTGTCTTATTAAAATCTTATTAAACACTTTCATCCTTGGAAACAAAACCATTCTTCCCATGTGTAACTAACTTGAACCTCTAAAGATCTAAATCCAATTCCAAAAGAGAACTTAAAGGTTCATTCTATTTTTAGTAAAGTGACAGGTTCTGGTAAAAAAAAATTCAAATGATCTTGTAATAAAGACTAGAATTTCCTTAAATATTTGTTATATTTTATAGTTATTACAAAGAATGAGTATAGACTTTAAACACGAACATGAATTGCAATGAAAGTCTTTAATTATTAAAACCTATCTTTAAATTTAAATAAAAAGACATGAGTTATTATTTTATACACTTCCCCACTCAGTTTTTCTATCCAGATAAAATATCGATTAGAAGAAACAATTAATTATAAATTTAAATATCTATTCTTATATTCTGGTGTGAGAGTCTCATTAGTAAAGTGTATAGAGAATAGGTAACTGATACAGGAATATGGAAATTAAAACTCTACTTCCTACATATATTGGCTGTTTCAAACTTGACAAGTTATTTAATATTTCAATACACTAGATAATGGGTTCAAACTCAAACAGAAAAGGGCGCTGATGAAGTATATGTAAAAATCTCTGCTGGCCACTAAGTAACATATTAATTTGGAGATTTCATATTGACATTATCTATGTTTTGTTGTACTTTATTGATTTTGTAAAATATTTTCAAAATTGTACTTTATTTGGTTCAGGCTGTAAATTTTGCCATCTGCAATATCAGGCTATAATGATGGGCTGCATAATTGACAAATCTGCCTCAGCCAATACTAAGAGATAAGAAAACTACAAATATTATGCTAAGCAGCACTTGTAGACAGTTCCCTAATCAATATCTATCTACAGACTAGTTTAACAAAGTTAATGTAGGATGTGAAGTATAATATATTACAAACATAGCTTATGAAAGACTTAAAGGTAAACAGATTTTATATATTTATATATACTATAGTATTAATAAGATAGTCTGCTCATTGTCATAAGATAATTCAGGGCTGTTATTTTAGAGTTTGAGTATTTATTATTGCTTTTTATTATATATTATTATAATAATTATTGATTATTTATCTTCATCCACAGATTATTTAGGAGATACAAATAGTCCTAAGAAATTCCCCTTTTCTTTTTTCAAGACAATTATCAAGTTGACCAGAATCTCCAGATTACATTTCCTCTATATATTTATGTCCTACCCTGATTACTCATATATTCTTAAATTACACTTGTGTTCTATAGTGTATACCACAAAGGCATGGAATATAGCATCTCCCACTAACTTGAAGGATTTTGGACATGATAGTGTTAAAAATTGTTAATGAATGTCATATAGCAATCACCCTAACAAAGTTCATCACAAGACTAGAAGTTTTTACATAATGGCTCAATACACTTAAGGGAATAAGGCATGGAAGAATTGCACTTAATGAAAGAAGTTCCCATTTGGCTGATATAATATATTGAATATAAATACTATTACTAACCCAGCTGAGAGAAAGCATGACATGATAGGAATAGAATTATTGTTTTTTTTTTTTTTTCAGGGCCTCATTTCTCTTTATTTTTCTTTTTTTTAATTATAGCTTTTTATTGGCAGGACATATGCATGGGTAATTTTTCTTTCTTTTTTTTTTTAATAACTTTTTATTGACAGAACCCATGCCAGGGTAATTTTTTACATTATCCCTTGCACTCACTTCTGTTGCGATTTTTCCCCTCCCTCCCTCCACCCCCTCCTCCAGATGGCAAGCAGTCCTATACATGTTAAATAGGTTACAGTAGATCTTGGATACAATATATGTGTGCAGAACCAAACAGTTCTCTTGTTGCTCAGGGAGAATTGGATTTAGAAGGTGTAAATAACCCGGGAAGAAGAACAAAAATGCAGGCAGTTTACATTCATTTGCTAGTGTTCTCTCTTTGGGTGTAGCTGCTTCTGTCCATCCTTGATCAATTGAAATTAAGTTAGATCTTCTCTTTGTCAAAGAAATCCACTTCCATCAGAATACATCCTCATACAGTATTATTGTTGAGGTATATAATGATCTCCTGGTTCTGCTCATTTCACTCAGCATCTGTTCATGTAGGTCTCTCCAAGCCTCTCTGTATTCATCCTGCTGGTCATTTCTTACAGAACAATAATATTCCATAACATTCATATACCACAATTTATTCAACCATTCTCCAATTGATGGACATCCATTCATTTTCCAGCTTCTAGCCACTACAAATAGGGCTGCCACAAACATTTTGGCACATACAGGTCCCTTTCCCTTCTTTAGTATCTCTTTGGGGTATAAGCCCAGTAGAAACACTGCTGGATCAAAGGGTAGAATTATTGTTAAAATAAGAATCTCTTGGGTTCAATTCCTATTGCTAATAAATAATGACTTTGTAACCTTGCATAAGTGACAGAACATGTTAATGCTTGAGATTATACATTATACAATATATGACAACTTACATTGATCTAGGTAGTTCTTAAGAGTGACCTGCCTGTATTACGGAAATTTAAGACCAGTTCTTGTCTATTCCTATCTTTATCAAACAAAATTAATGGATTTATATGACTTTTCTGGTTTGTTGTGATGTTCTATCTATTTTGAAATACACTTGTCCTATATTTTATGGTATTTAGATCTATATTTCCTACAAATATCCTAGTATAGTACCTACCAGATAGTATATACTAAGTAACTGCTTAAATCTTTAATTTAAAGATAAATAATAATCTTTAAAAATTCCATGTTATGATCCAAATGACAGGTTAAGTTTGATCCCTTCATTACACTACGAGTCTCTCTGTCTAAAGTGAAACTCAAAAATGTTTAGTAATATTAGAGAGAAACAGATCCATTTGTGTTATCCAAAAGTATGTCACCTTGTATTTGGATGCATGTAGAACTTTTTAAAATTAGTTCTGAGTGCTGGAAATGGCTGAAAATTTTCCAGTAATGAATAAAAATGAACAAATGTATTTGTCAGTAATTCAGTAATTTTGACATACCCTGCAATGTGATATAGCACCATTTTTTTCAATTTCATTTTTGCTATTACAGTTACAAATATCAGATCTATGAAAACTGGGAATTTTGGTTCTGAAGTACTATAGAAAGTAGGCCTTTCAGTGTCTTTTTTCCAAATGAAAGAAAAGAATTATATAGATTCTGTGATTAAAATGGTATGGTTATTCATGTACACTAGCCCTCTACAATTCTTCGTGTATTGAGCTAAGAGTTAAAAATTGGAATGCTTTTAAGCAGAAGTTTTGTAGTGTGGAAACAAATGTATGCAATTCTATCCTATTCTGTGTACCTAACCTTGCATATCTTAGCAATTATGTGATATTAATAGTAGCATTGTACTCTGAATACTACAAAAAGTTACTTAGATTGGCTATTTTATTCCTTGAGACACGCAACATGGTGCCAAAAACATGAATGGAAAGAGGAAATTTCAATTATCTCATTATTTCTATCTATCTTGATATTCAACAATATTGACAAAACCTAGCAGCCCGGAAACTTTAAATTCTATCTGTGTTTTGAGGTGTTTTGTTGTGTTGTATGGGGCACTATGAAGAATGAAAACAAATCTTTGCTCAACCAGCAGATCTAGTCAACATACTGTTTGTTTAATTGCTTGTTGGGTTTTTTTTTTTTCAGTTTACTGAAGTTCTTCTGATGAATAGATGTAAACAGAATAGTTTTACAATTTTTCAGTTGTTCCTTTCTGTCTTCACATATCATCAAAATAATGAAATCCTCCCTTGACCAAGGTCACCATATGATGCCCTTGACAGCTCAAATGACATAATTTATTGGACTTCAAACTTGAACATCTTTTAGCCCACATTGTACTATCTTTTTATTTAAAAATAATGATTGTGGTATTTTTATTTTATCACCACTCACAATTTTGTTGCAATAAGCTAATTAATTTGATAATGTTATTAGCAGAAACATCAGACAGACTATTAATTATTTAAAGTAAAAGACATATTTAATGAGAAACTTTATGGACTAGAAATAAAAAGACAAAATGAAGACTTCAGCTGTAAGTCAGGATTAAAACATTTATCATTTCCTAGTTTTTCAAGAAAATAAATTAAATATATTTTCAGCAAAATCTATATCTTGCTGATCTGAGTAAGTTTCTGAGGTTCCCAACTGCTACTAGCTAGTTATCTTGTGAAAGTCAGGTATCCCTGGGGTTCTTTCATCATTTATAAAAAGAGAGATTTGGACAAAATAATCTCCATGGTTCATTCCAACTATCAGTCCTATAAAACTAACTTTTTAGATTTAACCTAAATGACTTTGACCTAGGACATATTCTTTATTAATTGATATACCTTCATTATTCTCTAACTTCTCACTTAAAACATTCTGTTGCTAGGGACAGCTAAGTGACACAGTACATAGAGCACCAACCAGCCCTGAAGTCAAGATGACCTGAGTTCAAATATTTCCTCAGACACTTAACACTTACTAGGTTTTTGACCTTGGAAAAGTCACTTAACCCCAATTAACTCAGGAAAAACAAAAACAAAAACAAAACATTCTATTGTTATATTGCATCATTTTCTTACTTGATCCACTCAATTAAGAGATTTACTGCACTTAAATCATACTACTGTCTGTGCATCTAGATGTCTGATTCTGGAAATCACAGTTTCCCTTCTTACCTCTGCCTGCATATCCAAAGATTCAAATTCAAAAATAAAATATTAAGGCAAAGTTATGAGGAGTTAGGTGAAAAAGGAACAATCTGCCCTAGATTGGATATTATTCCTAGTTAATGATTAAATAATTTTTGATCCTCCTATTCAGTCCTATATTGTTCAAGCACATTTTACAGCGCACTAGGTCAACTAATCCAAAATGATTTTTCTTCATATTGGAATGTCCAATTGCTGATTATGTAAGATTAGATTCATTCTCAGCCAATTTGGAAATATCCTGGTTTGTACGTATAGTAGGTATACCAAAGACCTTTCTACCAAATATCTACCTTTTATTTGATCTCAACTATAAGAATACTGCTAAGTAAAGATTCGTTCTGACATTTCTACATTATAGAATATTTTCACACACATTTTGCTCCCAAAGTTTACAGAAATTAATTCAATCACTTCCATCATACTAACAGACAGATTTAGCAACCTCCATATCTGCTACGATTTACTAAACTCATATATGTGACTGCTAATTTTTATATAAAGTTATTCTTGTGTTTTGCAACAAAGCATGTGGCTAACTATATAACTTGTAGAATACTTTGTAGTAAAAAGCTTAATTTTCTCATGTTATGAGGTAAATTGTTCCTTATGAAGCTTGGGATATTTCTTAATAACTATAATATCCATCACATCAATCAATGTTGTCTTTATAAGTAGAGATCTACCCTTAAATAGCTAGTATTTGTGTGGTGCCATTATGAAATCAATTGCATTCTGTAGAATCAATTGAATCAGAATTCTTCTAAACAATATATATCATGACCTAATGGTGCACAGCTTTTTTGTTTTTGTTTTTGTTTGTGCTTTTTGTTTTGTTTTGTTTTGTTTTCCCTTGCTGAGGCAATTGGGGTTAAATGATTTGCCCAGAATCACACAGTTAGGAAGTATTAAGTGTCTGGGGCCAGATTTGAACACAAGTCCTCATGACTTCAGGGTTGGTACACTATGAAGTCATTCAATTAACAAAGCAAACATTAAATTCCACACTACATATCAGGAACTAATTAGCATCTAGTATAAAAAGAAAAAAAAATAAAACAATGTTTTCCTTCAAGCAGTTTACATTCTTATAATTAAGACAATCTCTGCATTTTTTTTCCTTTTTATTTATTTATTTTTTATTATTACAACTTTTTTCTTTACAAGATATATGTATAGGTGATTTTTCAACATTGATAGTTAACCAATCCTTTTGTTTCAACTTTTCCCTTCCTTTCCCTACCCCTTCCCCCAGATGGCAGGGCTCAGTTCACTCAGCATCAGTTCATATAAGTCTCTCTAGGCCTTTCTGAAATCATCCTGCTGGTCATTTCTTACAGAAAAATAATATTCCATAATATTCATATACCACAATTTATTCAGCCATTCTCCAATTGATGGGCATCCACTCAGGTTCCAGTTTCTGGTCACCACAAACAGAGCTGCCACAAACATTTGTGCACATACCGATCCCTTTCCCTTCTTTACAATCTCTTTGGGATATAAGCCCAGTAGTAACACTGCTGGGTCAAAGGATATGCATAGTTTGATAGCTTTTTGAGCATGGTTCCAAATTGCTCTCCAGAATGGTTGGATGTATTCACAATTCCACCAACAATGTATCAGTGTTCCAGTTTTCCCACATCCCCTCCAGCATTCCTCATTATCTTTCCCTGCCATTCTAGCCAATCTCACAGGTGTGTAGCGGTATCTCAAAGTTGTCTTAATTTATTTTTCTCTGATCAATAATGACAGAACTTTTTTTCATATGGCTAGAAATAATTTCAATTTCTTCATCTGAGAATTGTCTGTTCATATTCTTTGACCATTTATCAGTTGGAGAATGGATTGATTTCTTATAAATTATTGCCAATTCTCTATATATTTTGGAAATGAGACCTTTATCAGAACCTTTGACTGTAAAAACACACATAGAGATGAATGAAAAAAATAATAATTGGAAAATATAATTCTAGAATGGAAGTCACTAATATAAATAGTGACCAGGAAAGAATTCATGCAGAAGTACTTAAGATGTTTGGCATGTGTCTTAATGGGACTCATGGATTCTAAGAAACAAATATGTGGAAAGACAGCATTCTAAGAATGGAAGAGATACTGTGTAAAGTCAGAAAGGTGGAAAAGGAATAAAAAAGAAGAATAAGTTTTAACAAACATAGAAGATATTAGAGTGTTTAAAGTGCTTAAAGTGACTGCAAAGATAGGTTGAGGCAAAGAAATGAAAAGCTTTAAATATCAAACTGAGGAGTTCATGTTTAATTCTAAAGGCAATAAGGTACCACAGGAATTTATTGAGAAAGAGGGTGACACATTTAGATCTTGGTTTTAAAGAAAGCAATTTCGCCTCTATTTAAAAGATGAATTGTATTTGAGTGATGGCAGCTGTGTAGAAGATGAGTTTGATTTGAGAGATACTTGAGGCAGAAGGAACCAATTAGGAAAGTATTTCAATAAAGTTGTTGATGAGAGTAGAGATTAAGAGAGTGAATGTGGTATAAAAAGATATCTATTGTGAAGATGATTAGTAGGATAAAAAGGAATTGAGGATGATAGTGAGGGGGAAAAAAAACATATGTAACTAGATGGATCAAGGTACCCAACAGAGTAACATAAAAGTTGAGAAGAGGAGTAAATTTAGGGGAAATGTGATGATAGTTGTAAATATGTTATATTTAAAATGCTTCTAGCACCTGGAATACAGAATGCTAATGAAAAATGAAGCGCAGGACATAGACAAGGACTGGATAAAGAAATTGAACAATCTTTCAGATAGAAATGACAACTGATTACATAGATAGAAAGCCATTCTCCATTTGATTAGTGGTCAAAGGGTATGAAAAAGGAGTTTTCATACAAAATAATCACCTCTATCTAGAATTATAATAAAATGTTCTAAAACAAAATGCAACTGAAAATAACATTGAGATTTCTTATCATAACTATCAATTTAGCTAATTACCAGAAAAGAAAAATGACAATCGTTGAAGGAAAAAAAATTGTTTAATTTATTTTTATATTTCTTTTTTATTTTTATGAATATAATATTTTCATTATTATATATGCTTTTTGATTTAAAATATTTAATATTTTTACCTAGTTATATTCAAAACTTTTTTTTTCACATTTGTTTTTATGACTTTTTGAGTTCCAGGTTCTCTTCCTTATCCCCACTCCTTATTAAGAAATCACATGTAAAGTTTTGCAAAAAAAAAAAAAAATCCATCACAATTAAGTTATAAAAGAAAACATAGATCACCTAATGAAAATAAAAACTCTTAAGAAAAATTAAGTTGAAAACAAAGAGAGAGATAGAGAGAGTAATAGAGAATGCTTTGATCTATAGTCAGATACAATTAGTTCCTGGGTAAGGAAAGGATTTTTCATCATAAGGCCTTCATAGTGAGTGTGGATGATTGTACTACTTTGAATAACAAAGTCATTTACAACTGCTCATCCCCAAACTCTGCTATTACTTTGAATACTATATATTTCACTTTGTTCATAGAGGACTTGTTTTTTTTTTTTTTTTCTTGAGAGTATCCTGCTCATCCTTTTCCAGACAACAATACAATTCTACCAGAGAAACTTGCTTCAATTTATTTTTTTTACAATTGCTATTGCTAATTGTATTTACTCCTATTTGTTCTTTCTCATTTTATGCTTTCTCCCCTCAAAACTGTTTTCCTACTGACCACACTTCTCAAATATACCCTCTCTTTTAATACCCTCCTGCCTTTTTATATCCAGTTCCCCTTATATTTTCTTGCAGGGTAAGCTAGATTTCATACATGGAATACCCCACTGAATATGTATGCCATTTTTCCCTTTCAGCCAATTCTTATGAGAATAAGGTTTACTCACCCTCTCCACCTCTTATCTTTCACTGTAAAAGATTTTTCTTGCCTCTCTGGAAGATCATTTGCACCATTCCACTTTTCCCTTTCCTTTTCTCCAAGTACATCCCTCTCTTGCACTTTAATTTCATCATTAAAAAAAGATAGTATCCCTTTATATTCAATTGACACCCATGCCCTCTGGCTATATATATACTCCTTCTAATTGCCATGATAAAGAGAAGATTCTAATGAGTTACATTTATCATCATTCCTTCTAGGAATGTAAACTGATGAGCCATATGATATCAATCTACTGATTACCTCCTTATGTTTCTCCAGAGTCTTCTATCTGAAAATTGTTTTCTATTGAGCTTTATTCTTTTTATCACAAATGTTTGAAAAATATTCTAATATTTCTAATAGAATATTGAATAATAATGGTGATAGTGGGCAACGTTGCTTCACTCCAGATCTTACTGGGAAAGGTTCCAATTTTTCCCCATTACATATGATGCTTACTGATGGTTTTAAATATATGCTCCTAATTATTTTAAGGAAAAGTCCATTTATTCCTATCCTCTCAAGTGCTTTTATTAGGAATGGATGTTGTATTTTATCAAATGCTTTTTTTACATCTATTGAGATGAACATTTTTTTTTGCTAATTTGGTTATTGATACAGTCAATTATGCTAATAGCTTTCCTAATATTGAACCAACCCTAGATTCCTGGTATAAATCCTACTTGGTCATAATGTATTATTCTGGGGATGATTTTCTGTAATCTTTTTACTAATATTTTATTTAAGATTTTAGCATCAATATGCATTAGGGAGATTGGTCTATAATTTTCTTTCTCTGTTTTCAACCTACCTGGTTTAGGTATCAGTACCATGTCTGTGTCATAAAAGGAATTTGGTAGGACTCCTTCAATCCCTATTTTTTCAAATAGTTTATATAGCATTGAAGTTAATTGTTCTTTAAATGTTTGGTAGAATTCATATGTAAATCCATCTGGTCCTGGGGATTTTTTCTCAGGGAGTTGGTTAATAGATTGTTCTATTTCTTTTTCTAAAATGGGACTGTTTAGTCTCTTTACTTTTTCCTCTGTTAATCTGGGCAAGCTATATTTCTGAAGGTATTCTTCCATTTCATTTAAGTTGTCAAATTTATTGGCATAAAGTTGGGCAAAATAATTCCTAATTATTGCTCTAATTTCCTCTTCATTAATAGTGAGTTCTCCCTTTTCATTTTTAGGACTAACACTTTGATTTTCCTCTTTCCTTTTTTAAATCAGATTTACTAAGGGTTTGTCTATTTTGTTGGTTTTTTCATAGAACCAACTCTTAGTTTTATTAATTAATTCAATAGTTTTTTACTTTCAATTTTATTGATCTCTTCTTTTATTTTTAGAATTTCAAATTTAGTGTTTGACTGGGGGTTTTTAATTTGTTCCTTTTCTAGCATTTTTAGTTGCAAGCCCAATTCATCGACCTTCTCTTTCTCTATTTTATGTAAGTAGGCCTCTAGAGGTATGAAATTTCCCCTATTACCACTTTGGCTGCATCCCACACATTTTGGTATGATGTCTCATTATTGTCATTTTCTTGGGTGAAGTTATTAATTATGTCTATGATTTACTGTTTCACCCAATCATTCTTTAGTATGAGATTATTTAGTTTCCAATTATTCTTTGGTCTATTTTCCCCTGGCTTTTTGTTCAATGTAATTTTCATTGCATCGTGGTCTGAGAAGGATGCATTTACAATTTCTGCCTTACTGCATTTGAGTTTGAGGTTTTTATGTCCTAATATATGGTCAATTTTTGTATAGGTTCCACGAACTGCTGAAAAGAAAGTATACTCCTTTCTGTCTCTAGTTTTCTCCAGAGATTTATCATATCTAACTTTTCTAGTATTCTATTTACCTATTTGACTTCTTTCTTATTTATTTTGTGGTTTGATTTATCTAATTCTGAGAGTACAAGTATAAGATCTCCCACTGTTATAGTTTTGCTATCTATTTCTTTTTGCAGTCTCTTTTAAGAATTTGGATGCTACAGCACTTGATGCATATATGTTTAATATTGATATTGCTTCATTATATATGCCACCTTTTAGCAACATATAGTGCCCTTCCTTATCTATTTTAATTAGATCACTTTTTTGCTTTTGCGTGATCTGAGCTCAAGATGGCTACCCCTGCTTTTTTGACTTCATCTGAAGCATAGTAGATTCTGCTACAATCTTTTGCCTTTATTCTGTATGTATCTCCCTGCTTCAGGTATGTGTCCTGTAAACAACTTATTGTAGGATTCTGTCTTTTAATCCATTCTGCTAACCACTTCCTCTTTATGGGAGAGTTTACCCCATTCACATTTATGGTTAAAATTATCAATTATGTATTACTTGCCATCTTGTTTACCCCTGTTTATGCTTTTCTCCCTTCCTTCCCCCTTACCCCCCTCCCCAGTATTAAATTTGTGAGCACCACTTGCTTCTCACAGCCCTCTCTTTTTAGTATCCCTCCCCCTGACTTAGAGTCCCTCCTTCTGTTTTACTCCTTTTCCTCATAGTTTCTGTATTCCCTTCTGCTTAGCTTATTCTTTCCCTTTTCATTTTTCCCTTCTCATAAATCAGATATATCTAAATTTTTTCTCTTTAAGTCAATTCTGATGGCAGTAAGATATGCCAATTGTGAGACAGTAAAATACTCATTACATTCATCCCCCTCCATTCTTTCTTTCAGGTATAATAGGTTTCCTTTGCCTTTTCGTGAGATATACTACCCCCATTTTACCCTTTTTCTGATACAATGCCCTTTCCACCTATAATTTCTAGAACAAGGTATACATGTATTTTTAATATATCTTTACAGCATAAATATAGTCCCCAAGCTTTCTTTTTACCTTTTTAGGTTTCTCTTGAGTTCTATATTTGTAGATCAAACTTTTTGTTAAGTTCTGCTTTTTTTCATCAAAAATAGGTGAAATTCATTATTTCATTGAATGTCCATCTTCTTCCCTGGAAAAAGATTCTCAGTCTGTCTGGGTAAGTTATTTTTGGTTCCATATCGAGTTCCTTAGTCTTTCAGAATATTATATTCCAGGCCCTTCGATCCTTTAATGTGGACACTGCTAGATCCTGGGTAATCCTTATTGTGGTTCTTCTATATTTGAATTATTTTTTTCTAGCCGCTTGCAGTATTTTTTCCTTCGTATGATAGTTCTGGCATTTGGCCCCTATTTTTTTGGTGTTTTGATTTTAGGATCCCTTTCACTAGGTGATCAATGAATTCTTTCAATGTCTATTTTACCCTCTGTTTCTATGAATTCTGGGCAGTTCTCTTTGATAATTTCCTGGAAAATAGTGTCTAGGCTTTTTTTTTTTTTTTTTTTTCATCATATTTTTCAAGAAGTCCAATAATTCTCAGATTGTCTCTCCTAGATCTATTTTCCAGGTCTGTTGTTTTCCCAAGAAGGCATTTGACCTTTCTTTCCATTGTTTCATTTTTTGTTTGTTTGTTTTTGCTTGACTGATTCTTGTTGTCTCCTGGAGTCATTCAATTCCATTTGTTTTATTCTGATTTTCAGTGAAGTATTTTCTTTACTCACTTTTTAAATATCTTTTTCTAATTGTCCAATTGAGTTTTTAAGTGAGTTGTTTTGTTCTATGGAATTTTTTTCCCATTTCACCTATTTTATTTTTTAGAGAGCTATTTTCTGTTTCTAGTTCACTAATTCTATTTTTTAAGAATTTGATATCTTTATCCACTCTATCTTTAAATGAGTGGGATGACTTCTCTGGAGAAGTCTGGCTCTCTTGCCAAACCTCCCTTGCCTTTTCCCATTTTTTTCTTCTAGCTCTCTTATGAAAGCCTTTTTAATTTCTTCTATGAGATTCATCTTTGTTGAAGACCAGATGATATCCTTCTTTGGAGATTCACCTGGAGACAGTCTGTTTTTAGTCTCCTCAGGGTTTAAAGTCTGCTCTCTATCCATATAGAAGCTATCAATAGTTAAGGTCCGTTTAAATTTTTTACTCATTTTGTCAGAGAAGAATCAAAGTAGATAAACTAGCAAAGAAAAAGAAAAACCCAAATGGAATCTGCTTTTTGGAGGCGGTAGGGGGGTGGGGTGGGTGGTGTTACTGAGCTTCCTCTAAAGACTGTGGGGGGCAGCAGCAAGGCACTAACAGGACAGCAATGGCTGTGCTGAGATTGCATTCTGAGACTCTGAGAGTGGGCTGAGACACTGTGGGGTGGGATGGCCAGGTCCAGAAAGACCTTAGTTATTCAAGGTTGTATTCTTCACCCCCTGTGTTTTTAGCTTCTCTGCTTGTCTATGGCTTGCTGCCAGGGCAAAGTATCCAATACTGTAATAAAGATCTCCCCACAGAGATGACTGAGATCACACCCCATCCCCCTCAGGTCTGCTCAGCTGTAAGCTTCCTTTTGTGCTCTTGCTGCCCCTGCCTGCCCTCAGCCTGTGCCCAATCTAAAACCTTCCCTGCCCTCGAGCAAAAAAAAAAGACCTTTCCTGTTGAATTTCAAGGATTTCTCCTCTTGGTAATTATTAGTGGGGTATGTTTCAGTCAAGCACTAATTCCAAGCTTGTCATGAATCAAATTCTGAGAGAAAACATGGAGTCTAAGCAGATGTGTGTCTCCTCTCCGCCATCTTGGCCTGGAAGTCAAAACTATTCTTTTGGGAGTGATTTTTTCAGATAATTTCTGTGTTTCATTTTGCAGAGCTCTCATTTCTTTTCTTTTTCACTTCTTACTCTTTTTTAAGATCTTTCAGAAATTTTCTAAGTGAGTCTTGTGAAATGGAGACAAATTTTGAGGCTGAATCTGGAGATATTTTGCCTTTAGTGTCCTCAGTATTTGAGATCTATTTTTCCTCTGTTTCTATAAAAAACCTAGCAGGTTTTTTTTGTTTTGCTTTTTTTTTTTTTTTTTTTTTTTTGTACATCATGGTTTTCAGGAAGCTCAGTAAACCTTAGATTGTCTCTGTTATATCTATTATCTAGGTCAATTGTTTTCCTAAGTAGGTGTTTTATGTTTTCTTCTATTTTTTTTTTCATTTTTTGGTTTTGCTTGACTGCTTCTCTCATTGAGTCTCATTTGATGTCTCATTGAGTCATTCATTTCCATTTGTTCAGTTCTGATTTTTAGTAAATCATTTTCTTCATTTACATTTTTTAGTTCTTTTTGTAAGTAGCCAATTGAATTTTTAGATGAGTTGTTTTGTTTTGTGACTTTGTTTTTCCATTTCAAAAATTGTTTGTTCAGGGAGTTGTTTTCTTTTTCTACTTCCATTTTCCAACAATCAAATCTATTTTATAAGGTGTTATATGATTTTTTCACTTCACTAAATCTATTTTGTAAGGAGTTTTCTTTAAGTACTTTCTGTGTTTCTTTTTTGAAACCCCCTTGCAAAGTTCTCATCCCTCCCCCCCCCAATTTTTCTTTTAGCTCTCTTTTAAGAGCCTTATCACTTTCTTCAATGAGAGCTTTGTGAGATGGAGACTGATTTATATCACCCTTTGGGGCTTCACCTGGAGACAATTTCCTTTTAGTACCCTCAGGGTTTGAAATCTGTTCTTCTTTTTCGCCATAAAACCTATCCATGGTCAGAGTTATTTTTGCTTTTTTCCCTTTTTTTTTTATAAGTTGAGATCTGCTTTTTGGGCAAGGAAAATTGTCCAAGCTTCCTCTAAAGGCAGCAGCAGGAGCTGCACTGGGTCAGAGCTGACTGTCTTCTAATGCAGGGTAGGTGTGGCCTCATCCCATAAAATTCTGTGGTTTCAGGGTTCACTATTTACTTTTTGTGTTTTTGTTGGATGTTTTATATCTTCTCTGATGCTCTACTTGCTTGCAACTAGGGCAGAATAAGAAACACTGTTATAGATTCCCTCCCTAGTTTCTCTGGTGCACAGAGCCCACACCACTCCAGAATTGTGCACTACTTGCACCTGGAGTCTTTGCTTAGCTGGGTTATGCTTGGCCTGCATGCCTTTGTGCCTGATTGAAACAGACCTTTTCTGGAGATCTTTAAAATTAACTTCTGCTGGTAATTTGTAATTACTCCAAATATTTGTCAGTTCTGTCAGTAAAGACCTAATTCAGAGGCTGGATTTGCTAGTTATTCTGAGGTTCATGGGAAGAGCTCAGAAAGAGACATGTGTCCTCTCCACCACCTTGGCTCTGCCTCCCCTATCCTTTCTTTCAAAACATGAATATTATGGAAATGTTTTGCTTGACTACACATGTGTATCCTGTATCAAATTTCTTGCTTTATCAGTGAGGAGAAGAATTTGGAGAAGAGAATTTGAAACTGAAAGTATTAAAATTGAATGTTTAAATAGTTTTTACAGATAATGGGCAAAATATTAAACAAATTTAAAAATAAAATAAAGTAACAATAATTTGGCAAATTTCATCTTAACATATAGGAAAGCTTCTTAATAATGAAAGGTAGTCTAAAATGTAATTTATTGCCACTGAAGAATGAGTTCCACATCACTTGAGGTCTGCAAGTAAAATATCACTTCACAGATTCTGCTTTTCAATGAATTTGTTTCTTTTTCATAGCTATTATATATATATATATATATATATATTTCCATTTCATCAAATCTATTTTTAAGTAGTTTTCTTTGCATAATGTCTGTCTTTCCCTTTTCAGACTCTCTTGCCAAGTTCCCGTTTCCTTTCCTGGTTTTTTTTTTTTTTTTCTGAGTTTTAAGATCCTTTTTGAATTCTTCCAAGAGAGCTTTCTGAAATGGTGAAATGCTGATTCAACTTTTTCACATTTGGGGCTTCATCTGAAAATGATCTGCCATTAAAATCCTCAGGGTTTAAGATCTGTTCTCTTTCTCCATTAATAACTGTAAGAACAGAGGAGTTTTTTTTTTTTTTTTTTTTTTTTGGCTTATTTTTTTTTAAACTTTGAGGTCTGCTTTTAAGGCAAAGGGATGACAGTTGTTTTAGTTTGTCCTGGTGTTGTTGACTGATTTCTGGTGCTGGGTAGGTGTGACCAGTTCCCAAGTTTTTCTGGGGTTCAGAAACTCACTATTTGCCCTTTGTGTTTGCTTGGGTTATTTCACAGCTAATTTGCTGATCCACTAGCTGTTGAAAGGGACAGAGTAGCCTATAAGTCTCACAGTAGATGTCACAGTTCACAGATGCTGCAACACCCTGACTCCCTATCCCTGTTTGCTGCACTGTGTCTAGGCTTGACAGCCTCTCTCCTTGTCTGATTGAAACAGACCTTTACTGATGTTCTTCCAAAGTATCTTCTTTCTGGAGATTTGTTATACTCCAAATATTTGTGGTTCTATCACTCCAAAACCAATTCAAAGGCTTGCTCTAATATTGATTAGAGATATACTAGGAAGAGTTCAGATAGAGATGGATCTACTCTCTCATCTTGGCTTCACCTCCCTCTCCATCCTTTGTTTTGATACTTAATATTCACATTTTGACTTCATTCTTTTAAACCAAATTAACAAATAACTTATCTAACTTATTTCTCTTTGCATAAAACCAACTTCTGGATTTATTTATTAGCTCAATAACGATTTCTTTTATTTTCATTTTAATCTTAGTAATCTGACTTTTGATTTTTAAGCTTTTCAATTGGTGCTCTGTTGGGAATCTTTAATTTTTTCTTTTTCAAGTTTTGTTGTTGTGGTTGTTGTTATTGTTCTTGCATGTCTAATACATCTATCAGTTCTTTTATCCTCCATTTTCTTGGAGTTAAATTTTAGAGAAATACATTTTCCCCTAAGCAATACTTTGGTTTTCTTCAATAAAATTTAGTATGTTTTGTCATTTTTTGTTATTCTCTTTAATGAAATTACTGTGTCTATGATTGCTACCAGAACTGTCACTCAGAAATATATATGTTCAATAGAATTACTAAACTGTATTAACTGCTTCTAGCCATCAAAGGGTCTCCTGTAATCTCTTTCTGAGGATTCATCTCACCAACTTTGGTCAGAGAATTCCAGAAACTATTGTTGCTTCTACTAACATTACTATTGTGGTTGCCTCAAAGCATTAATTTCAAGTGCTGTCCTCCAGTCTGGCCAAATTTTGGTGTGAGAGCTCTCTGTCCTTGCAAATATCCTCAGTTGTCTTAGGCTGAGAAAAATTCTCACTCTGATTTTTCTTTTTTTTGTCTCTGCTACTCCAAAATGTAATTTGAGTAATTAATTTAATTTGTTTTGAGAGGAATGTTCTGAAAATTGCATTAGTTGCTTCCTGTAGTCTATCATTTTAATGATTAATTTTTATTTAATATTCTTATTTTTTCCCTAGTTACATATAAAACATTTATATTACATTTGTTTTTAAAATATTTGAACTTGATTCTTTCCCTTCCATTCCAATCTGCCCATGGAGTAGGCAAAGATGTAATTTGCAAAACAGTTCCATAAATGGCATGTTGAAAAAAAAAACAAAACTCCCATGCCCCCCCACCCCCAATGGAAAAATATTTAAATCTGTATTCAGATACAATCATTTCTTTGTTTGAGTACAGATAAACATTGTGCATCACTTGTCCTACCAAGCAATTTTGATTCATTGCATTACTAACAGCAGCAAATCATTGATATCTGGTGATCCTACAACATTGCTACTTCACTTTGCATGAGCTCGTGGAGGACTCTCTTTATATGCCTAAACTGTAAAGGGAAGAAAAATAAGAAAGTATTTTTTTGTTTGTTTATCTCTTGCCCTTGCTATTTTCAGATACTCTCCCAATATATTTAGTTGACAGTTTCTGTTAATTTGAGTTTCTCTATTTAGGTACTACTAAATTTTATTTACTAAGTTACATGTGAAGTCTTTGGTCCCTTTTGCAAGGACATTAGAATTTCTTCTGAGGAAAGTTACACAACTGAAGAGAATGGATCCCCACATACACACATGCACACATACACACATGCACACAGATTCATTTAACAAATTTCAAATGTATCTTGCTGCAGTCTATTGACTTAATTTTGAGATTATAGACCTGTTTTATTTCCCAGAGTTTCTCATATATCTTCCATTTACTCATAAAAAATATTTGACCTGCCACCCTTCTTCTTAATAGACAATTCTTGTTCTTTATAGAAAAAAGTAGGCCATATACTGTGTTCTTTTTTCTCTCTACATCTTCAATTGAAAATCAATATCATTGATAATTCTCTTAACTTTCTTTCCCCCATCTTCAGTTTCTGATAACCATATTGTACGCATTATCAACACCAGTACGTCCTTGAATTTTTCATTTAATTAAAACTCAATTTATCTTATCCTGGATTTTATTCTTGAGATAACTCTCTTTTTTTTTTCTCTATGTCCATCTTTCTACTTGTCTCACTCCATCTACCTCTGTCTGTCTGTCTCCCCCTTCAATGTTCAGTTTCTACATTTATTATTTATTATAACCTCCCTCTCACTCCTTTATCTTTATCAATTTGGCTTACACTTTTGACACTTCATTGAAACCTTGTTCTCCTTCTCACTTCCTCCCCCCACAAACTCTTTTTGGGGGTGGGGAGCAAGAAATCTCATGGGCAGAACTGGCCCAACCACATGTTTATGTAGGAGGTGGGGAAACACACAATAGGTAAGAAATAGGAGAAAGGGAAGAGAAGGGACTTGCAAGGATTATGGTTTTAGTGGATATGTCAAAAGATGACAATAGCAATATGACAAAATTTTTTCAGTTAATTTTGAGACTTATGAAGAGGTGGTGTACAGTTTCAGGGCAGATGGAGGACACCATTAGGGAAAAGCACTAAATTGTAAAGGAAGCTGGAATGCTGTTGCAGAAAAAAAAACAAAAATCTTACAGATTCAGAACTAATTATATGATTTATAGGTGAATGCACAGGAAGAATTGAAATAGGATTTCATTATCAGATCTCATATCCAGACCAATTTATCTGCCTCCAATGGCTCTCACTCCCCTAAAAACTGATGGACTTTCAAACCACAAAAAGCTTAGGAAACTGTCCAAACCACTATATTTTAGGCTTCACAATGAAGCTTCTTAATCCAAGAAATAGGTTTTCTGTATGAATTGTGAGCCAGTTAGGATCTGAGCACAAGCTAGATAATGAATCTTTTCTCCTTGAAATAAATTCAGTCAGAGAAAGGAAGGACAAAGAATGTAGTATCTTTGCTATAATTTCTTTTAAACACTCAAACATTTAGACCCTTAATCTCATAACACTGATTTATTTATCCCTCAGATTATCACTACTAGTATTGCTTCTAGGTAGGATTATGTTAATTCCCCCAAATCATTCCTAATTAGGTTCTTAATAACATATTAGGTGAAAGTCAGAATATAGCAAGAATTGGATTTAAATTCAAAATTATTTTTAAATAAAAAAATTTAATTTTATTCTTTTGTGTGGCTGTATTAATAGAGGAACCTGCAGAGTGGAGACCTGTTAGCAGCTTCTCTTGGAAATCCTTAAAATTACAATGATCATCAGAGATTAGCCTTAGACTTGTAAATCTCTGTAGATTTTATTTTGTTTTATGTTTTAGTTATGAATATATTTTTTTAAAGACCTTTTATGTTTTAATTCTATTGATATCCTTTTGTTAGCTCTCTTGACTAAAAGATATATTTTTCAGCAATATTCAAGTAGGGTAGTTTCTCCTTTACCACATTAGTAGAGTCAGCATATATTTTCTAATCCAATCACCTTCTTACCCACTTATAAAAATATAATATCCCAGGGAAATTTTTGGAAGTAGAGAAATATCATAAATTTTCAAGAACTATAAAGTGTATGTAATTCTGTCAATTAAGTGCATACAGTGCACAAGATAATTTCTAAAACAAGTGACCTGTAATTCTTATCTCAAAGACCCACTTGCAACCATATTACAAGAGGTAAAAGTAATCACTATTTCTAATTGACAGCAAAATTGAGATCTTATAAACAGAAAAATATGCTGTATAAATTACAATGATTTGTAAAATTATGTTTACATAGAAAAAGGAAAATCTAGATCTAAAGGAGAAAGGAGTGTGCCTTTATGATAATCCAAGGGAAAAACCCAGTGAGAGACACTGTACATCAATGTTTGTTTTTGTTTTAAAAGGTGATTAAAATCTTCAGTAAACACTGAAAAAAGAAACCTTCTTCCAAATTAAGGAATAATTTTTATATGTTAAATTACACTCTAATTGTTTAATAGTTCTCTCATATAGTCAGATTATGTTTTTCTTGACATTTCTGAAGCATCTATCATTATAATTACCCTTTTCTTTTTGATATTATCTCCTCCCTGGATTATTATGATACTTAACCCTTGAATTTCTTTAGAAGACTCAACCTCTTCAGCTTCTTCTTCCTCTCTCTCCCCACCCCCACAAAGGTATAACAATCCATGTAGAGATGTAGTTCAGAGATCTGGCTTGGACATAATTTATGACCCTATATTCTCTCTCTCTTAGTGAGTTTATAATCTCCATGCTTAGAAATATGATGATGTTTATATTGGTAATTCCAAAATCTAGTTATCAATATTTTATCTTCTCAGCACCAGTCCCAAATATTTAACTACCTGTTTCATATATCATGTGATTTCTTATAGGTGCTTCAAATTGAACATATTTCAAAAAGAACTAATTATCTTTCATTAAAGCTCTCTTTTCTTGCTTTGCTATTTCTCTTAAAGGTACCATTATTTACTATCCATCACTATTTGAAACATAAATTTTCCTTAGAACTTTCAATTTATTTCTACCATTCATATCCTACTCTGAACTATTTTATTTTTACATCTTTTCCGCTCATATTCTGGTGAAGGTGTTTATGGCCAATCATTTGGATTAATACTATGTTGAATACAATCTCTTTATCCCTGGGCTCACTTCTCATGAAACATTTTGTCCATGGATTCTAACAATATATCTTGTGACTCTTTGATTTTTTAATAAAACCAAGGAAATATGCAAGACTCTACATACATTATTTGTGTTTATCGATCATAAACTTTTTTGTGAGTTGTCAATTTCCTCATGGCATTAATAATTTCAATTCTGTTTCTTCTTTGTAAGTATCATATCTAGGAGATAATTCCCTTTCATTGGTTCTTGGATCTTTTAAAGAATAATGCAAAAGTGGGGTTCGATTGAATTAATCTATCAGATTCACCCCATTACACTTTGTCAGGTAAAACACCAAGCAATCAGATATGGAATGAATGTGAACAATATCTAGTTATTTTTATTCAATACATAACCTAATCACAAGCTTTCAAGTAAATGAAAAAACCCTTGATTAACTTGGAAGTTTTGAAAAAAATGAATAAAATGAAATTGAGCAGGAAATATGTTCATATTAGTATAAAAATCTTATTTATTCCAAGTAAATTTTGTAGAAAATGTAAAGCACTATTAAAATATGGCCATTCAAGTATCCAGCATCAGTGAAAAGATTGTCATTTCAACAACACTCTTGAGAAGGGGTTACTTGATAGAAAGAGGAAGTATCCTGGGCTTATAAAAGAACATCTTTTTTTCTCTCTCTCTTTCCATCCTAAATTACTAGATGGAAAAGGATGGTATTATTTTCAGAAAAGGGTTGGTCTTATCATCAGCTTTCTAGCAGTTTGCTTATGACAGCAACAGTTGGCAACAGAATTTATATCAGAAGTGAATGTGAACAAATAGTTCTTTAAAGAATGAATGCATCAGTATTCTGAAAGGAGCATAGCAAAAACTATAATATGTCTAAGAAGAAAGTAATGAAATGAGTGGGATTCAGAGGGGGATTAATAGAGAACACTCTTGCAGATGTTTGAATAATTGAAGTTCCTCAACACTGCTATATCATACTAATGTGTCATATTTATGATCTTTTTTTCTAAAGACTTTCTACAATCCATCATTCTGCCTACATGATTTATTATATATTCTCATAAGAAAACTCTACTGGTTCTCCTTCCTATTATTTCATTGAATTTTAAACTTCTTGAGTTAAGAAATCTGAAAACTTAATACAGTGCTTAGAACATAATAGTAGTGTAACAATGCTTATTTCACTACCTCTCTTTTATCTTCACACTCATTTTGTTAGTCATGATTCCTCCCTTGTTTTCCTGTATTTCTTCATATTCACATATCTTCTTAAAACATAGTTATACCCTCTGATTTTATCAACAATCTTTCTTTTTAATAAGTAGTACCAGAATCCAGTCACAGATTTCATTCTATTATGTCTACAGTTGCAATAATCTCCCAGTGGCTCATTTTTTTTTTAACACATTGAAGCATACTTTTAAAAAATCTATTTTTCTAGAGGATTTTTTTTTGGGGGGAGAGAGGAATCTATGTTTTCTTTCACAACATAATTTGTATAGAAATGTTTTATATAACTTAATATGTCCCTTTTTAGTGGGGAAGAGGGAGGGAGAAATGGAGAAATTCTGGAATTCAGAGTTTAAAAAATAACAAATGTAAAAAAATTGGTTTACATGTAACAGAGAAAATAATATATTTTTAAAAGAAAAAAAAGATTGTAGATGCTATATGACTTGATGCATATATGTTTAGTATTGATATTGTCTTATTGTCTATGGCACCTTTAAGCAACATGTAGTTTTCTTCCTTACACCTTTTAATTAAGTCTATTTTTACTTTTACTTTGAAATCATGATTACTACCCATGGTTTTGCTTACTTCAGCTGAAGTATAATATATTCTGTTTCAGTCTCTTATTTTTATTCTCTGATCAACATATTGTAAGATTCTGTTTTTTTAATCTACTCTGCTGTCCTCTTCCATTTTATGAGTTTGTTTCATTCACATTCAGAGTTATGATTACCACTATATTCAGTTATGATTCTTACCTCTGTATATACATTCACCCTGTTTTTCATCCTTTTTGTCCTCCCCATTCCTTTCAGCATTTCCCTCCTCATTAGTACTATATTTCAATCTACCACCTCCTTCCCATCTATCTTCCCTTCTAGTGATCCTCCTCCATGCTTTACTTAATCTTTTTCTCTGCTATTTTACTGTTGTGTAAAACAGATTTCCATATTCAACTGATTGTGTATAATATTTCCTTTTGAGGCAATACTGATGAGTGTAAGGTTCAAATTATGTCCACTGCCTACTTGCCCTTCATTGTAGTAGGTCTTTTGTGATTTCCTATATGAAATATCTCTTCCTTCCTTTTGTATACAGTGTACTCCTCTTTCTTATCCAACATATTTTATGTCATTCTCTCAAATTCATCTTATATTCTTACCCTCTATGTGTAGCCCTTTTCTTGCGTTTATGTTTCCTCTGAATTTCTGGATTGTTTTCTTTCTTTATCTCTTCTCTATAAGATGTATATTTTGATGCTAATCTGCATCCTTGTACTTAATCAGTTTCAACCTTTTGGAACATATTTTCAAGGTATATTGAGAGGAAAAATATACCTGATGTCCACCAAAAGGTGTTATATTTTATTTCCTTTTGATTATACATAAAAGGAGATGGCATACAGATTAAAGGGGAAAAATTGTGGGCAATGGGACACAAAGTATCTTCCTGAATCAGAATTCATGCAAGAATCTATTTTGTAAAGAAAAACATATCGGCTTTGAGATAGACTTTTACATATGGAAATGTGAACAATTTTCAAAGAGGCAGAAAAGAAGGGAAAGATGGATCCTGAACTTGTCACTGATTTTCAATTTGATGTTATGTCACTATGCAAGAGGAGCAGAGTTACTGCAACAGTTTTTAAGAGATACTGTCCAAGAGATTAAAAAGTATGATTTCAGATGTTATTTTTTTTCTTTCTTTTTTATTGATTTTTTTTATTATAGCTTTTTATATACAAAACATATGCATGGGACATTTTTCAACATTTACCCTTGCAAAAATTTCCGTTTAAACTTTTCCCCTTCTTCCCTCCACCCCCTCCCCTAGATGGCAGATAACCCCATACATGTTAAATATGTTAAAGCATATCTTAAATATAATATATGTATACATATATACGTAGTTATCTTATTGCACAAGAAATTTCAGATTTAGAAAGAAGATATAAATAACCTGAGAAGGAAAAAAAAAAACAAAAATGCAAGCAAACAATAGCAGTCCATACTAAATTCCCAGTGTTCTTTTGCTAGGTGTGGTGGTTCTGCTCATTACAGATCAGTTGGACCTGATTTGGATCCTCTCATTGTTGAAGAGAGCCACATCCATCAGAAATGATCATGATGTAGTATTGTTTTTGAAGTGTATAATGATCTTATGGCTCTACTCATTTCACTTAGCATCAGTTCATGTAAGTATCTCCAGCCTCTCTGTATTCATCCTGTGGTCATTTCTTATAGAATAATAATATTCCATAATATTCATATACTACAATTTATTCAGCCATTCTCCAATTGTTGGGCATCCCTTCAATTTCCAATACAATTATCTGGGATAAGACCTGACAAGATATACACCTTTTATACCAATGCATAAATTAATGTATGCTGTGAAACCATTCCATAATGAAAAATTTTATTGGCTAATGCTCCACATTTTACACCAGGATCTTCATTAAAGACATCCCAAATATTACATGATTGGCAATGGATTTTTAAAGAAAAGTTTTCTAAGGTTCTTCTTAAAAAACCAACTACCTTTACAGATACATCTAAATATAACATTTGTGCTATATACTCTCATGACTTAAGCATAAAGAGACCAGTCAGAACTCTTTTTCAGTCCACTCAGCAGAATAAATTGTATGCAGTCATGATAGCTCTTACTTATTATCCAGGATATGTAAATGTAATATCTGATTCACCCTATTCAGTAGGTGTGGTACAAAGAATTGTCACAGTACAAATAAAATTTGCAGCTTCTAATATGGAGCAGTTCTTTAGGGAATTTCAAGAGCAAGTGAGAAAGCATCCAGGTAAGATTTATATCTTGCATATCCACTCTCATAGTGGACACTTAGGCCCTATTTTTTATTGAAATTCAAAGGCAGATAGCCTTCTAACCATGTTACCAAATATTCCTTTACTTCAGGCAGCCCAAAAATCTCATTCTAAATATCATCAAGCTGCTTGAGCTTTATTTTCACTGTTTGGAATAACAAAAGAAGCTAAGAGCATAGTAAAAGCCTGTACAGCTTATCTTCCTTTCCACACTGCTATGCTCCCTTCAGGAAAGCACCCTCGTGATTAAATGAAATTTGACAAATAGATGTGACCCAGTATAAATTTTTTGGTCATCTGTCTTTTATCCATGTTGTAGTAAACACCTTTTCAGGATTTACTATTACAGTACTAGCAGCAAAAGAGACTGCTGAGTATTCAATGGATTCCTTATACAAATTTTTACAATTATGAGTGTGCCACAATCAATAAAAACAGATAAAATACCTGCACTTCTAAACATTTTGCACACTTTTGTGCACAATATCAGATTTTACCCACCACTGGCCTAACTTTTAATTCTCAATGACTGGCAATAGTAGAGACAAGAAATAGAGGCATTCAGACACTCCTCCAAAAACAAAGAATAGGGGAGCCACAGGTAACCCTAAAGAACTTCTAAATTTAGCTCTTTGTACTATTAATTTTTTTTTTATTTTTGTTAAAAATGCACTGGCTCCAGCAGATAGGTTTTATAACCCACCAGAGGGAAGTGTCCAATAGGAGCAGCTCCACTATCATTAGATAATCATCTGGTGATGTGAAGAGAACCAGAAAGTGGTGAATGGATGGGATCAGATAGGGTAACTGCTTGGGGAAGAGGATTTGCTTATATCTCTACAGACGGAGAAGGAATCAGATGGGTGTCAATAAGCCATATTCACCTTGTCCATTGGAGAGAAAAGAAGACCCAAAAAACATCTGGTGGTTCCATCTCTGACTACAATTGCCACTGAAAAAGCATGAGAACCTCCAGAAAGCTACCAAAACATTACATAACAGTTATGACTGAACTTATTCTTGGTTATGTTCATAACTGTACTTTCTTTTGATTCAGTTCCTTTCTGCATAAAATCTTCTAAATCATCTTGGCTGATTCACTATCTAAGTATAGGTACTAACCAACAACTTTTCTGATCCCTCTGTATATTCCATTAGTGTACAGGTTTGTCTCCCTTTACTGGAAGACAAGTTCAATCAGCAGAAAATGTTTTGTTTTTGTTTCCTCAGTATTTATCAAAGTTTCTAAAACACAGAAAATAGCTAATAAGATATTTCTGGATTCATAGATTTTATGGTACTTCTTGATTACAATTTGATCACTATGAGATAAGAGTAATAATATATCATTTTGATATTTGCTAGATCAAATTAGAAAGAATCTATAATGAATTTCAAATCCATATATAACCTATAATGAAGAGATATTTGTCAATTATATGTTATTTAGTTATATATTATTTAAAGATCTAAAATATATTTAATGTTTTCTTTCTTAAATATTTTGATGCTTTTTCCTAGTGATAAAACTGAGTTAAGGAGGTAGTTAATGCCTGAATTCTAAGTGTTCATTAATGTTGAGAATACTGAACAATTTGACTAAGCAGTGGAAGAGATAAATGAGACAAATAATGGAAAGTTGGTAGTGGAAATGATAGTGTCCACTTCATATCTTGTCCTTTCCTTTCTTATATACATCTGCATAGACCTGTTTTCTTACTATATTTAAAACAATTAAAAGAGAGGTTGTCAAATGAATTTAACTTATTCTGCTCTGTTATTTAATAATGGCAAAAAATAAAGCAATGTCAAGGGTTTTGTTTTTCAACTAAAATGATTTCATTTGGGGAAAACATCTTCAAAATGTGCTATTTCATATTTTCATGGAGTTGAATCTTTGAACTGAAGAGAATAATCTCACTTAAATGTGAATTAATGAAAAGATTTTGTAAAGTCTCCAAAAATATTAGGAATGTCTTTTTATTCATTGCTGTAATTTCTGGCTTGTATCTGTAGGTAATGAATAATTTAAAAAAATGAAATTCCAAACACTGATTTTCAAAGCTACATTCAAATAAAAAAAAAACTACAGAAATTCACAACTCTTCAGGCTTATGAATCAATTATATTTATTATGATTTAAATAGATACTTAAAGGAGGTAGTGGCATCTCTCCATTTTAAGGGTAAATCACTTTGCTAGGATAAATTGAAGCCCTTGGCATCAATAGACTCCAAAACACATAGTCAAATGTGGCATATACTCCCAAAGTAATATATTACTTTGAAACTATTCGAATTAGTGAAAATAACAAAGAGTTGGGAAAGTTTGCAAGCATTCATTTTGCCAAATATTTTAAGGTTATCAGATCTATGCATTAAATACTATATGATAATAGAAATTCAAGCCAGCCGCTTTTCTCCCTAAAACCAAAATTCCTTAATCCACTCTGAGTGCATCTCCCCAAATCTCCCCTGATTTTGTTTCTCCAAACCTTCCCTGAGTGTGTCTTACACGTATTTTTCCCTGACATTGTCCTCCAAATCCTCGTACATTCAAACCTGGTTTCAAATATTAGTGTGACCCTGGACATTTCAATAAGTCATATTTCCTAAATTTCTCTATCTAATTAGTCAACTGGGAAAAGAAATGGCAAACTATGCTAACATCTTGAATAAGAAAGCACCAAAGAAGGTCACAAAGACTCAGACATAACTAAAAGAACTAAATAACAACCAACCCAATACTTGATAGTTATATAGAATTTTGGAATTGATTTATCAAGAATTATTTATAATTAAATATCAGTTTGGAATATACTGATCTCTCATTCAGATTTAGTTACTGCTTTATGAATTTGCTAGATAATCCTCCATAAAATTTTAAAAATTAAGTCTCAGTCCCTTCATCTTTTTTTTTAATCTGTTTGATTCTGAATGTCTCTTTCTCTTTCACACTTTCCCAAGACAGAGTTACATAGTTAATCAAAGAAGTAGCCCTTCTCTTATTAATTGGGCAATCAAAAAATTGAGTCCTTAAAAATTTGATGCCTAGTTTAAGGGGGAAATCATAGAGATTGAGATTTCAGAGAGGACATTACTTCTCCCGAAATATTTTAAATTGTTATTGCCAGCATGATGCTTCTAAAATTGTAACAATGGTGGAAAAAATATTTTTGTAGTTTGCTTGCCTCAGTGTGTGTGTGTGTGTGTGTGTGTGTGTGTGTGTGGATATATATATATATATCCACACACACACATGAAACTTGAATATAAGTAACTATATTTGCAAGAGATAAACACCCTAATTAAAATACTATTGGGAAAACGTGAAAGAAATATAACTAAAGAAGAAAAAGTGCTCTATGAGAAAGAAAGTAGGGAAAAATACAGGAAGAAAGAATAAAGGAAGGAGGGAAGGAAAGAAGGAAGGAAGGAAGCAAGAAAGGAAGGAAGGAAGGGAGAGAGAGGAAGAGAGAGGGAGGAAAGGAGCAAGGGAGGGAATAAAGGAGGAAGGGAGTAAGGGAGGAAGAAGGAAAGAAAAAGACATTATTGGAGCAAGAAACAAAAGAAGGAAAAGGGAACAAGGTAGAAACAGGAGAGGAGAAGAAAAGAAATGGGCAGGGTAGAACAGGACAGGGGAGGTCAAGGAAAGGAAGGAGAGGTGAGGAAAAAGAAGGGAATATAAGTCAATTAAAAAAATGCCTTGGACATGATTGGAGGATGAATTAGAGCAAGGAGAGAGGTGGACTAGGAAGATCAGTAAGAGCATAAAAGGACATGAACTAAATTGATATTTGTGTTCATACAGAGCCTAGATTGTATATAAGAGTTGTGGTGAATGTATAATTAATAATATTTGGTATTCGGTGGGATGTGTGGGGTGTTTGAGAGTGAGGAGTAATTAATGAAAAAGTTTATAAGGCAGGTTAATTGGGCTGATGGTGGTCCCACTGACAGTGGGAAGTTCAAAAGAAAGTAAGGGTTCTTGTTTCTTTGTTTGCTTTAATGGGAAGAGGGGAGTAAAGGAAATGCCCTCTGCTTTGGAAAAGTTGAATAAAGATTTCTACTGTACATTCAGCTTAAAATGTCCAGTGAAAGTAGATTGGTGCTTACAGCTCAGGGAAGAAGTCAGATTACTCTATACCTAGCAATCATAGACTAGATATCATAATTGAACTGCTGGGAGATAAGGTCACAAAGTTAGATTGCATAGAGAGAGAAGAAAAAAGATCCAATAAGGAGACTTGATGTATATTCAAATTTATTGATCGTGACATGGATGAAAAGCTAGTAAAAGAGACTAAAAAAAAGTCAGTTAATTAGGAGGAAAAACAAAGAGAGGGCAGTGACGAAAATACTTTAAAAAGAAAGAGTTCATGGGCAATCACAGCGATCAGCAGTGTCAGATGTGATTACATAACAAAAAATCATGATATAGAAAAGGGAAAAAAAAAGGGTTTTGACTGTGAGAGAGAAGTGAATCTTTAAATAAAACTAAATGATGGAAAACTTGTGAAAGGAAATCAAATGTGCAATCAAATCAATTTTAAGAATACTCCCTCTATACAGATTTGATGAAAGAAAAATTCCACAATTAATTCTTTTTTTCAAATATTTTGTTCAAAGTAACATTGCCAACATTTGGCAAATGTTATTTAGCCTTTTTATTTTCAAAGTGTTTCTGACAATTAATGGATGGATTTTAAGAATGAGTTTCTTGATATGTTGACTAGAAAAAGCATCCTCAATATTCTTTGTTTCTACAAAACTGTGCAAAAGGCAAGTTTTAAGCAATTTTGCCACATCATTTTGGAATCTTTGCTAAATACTCATTTGGGTGTGATTTTAAAGCAAGCAAGAAAATAAATACACAATCAAAATGTCACTGAATAGTTCGGTTTCCATAGTGCCAAACATACTTTTTAAAATTGTTCTCAATTTGGTGCAATAGAAGCCACTGCAATCTGGCCATTACACATGCTTGTCAGGATCAACAGCTAGTCATTAGATGCATTTGTTGGTATCAAGGGATTTAACTGTTGTAAAAGTAGCAATCACTAAATTTTGGCTTTTGGACAAAGCCCCCAAAAAATCACACTGTGGAAATGGATTCAAGTAATGATAGTTTCACTGCCATGGAAATTAGATTCCAGGAACACAAACCTGATATTATTTGGTAGGGTTATGAGGAAATTAAGTCATTACAATTCAGTGATGCTACAATGGGTTTCATAAATCATAATTAATTTTGAAAGCATTTCTGGATAAGGACTATGTTTAGCATGGATAGAGTCACTCTCAGGTAAAAATGTTTTGGCTATACTATAGACCACTTAGTCTCAGGTCTTTTCCTTCTTGAAGTGAATATGCTCTTCACTTTTCAATGGGCCTGCAAAATTTCAATTGTTTCATAATTTCATCAATGAAGGTATTCATTCCACTAACATATATAAATTGCAATCCACACATGCCATCTCCTCTCTATATTTAATTAGGAATGCACTTAGTTTCTTTGTCCAATAAACCCTAAACAGATTTGATATTCTGCTTGCTGTCTCCAACACTCATAAACCTTTGTTTTTTCAAGTATATGAATGTAGGAAAAATACAGAAAAAAAGTAAAATTTATGAAGAATTTTTTTTTACTGTTTCCTTCTTCTTATTCATATATATATATATATATATATATGTATATATGCATCCAATAACAGAATGAAATAGTCTTTTATGCATATATATATATATATATATGCATAGAAATATAAACATGCATTTATATACATATATTTAATACTTAAAATTGGTGGGTTTTAACAAATAAATCAGCAATAGCCCCTGAAATAGTTGTGACTTATATTGTGATTTTAAATGAACAGGGAAGTCTAACATGCATGTAGGCATATCCTTCAGAAAACAGTATCTAAGTTATTAGAATTGTTGGTCCTTGTGATTATTTCCATTAATTAGCAGCATAGATCCTTGTGATCACACAGCAGGATAGGAGTCCATATCTGGCTTGTTTCACTTAGCTATTATAAGAAGCAGGGATTGTTAGAATGTCAGGAGATGTTGGCTGATCAAGCTGTAATATGTTGGCTGCTTTTGGCTGTCAGTTTATGGCAAAAATACAGAAGTTCAAAGTTCCAGAGCAGAGAAAGAGTGCTTGTGCTCATTCACAAAAGAGATAATAGGCCAGGAGAGTAGTAAATATACTTCTTTTTGGATAGCACTTTGGAAGATCTGAAAACTTATAGACCCCTAGAAGTATATCTGAAAACACTTGCACAAAACTCCTGAAGCTTAGGACATTACATCATCTACCCTGATAAGGGAACCCTAGTTTAATATTAACTTCAAGTAGAGAAAAAATTAAAACAAAACAAAAACAAAGCAAAACAAACAAACAAACAAAAAACTGTGAAATCCTCCATAAGTTCATGAAAGGGAAATATACTATGCAAAAAGTAACAGCAATGTTGTGGGATTATTGTTAGGTAGGGAAGAAGGAAGAGAATCTGTGAAGTCAATTTTAAAAACAAATGTAAAAAAGTTTTGCATGTAACTAAGAAGCTATGGGTTATAACTGTTTCCATTTTGTAGGAAGAAGATTTACAGGAGACAATAATAAAGTCCAGAAATAAAACCAGATGAGGCATGCTCTCCCTGGAAATCACCTTTAAATTAGGTGAAGAAAGGGTACAAGAGACAGGATTTACTAAGGAAAATTGAGTTTCAAAATTGGTTTGATCTTACAGAATGATGAGTTTTCAGAGATTAAAAATCCAGTGGATGGAAGTCCAGTGGAGTAGTAAGGTGGGGAGTATATCTCTGACTTATCTTCTTTATTACATTGAACACTCTTTTTAGGCATAGATTTGTTTATTTTTCATCATTGTGTCTCTTGTACTCAATACATTATTTTGAATGCAGTGGATGTTAAATACATATTTGTTCTGCTGAAACAAACAACTGAAAATACTTGGACAAATGTCAAATTATCTAGTAAATTCATCTAGCAAATATTCTCTGGAACTTTAGAAACTTTTGGAAATAAATATTATAATCACAATTGTTTAAAATATGAACATTATCACAGTGCAATTTTGAGATTAGGATAAGTCAGAATACATATTAAAATATTAATTTATTACCTTGTGATATCTTATTTATACTGTACATTCAGCACATTACTGTCCTGGTCATGTAAAACTATCATTACAATTAATTAGATAGTGTTCCCTAAGTGCCATAGGCTATGTATTTTCTGTAAAGACATATAGCTGAAAGTTTTCTTTTCTTATTGTTTCCCTTCTAATCTTGCCTGCATTAGTTTTGTTTGTACAAAACCTTTTCAATTTGATATAATCAAAATTTTGTATTTTGTAGTCAATAGTGATCTCTAGTTCTTCTTTGGTCATAAACTCCTTCCTCTTCCACAGGTCTGAGAGGTAAACTATTCTATGCTCTTCCAATTTATTTATGATCTCATTCTTTATGCCTAGATCATGAATCTATTTTTGAAAATTTTCTAATACAAACGACATTTAAAAGTACTGCCTTTTTCTTTAAACCACATTTGACCAATCACTAGTGAAAATAGGAACTAAAATTTTCTAATGGGCCTTCTTTCAAATTCTGAAGGCCTTGAGAATTTACAAAAATGCTCTATTGATTACTATTTGAAAAGAAACTACAAATAAAAATTGTGTTAGAATGAAAGTATTCATGCATACCAGTAGAGTAAAGTAGCCTTATTGTAAATCATTATGATGTTTTAGAGTGGTTAAAGAAAGATATTTGGTTGTTATGCATGGAAAAGAGAATATTAAATGTAACCTGTAGAATTATTCTTGAAAGCCTTTGAAAAAGAGTGAATATAGTTATTAACATATAAAAAGAGTTTGAGCCATACATTAACTTAAATGGAAAACTAGATGTATTGGTAATATAAGGTCCTCGTTTTTAAAACATAATAAAAGGCTGAAGTAACATTTTTTTTCCTAACACAATTTTTGGTTATGGTTTCTAAGGATAATATAATATATTTGATATGAAATAGCATTTTGCTGTTTCACAAGTTAAATTTGTTCTATTATGCTGGATGAATTGGTCTATATTGAGATGAGTAAAATTTCTGCTAAATTTGTTTAAAGTGAAATTCACATTAACATATACATATTCTTCTTAATATCCCCCTTCTGATTCTCTTGGGTACAACAAACCATACAAAGATGCAAAGCAAAGGAAGCTATTCCTTTTCTCTAATCTTATGATTCCCAGTTTAGGCAAAAAACTTCACAGCTATGAGCTCGAGTTTCTCTTAAGATAAAATATGTCCTAACAAGATCAAATTTTTCTTCAGAAGGTATTGGGAAAAGTATAGACTATTAACTGGATCAGGTCTTAGGCAGGATAAGACAAAGTTATTCAACTTTGATGGAAATAGATTGTAATATTACTTTCTTTTTCAAAATTTTAGAATAAGGAAGGATTAAAGACAGAGGTATATGGTATATTACACTTGAATATAAGATAAATCTTAGAGATATTTTCTCACAGAGTGTTTTAAAGTATTTGAAATATATCTTTCATTTATTTTTTAAACTTTTCTTTTTAAAGTAAAAAAAAATAAATCAGTTACAAATTCTCCCTTAATTCTCTACTCTTTCCCCATTGAAGGCAAGAAAGACAATGGTAATTATAGAACTACAGTAATGTGGAATATATCCCACAGAAACCATGGTGGGGGCAGAGGAGAAAGCAATAAATGTAAAGTGAAAAAATATGCTTCAAAATGAACTCAGAGTTCATGAGTTTTCTTGACATGTATGTAGCATTTTTCATCATGAGCCTTGTAAAATGTGATGAATATGATAATCTTTAAGCTTAGTTAGAAAACACTAGTCATTATAAAATTAATATATTATTTGTTATTTTAAATTTTAACTATTGTATAAAAAGGAAGAATGTTAAATAGCTTTCCTAGATGATACTGATGAATATGTGGCATTTGCAATTCTCCACTTTTAGTTATGTTTAGTTGCAATAAAGATAAAATTGGGTGTTTCTTTTAAAGGATAAAAAAACCTTTCATTCTATTGCAAAATATTGAATTAGTATTCATAAGCACAGGTATAATCAATATAGCTACACTTCATAACAGACATGGAAAATATTTTGTTCCCATTAGACATAGAGATTGATTATATAATTTCTAAATAAACCATTGCAGTCTCTGATAGTAAACCAATAACTACAATGTATTTGAGAAATTCACCTTCATTATGGAATTGATTCAGATGGACTATTACATTACAATCCAAAAATATCTTAAAGCTCTGAATGACTGTGGTTATTACAATGAATATAAATTATAGTCAGTAAGTGGTTTTTAGACATGTCAAATTTCTTTTTATGTAAAATTTATGTATGAAATTATATAGTAAAACAATGTAGTCAACTTTTCACTATGCAATCTAGATTACAATCAACTATCTATAATATTTTCATTGAAATTATCCTCAATTGAGGAATCTATACTGAAGATTTAGGTAATATTAATTTCCCCTTCTTTTTCCTCCTCCTGTACTTTTTACCTTCTTTCTCTTTATTCTCTGCCTTCTTCACTTTATCATTCTTCTATGCTTGTTTCAAAAATTGGGATCTTTTTGTGGCTTTCTGTTCATATACTCAATATTATTTTCAAGAACATTCAAATTTCAAGAATGTTTCATTACTATGAACACATTGGTTTGTCTTGTTCCCCTCAACTGCATAAAAATGGATTTTTAGTATTTTAATGACATTTTCCATTTTAATAAAAAATTAAATTGATGTTACCATGAATTGGCATTTTTCAGATTGTTAGGCAAATAGTTAAGCTTTATATGGTTATTAACAGTCATATTTCCTATAATAAATTATTTGACTCTGTCCTTTTTCAAAAATTATGCATGAAAGAGGCTTAATCAAAATGTCAGAGTAAATTTACGGATTCATCACAGCTCTTCCCCAAATGCTTCCAAAAATTTTTTTAATAATGACTCTAAACAAATTTAATACAATTAGAAGTCACGAAAAAGATAAGGTGAAACAATTTTCCAGCTGATGTCAACTTTAAAGGTTAACAGGAAAGGTCTGTTATACCAAGGTGAAAGCACAGCATAGTCCCAGCACAAGTCATGCCAGCACAGGCCTGTTACTATAAAACCTGGAATGGGACTTGGACCTTCTGAATTAGCAGTTTTTTTAAATTTTAAATTTTTTGCTGCTTTTATTAAAATTAAAATTTTAATTTTAAATTTATTGATAATTAGTAGTAGCAGCAGAACTGGCACTTTCCAGAGTTCTGAACCCAAAGATCCCAAAGACGACTTGGAAGATTGGCAGGAAAGGTATGTTTCACTGGGATGAGAGGACCTTGGGAAACCAGCAAACAAGGAATCACCCTGGAAGCCATTGAATCAGCAGTGACAGTAGCAGTGGTGGCAAAGGCAAATAGTGGCTAAAGTTTCCACACATTTCTTCCTATACATAGTAAGGAAGTTAAATTGGGCAGGAGGGATCTCTTTACTAGCATTTAGGAAGTATTGTGGCTTTAGGACAATAGAACTAATAGCCACAGTGGAGCAGGAACCCTCCTCACAGTTCCAGGGCATTAAAGAGTGTTGTTAATCAATCAAATAGATGTCCCATTGGAATATAACACCATAGAAAAACTGAAAACTTACATGCCCCTAGAAAGATCTCTGAAAAGGGCTGCAACAAACTTCTGAATCTTGGGATATTACATACTTTATCCTGGAAACACAACCATACTTTATCAAAGTGTTAAAAGCAAATAATTGTGTGCATAAAATAGTAAACAAAAAAAAATTCTGAAAACTGCTATGGGGAAAAGAAAGATCAAAACACACACTCATAAGATGATAACAAAATCAAAGCTCCCTTATCCAAAGCCTAAAAAAAAGCATTGGTCATAGACCATTGGAGAGCTCATGGGGGAGTTTGAAAATCAAATAAGACGAGTACAACAAGTTAATGTGGAGAAGGATGCCTTAAAAAGTAAAAATGCCAAAATAGTAAAGGAGGTACAAAAGCTCACTGAGGAAAATGACTTTAAAAAATTAGAATTGACCAAATGGAAGCTAATGACTCCATGGGAAACCAAGAAACAGTCAAAGAAAACCAAAAGAATGAAAAAATAGAATATAATGTGAAATATCTCATAGAAAAAATAATTGACATGGAAAATTGATTCAGGAGAGACAAATATATATATATACATATATATATATATATATATATATATATATATATATATATATACTTGTAATACAGTAATGTGATGTGGAATATATCCCACAGAAACCATGGTGGGGGCAGAGGAGAAAGCAATAAATGTAATATATATATATATATATATATATATATATATATATATATATATATACATATATATACACACACACACACACACACACATCTGAAAGCCATGATCAAAAATGGATCCTAAAAAGAAATTATCAAAGAAAATTTTCCTAATAGTCTAAAAAAGAAGGGTAAAAAAATAAATTGTAGAAATCTATTATCATCTCATGAATAAAATTATTATAGTCAAATTCTTGAACTCCCTGGTCAAGGAGAAATTTCATCAGTGTCCAGAAAAAGAGAAATGAAATATAGTAGAGCCACAGTCAAAATAACATAAGATTTAGCAGCACTTACATCAAAGGATCAAAGATGGTAGAGTACCAGCAGCAACTCAATTGAACTTTCTGAACATTCCCTACAATATTTAAATTAATTACTCAAATCAAATTTGAAGCAATAAACACAACAAAAAATCAGAGCAGGGATTTTTTTTAGTCTAAGACGATTGATGAGGTTTGTAAGAGAGGTCACTGACTCTGGGGTTGGGGCCAAAGTACAGCCTCTCAAAATGACTGAAGGCAACTGCAGCAGTTATAGAAATAGTAGCAGCAGCATCAGAGGTAGCAGCAATATTTTCTGGAGTCAGAGTTGTCAAGAAGGTCAAATGGCTCCTCTGAAAGATATTACAGGGGACCCTTTGCTGGCACTGGGAGCAGCTAACCTACAGTTGAGTAATACTATTGATCATATGTAGTTCTGAGATAAAGTTCATAGGTGAAATCAAGGATGGCATGATGGTTCTTGGAGAAGAACAAGCTCTTTTCCTAGGTAAAGATCAGAACACAGACAATATGAGAAATATCTACAAAACTCCCAGATCACATCTTTTTGGAAGCTTTGAAAACTTTAAGATCACCGGAACTAGCTCTGAAAACAATAAAAATCCTGAGGCTTAATATAAGGTATCCTCAAACTCAAATGAGCAGAGCCCAGCATTAAGGTAGAGTTCAAATAGGCTTGAAAAATTGACAAAGAACCAAAAATGAACTTCATAATAAAAAGCTAATATGACAGAAGGAAAGATCAAGACAAACTCAGAAGAACACAGCAATGTCAAAACAGCTATAAGCAAAGTTTCAACGAATAATACTAATTAAACCCAAACCCAATAATAAGACATACTAGAATAATTTTTAAAAAGAGATAAGAATAGTTTAGATAAAGTTGAAGAAATAAATGGGAAAATACAAGAGAATTATTAAAGGAAAATTAACAATTTTGTAAAACAGTCATGCAAATATCAAATAAAATAATAACCTTAAAAATACAATTGATGCATAGAGCTAAGATGGTGAAGTAAAGTCAGGGTCTTTCCTGAGGTCTGCCAGATTCTCCTTCAAAGAATTTGAAAATAATGCCTCAAAATGATTTTGGGACAGGACAATTTAAAAAACAGAAAAGACTTGAGTGTGATAAGAGAAGATTTCTCAAGAGTCACTAGCATAAATTTGTTCAAACATTAGTTTCATTTACCAAAAATCATTACCAAAACCAATTTGAGAAATAGGAACTCCAGAGAGTCCCTTTCCATTGACTATTTTTGCAAGACTTTGCCACATGATGTGGCAAAGGTTATGCCAAATAAGATTATGCATGTTTTTATGAGTAATGCTTGAATCATGTGTTTCCTTATCCTTTTACTGAGATTGTGAGCCTGCCTCTCAATTACTGGGAGTGGAGGCCAGTGGTAAGTGGGGAATTTCTGCATTAGAATTATATAATTTGGTGTTCTCTTTCTATAATTCACCTCTCCTTGCCTGACTGCTTGTTGTGAGGGAGATAGCCCAAGACAACTTAGAAATTCAACAAGAAAAGTCTATTTTACAAAATAGAGAGTAGAATGTAGCCCAATGTAGGCAGGAAGCCCAGAAAACCAATGCATGTCTTGATGGATATTGAATCAGTGCTAACAATTTCCAAATTTCGTAGCCCATAGATCAGGGGTCCTCAAACTATGGCCCATGGCCCAGATGCGGCAGCTGAGGATGATTATCCCCCTCACCCAAGGCTATGAAGTTTCTTTATTTAAAGGCCCACAAAACAAAGTTTTTGTTTTTACTATAGTCCAGCCCTCCAACAGTCTGAGGGACAGTGAACTGGCCCCCTATTTAAAAAGTTTGAGAACCCCTGCCATAGATGGTAAGAAGGGATGACAAAGTAAAGAAAAAAGCTAGAAAAGTGAGCAAACAATAAGAGAATATGAACATAGAAAGTACTATGAGAAAAGCTCAAATCAAAACACAAATGCCAAAAAGAAGAAAAATAGAAAAAAAAAAAAAAAAAGAAGAATGTGGATTGATATCAGGCACCCTCAAAAAATAATAGACTTCCTAGAAGGATTTTAAAAGTTTTTGAAAATCAAATTAAAAGTAAAGGAGAAATTGGGAAAGTAAATGAGTGTGATGCAAGAGAATTATAAAAACAAATAAATAAATGAATAAAAAGCTTTGTCATTCAAATATAAAAATAAGAAAGGTGTACAGAAAATTTGCTGACGAAAACTATGGTAGAAGTATAACTACTAACTGAAAAAAAAGGGGCAAAAGTTTACTGAAAAAATAATATCTGAAAAATACTAATTGGACAAAAAGTAGCTATTAACACCATAAGACATCAAGAAACAAAAAAAAAATAATAAAGCAAAAGAATAAAAATTGGAAAAATGTCCTTGGATAAAAGAACTGACATAGAAAATGAATCATGAAGAAATAATTTAATAATTATTATTATGATTTGTTTGAGCTATACTCAATTTTCTTTACTCAGAGGACACAGTACCTTCTTTGATGTAGGTAAGAAATTTAGAGTAGTCCTATGCCAGTGCTTCCAAGTCTCATAATTGATTGCAGTATTCTTCAGAGGTACTTTGAAAGTGCCTTTACATAATTTCTCTTCACCTTCATGTGAGTGCTATCTTTGTGTCACTTCTCTAAATAGTTTATTAGGCAAATATATTTTTGACATTCAATCAGAGGCCAGCCCATCAGAGTTGTCAGTTCTGCAGTAAGGTCAGAATCCTTGGGAGATCAAATTGAGAAAGGATTTTAGTATTCAATAACTTATCTTGATAGGTGGACCCCAGATTTTCTAAAGACAATTCAATTAGAAATATCTCAATTTCTTGTCATGAAGCTGATGGATTGTCAGGGTTTTAAAGATAATATCAGTGAAATCAACACAATGATGTCTCGTAAACTCATAGTCTTACACTTGTCTGGTTATAGTTTTTAATCTTTAATTAGTTTTTGTTTCTCTTTTCCCATATGATTAATTCTAATTTTCAAAATATTTTCTTTACCGTATTTTTTTTTGCATTTGGCCATTTTATTAAGGAATAATTTTCTTCACTCAGTCCTTTTCTTTCTTTAGTCCTTTTCCAAGCTGTTGACTCTTTCTGACATAGCTCCCCTTTCCTTTTCCAATTTTTTTTCTATTTCCTCTTTTATTCACCTTTTAAAATATTTTAGGAGTGCTTCCAAGGAGGCTCTTTGGGCTTTTGACCAATTCATATCACTCTTTGAGATTTCCCATGTGGGCATTTTGTCCTCTTCTGAGTTGGTGTTTTGGTCTTCCCTTTCACCACAGTAGCTTTCTATGGTTAAGGTTCGCTCCTGTTTCTTGCTCATTTTCTTTCTTTTCCCCTTTATTTATTACTATTTCTTATTACTCTCCTAACATGGGGGGGGGGGGAAGGGTGTGCCGAATATTCCTTTAAATTGACCTTTTTTGAAATACTTCAAATCTCTCATTTCCTCAGACCCTGTTTGGAGACTTTGTTTCTTCTGTTTATTTGAGGGAAACTGGGAAAGCTCCAGCAACTTTCTGGCTTTGCTCCACCCTCAGAACACCAGACTATTTTTATTTTTTTTAATACAGAACAGGAAGTAGCCCACTCTAATTCTGCTTATTGTTGCCTACTTTCCTGGGCTGGAAATTTGCTATCTGTGCTGGGACTGGAAGTTAGCTCTACTGTTGGCTCTACTGCTGCTTTACTGAGTCAGGACCAAAGGTCTCAATTGCTGATTCTCTGTGATTAAAACTCTCTCACTGACTTTTCCAGGCACAATTTATTCTGGGCTGCATACCCTTTTACCCCAATGAGACTGACTTTTCTTGAAGTCCTTCCAGTCTATGTTGAACTGGAGAATATTTTCATTTCGTTAGACTCTCTTCAGAGGCTTGGTTTCATGTGATTTTTGAGGAAATGGGGAAAACTTAAGCAGCTTTCTGGCTTCACTCAGCACTCATGGCTCTACTTCTGGTACTTTTTTGTACTTATTTCTTATTTTTTGTCTTATTTCTTATGTAACATAATTTCTGTTTGGATTTGTCTCTGTCAGATAGAGACTTATTAAGTACCTTAATTTAAAAAGTCCAATGTCTCCCATTTCATCCATTGTCATCTCTAGTAACCTTGATTTAGATCTTGCCACTGGACTCTGAGAGCTGTGGAGGAAAAATAAGGCTTGTGATTTTGCACAGCCCTTTCTCTTTTAAATCCAAATTTTAGAGATCAAAACATGTGCAAAGATGGAGTAGAACATTTTCTCACTGAAGACAACATAGAAGTTCATCAGAAAAAGTCTGTAATAGCAGTATGGGAATGCAGCTTGCATTCATGGTCCAGGCACAGCAGTGCAACCCTACCCTTAGTCTTGGCCCCAGCCTTGAGTCACATCACTAAAACAGGAATGTGGGAAACAGAAAGTTTCTCAATCTTGCCCAGTCTTGAACTGGAAAATTATTTCAATCTGTCTCTCCAGAGACAATTATTATAAACTCTACTCAGAGGCTTGCAAACCTTGTAAATCTTGCTTTTTGCATAGTAGCATCAGAATTTCCTTTTCATTTTTGTCAAAATAATCTTGATGTTATGAGTATTCCAGCCCAGAGGAATAAATATGGTGCTATATATTAAACTCTAAATGCTGTTTACTTCTTTTTTGCTCCACTTTTGGCAAAAGTAATTTGACTGAGCTTCTCTGAGTTAGCAATTGTTCCTATAGAGGAAGTACTCTAATCTGTTGACCTTTCATCTTCTGGTAGTTGTTTTGATTTTCAGCTGTTTCTTTTTCAAATATAATTGTTTTGCTTGGGGAGACTTAATCTATTATTGGTCAAGAATATTGTGCCTTACATCACTTTGATATAACCTATTTGTCTTTTCTCCTTATAATGACAGTCTATTAAGTATCAGTGTTTGCTGCAAGAAAGCATCCATGAAGTTCAATTATAGTTAGGTAAATGGAAAACAGTGTTGGTTTATGAGAAGGTCATGAAATGTACCCATCTTCAGTAAGCACTGTCTATTGATGTTTCTAATTTTACTCATTTCAAGTACTCCTTGCCATTTCTGATAGTCTGGAACTACAATGTTAACGTTATTCCAAATGTTAAAGTTATTCTCTTTCAGCACATTTTTTTCTTTGTCCTCATCAAGGTTCTTATAATATAAGCATAGAAAACAGTAATGATGGCATGGCAGTTTCTTACATGTGTCCATCACACTGTCATGATCCCATCATTCACTTCTGTTGTAATACCTATAAGCTGGCTAACTAGCTAGATTAATTTTTATTGCCAAACTCATGCCAGCCTCACAGTGCTCCCCATTGTGGTAACTACTTTAGGTAAACGTGAATCCAGGTCTGACTTCTGTAAGCTGGTTTTCAACTGCCAGCCTTATTTCACACAGGGCTGCTATTTGGATGCAAGATCTACTGAGTTCTCTCAAAACAAGTATCCTTTGTCTTTCATATACATTGTACCTTGTGTTGTCATAAATATAGACACACTGTAATAATTAGTGGAATCATATTTCCATTAGTTTTTTTTTGTTTTTGTTTTTGTTTTTTGTATATTGTTCTGCATTTCAACCACAGGATATTTTCCCTACATGCCTCACTAAGCAGGAGTTAGATTACGTGAAGTAGACAATTTTAGGGCACCTTTTCTAGACTCTTCATCATGTTAGGAGATGAGCAGTGTGATCCTTTCAAAAGGTTGCTATACTCTCAGGGTCTGCTGAATCTAAGTGCTTCCTTAGTCCATTGAGAATACAATGCTTTTACCTAGGTTACCTCTCTATAGGGTTGTAACTATAACTCTCCACTTATCTTCACCTGTTGCTTTGTCATTAGCTTGCCATCACAAAATTTTGAGCTAGGTAAAAATGGTAGGGCTGTAGTCATTTACTTTATGCATAAATAATATCTAAATGAGGCTGAGTTGTACAAAGTCATCAGTCCCATTATCTCTTCTAGAATAATCAAATTTCAGAATAATCAAATATAAGATGTAAGACAAAAGTAAAGATGACTATCATGATGTAGTGGATGATCTTAGCTTCTTCAATGCACATCCAAGTTCTAAGTGTTCCAGAGTATATGCATTTACCACCTACATGGGTCATTGGAAAAAATTGTTCAAGTTTATACATTCTGATAGAAGTCTTCACATATTTGGGGTAAACACACACACAGACACAGAAGCAAATACAGACACACAGGCACAGACACACAGACAGTGTAACTGATGAGTTTGAATCCTGTTGGTTGCTATTAACCTAGTTTAGTCTGTTTAACAAGACATTTTAGTGAAGTATGCCCACTAGGTAAACTCCATTTTCTTGAAATCACAGATAAAAGTTACATGGCAGATAGATATCAAAGGTGAAAAGGAATTCTACAAAGGGTTTAATAGACCTCACACCAGAGATACTACTCTCCCTGAACACTTATACACCCCAAATATAGACACATACCCATACATACATACCTACATGCATACATACCAATTTAGCATTTACTTATTATAAAGCACTTTGTCCTATAAAAATTGAAGGGGAAGGAGAGAGGGATGATAAAAGGAAGGGCAAATTAGGGAAGACAGTGGTCAAAAGATAAGGCATGATGTGATAAAATGAGAGATAAAGATAAATAGAAAAAAATAAAGTGGAGGAAATTAAAGTTATTATTTAAAAGTGTGAATGTCAATGCAGTAAGCTCACCATAAAACAGACTAAAATAAAATGAATTAGAAGTAAAATTAAATAATTTGTTGTTTATTAGAGACTCACTTGAAACAGAAGATACACAAATGTTAAAATAAAAGATGAGGTAAAATAATAAAAAATAAAATTTTGCTGAAGTAAAAAAACAAACAAACAAACAATGACAACAATCATCATTTCAGGCAAAGCAAAAGGAAATAGAACCCCTTTATTCCATTTTACATAAGTCCTAATCAAAAAGTTCATTTTGTCCTACAAGTTCTTGAAGGCATTGCCAGCAGGACCTACCAATATAGAAAAGCTTTAAAGTTTGATCCAATACTATAGATATATCATGCCAACATCATTCTGGATAAATTTGGGGATTTTTTCTCACTAGTCAATTTTTTGAAACCCCAACAAGTTTGATAAGATACAGAGCATCTAGATCTAGGGAAAGAATATCCATGATTTTGAAATCAGAATCTAAGTGAGTGTGTTTCTTAAAACTCAGGGCTTCCTCTTCAAAAAGGATACACTTGACAATTAAATGAAACCTTTTTTTATGGATTAGCCTATTAGTGCATTAGTTTAACTGTCAGAAATGCATGATCATTCTGAATAGGCCTTGAGAAAGCATCAGCATTTTAATAAACTTCATTGAACCTCCCAGGTAATTAAGTTAGGTCTTTCCAGAGTGAGTTTCTTCATTTTATTTTCAGAATATTTTATCTGTTGCACTGGTATTAAACTTCAGGCAATCCATATCTGTACTTGAAATAGATATCGTTTATTAAATGATATCCTATTACAATGGAATGACTCATGACTGACCTAATAGTTCATCTGACAGACTAGTGTGGTACTTAAATGTGATATGAAACATGGGTCTGGTTAAATTTTGACATATTAAAAACTTGGTGTAGTCTTGAAATGTATTGTAACATTAACAAACCTAATGATGTCCCATAGCAGACAATTTAAAAAAAGAATAGTAAAAATTTACACATTCTTTCACAGTATTAAACTCATAACAAGGATATAAAATGAAAAGGAATAGAGAAGTGCTCCCTTAGCATGAGTTCCATTTCCTTTATTCAGGCAGTTATTTAAAACTAAAATTTAGTCAGTGACCCATTTTAAAAATAACCTTTGAATGTATAAAACAGCTAAATAAATAACTTATATATATATATATATATATGTCATAGAGAAAGCATTGTTAAATTTCAGTATAAAGTGAAGATTTTTTTTTCTTTTAACATTTTCTCTCACCCTTCTAAATTATCCCTTAATTATTAAAGATCTGATTGAAAATCTTAATTAACCTATCCACATCTTAGATTTTAAGGACTGAATTTAGTCTTTCTAAGTAAAATAAATCTTAACATTTCACAGGAAACATTGTTTGGGGTCATAAGTGAAGTAGAGAAAATGTAACATTTAAACATTTTATTTTCTAAATGTAAAGCAAACTAATTTTCCTAAATTGCTTAAATCTTAGACTTACTAAAAATAGAATATTCTATGTTGATTTTTCTTTGCCTCTTGGGTACTTATATAAGTTTCAAGTTTATTTTAACTATATTTAAACATTTGTTTGAATAAATGTCTCCTATTATTGTTGTGAAGGACTCAGATTTTTATTATATTAAACAACATTTCTAACAGTGATCTGAATAAAAGTATAGAACTTAAATTAAATGCTATATCATTCATTATAATAATGTTGGAATAATACAGTCTTAGATTATTGTAATTACGAGAAACCTTAAAAGTCATACAATCTGACTGCCTGCCCAGTTCATGTATATCCTATCCAACTCCCTTTAAAAATTAATGCCAAGAAAATCATCACAATTCAGAGCAAAATATACTTATTTTAGACAATTCTATTTGTTAAGAAATTATTCCTCATACTTAAAGAAAACAAACAAAAAACGACCACAACAAGAAAACAAAACAAAATACTTCTTTGCAGTTTTCATTTATTTTTTGGTTCCCAGTCAAAACATCAAATATTGAAAACAAGTATCATGGGCTTTTTAAGTCTTCTCAAGGTTAAATAGATGTAATTTGTTCAGATACTTTTTGGAGGGGATTATTTATATCCTCATATTCCTCTTAAGCCCCCTCAATCAGGATTTAAACTGATAATTTAATACATAACCTGTGTCATAACATCATTCAGAAGAGAAAGGAGTCCTTTCACAGCTTTATCCTATAATTTAAACTTATCCATATTTGTTGCATCTTTTTGCAGTGAATGTTTATTCTCTTTGAAAGAAAAAAAAATGCAATGAACAGAACTTGATTAATTCTCTAATCTCTCTCTTTCAATTGTTTTATTAAAGTATCTACACCAAGCTATAAGTCTAGAAAAATTGTACAATTAGTCTCAGCTTTAGTCTTTAAGTGGACCTAAGCAATTCTGCCTCTAGCGCATGGCTGTGAGTACATTTTTATATCATTTATATATCCATATACAAAACTTTTGACTACCGCTTCCTGTGCATTACCTAGGTGTCTTTAACTATCCTCTATAACCTTTTTATTTCTTTTTGGAAATTACTTGGTTTTGAATTTTTAAACCTTTACTTTTTTTAAAGGTTTTCTTCTCACTCAAACTGTCTTTGCTTCTGAACCATTACTATCTGTATGATCTCAAGCATTTAACTTAACTTTTCTTGGCCCCAAACTTGTCACTGGAAAAATAAAATAGTTAAAATCTCAGAGGCCCCTTCTAACTTGAGAACCACATGATACTTTAGGTGTATTTTCACTGGATCACACTGATATTTTCAATAATTAAAAAAATAAAAAGTAAGATTGATAGATCTTCTCTCTCTCTCTCTCTCTCTCTCTCTCTCTCTCTTTCTCCCTCTCTCTTTCTCTTGTCCTTTCTCTCTTTCTCTTCCCCCTCTCACTGTCTCCCTCCCCCATCTATCCCTGTATGTATGAGAGAAATAAATTGAGGACTATACCAGCATATAAAATACATAGAAATAATAATATAGACATACAAATATGTGTTTCTATATATCTATCTGTCCACCTACACATCCAAAAATGTAATAAATCGAAGGTATTCAATAATTTCTATGATATTAGAAATTGCAAACAATTGTTATCTTTTATGACAGAGCACAAAAGTTGAATTTTCCCATTAAAGTTACAGCTTGCATCAGTACCATTTATTCTATTTTCATGAGCTATGTATATTCAACCAATTCCTGTATTTCAGCAAAAAATAGTATTTTATACTTCCAATAGCACTTCTATTTCTTTCATATTTATCCATAACATTTATTAAATGTTCTTAATCATCTTGGCTCCATTTTGTGGAATTATGGGCTAACATATAAAATATGATTCTGCTAGTTTAACCTCTATAGATTAGATTCTGGTTCCTTCTTCATTGACTTAGAGCTGGAAAAAAAATGTAAAAGGTAACCTAAATAATTTTAATAGTTTTAGATTAGCAAAATGAGGCCGAATACTCCTGCTTAAGATCACTGAAATAAAAGAAATTATGTTCGAGTCAATTCTCTTTTTTATTCTACCATGTTTTCTTATGCAGTGCCTTTGAATAAGATTTAGACTTTCATTACCTTATTTCATTTTTTCCCATTTTGTCCTATAATACCATATTTTTACTTATATTAACACATAAAGATTATTTTATTATCATATGTGTATATGTCTATATTCAGGCATCCTCTAAGGTTATGTATTTTATTTCATATCAATTTTCCTACTTTTATGCAAAGTATAACTCACTTATGATATTTGCACAATAAAAATTATATCATTTGTGGCTAGAAAAATTGAAGGCATCTTTTAAATTATTTAAAAGTCTTTTCAGAAAAGTTTACATTATGTAGAAATATATTGATCATTGTCTCTCATGAAAAAAATTAACAAAATGTAATCCTCAAGTACTAATGAATAATCTTTTGTCATCCTGTGTGGTGTTCTCTTCTTTTTTATAATATGATTATTCTTTGGGAGCAGTTTTCTCAGGAGAGGTTTTCTGGAGGCAGCCTTAGTTTAAGTTCAAAGTAATAATCACTTCAAATGTAGCCAGGAGTTAAAATCCAGTCCTTTATTGTGTCCTTCAAAGTCTTGAGCTTCAGCCCCTAGCTCCCTCCAAATATCTCCAGCCAGCACAAAGGTGGAATATGGAATGAATCTGTCTCCACCTCCGAGAGTGGGCTTCTGTCCCTGGCCCTGAGAGCTTCTTGCTTATATGCTGTACACTGAGTAAACACCAATCATTATATCACTGGGAAACCATTATTTGTTGTAGGATAAAATCAGTTCTAAACTAAATTTAAACATTGTCTCCTCAATTCCACTTAGTACCTTGTTTCAAGTTCTGGCCCATAACATCTCCTTGAAGGATCAGATCAATCATACTGAACCATGCTAAATTAGATAATTATTGTCTCTATCAATTCTAATGACTTAGTATACTTTGTAAGGATTCTAACAATCCTGCATTGCAGAAAAATAGTAGCTAGGATTTTCAAGGACAAATACAATCTTTACTTATTTTTCCTAATTTTCTTTTAGATATAAATTTCATTTGTGCTAAATATTTTTCAATTACATATATAAATTTAAGAATCATTTAAATTTTTATAAATTCCAAATTTTCTTCCTCCCACCTCATGAGAAGTCAAGCAATATGATATAAATTATCTTATATGAATAATTATGCCTAATATATTTCCATATTAGCTATCTTAGAAAACAAAACATACAAAAAATAAAAATAAAGTTTTTAAAAGTATTTTTTAATTAGCATTCAGAGTTTATCAGTTATCTCTCTGGAAATACATAGCATTTTTTCATCACAAGTCCTTTAGAATTGTTTTTTTTTTCCCCTAAATTTTTTTTAAGATTAACTAATAGTGCTAAACTATTCTCTATTCAGACAATTTTCTAAATCCCTGCATTGGTTTTACACACACACACACACACACACACACTCACTCAATCACTCTCTCACATACAGCCATCCAGTTTTTATGTACTCTTACTATATATTTAGCTGTTGGCCTGAAAGTAAGGAAATTTTTACTAGTCTAATCATTTTACAATTGAGTATTTGCCCAGTGTCAGTTCAACAAATAGGTGATCTAATCCCTAACCATTGTAGTAACTAAACTTTCAGAAATCATATTCAACACCAACAACAATAAAATTACTCACTCCTGTCTTCTTTTAGGCAAATTGCATATTTGGTGTATCTATTCACAGACATAGATAAAAGTTTTTAATGTATTAACTGATTTCTTTAATGATCTGATAATTTTAGCCAAAATTAAAGAATATAAGAATTTACTGATTAAATCACATCTATAATATGACTTCTATAGGAATCTTAATGGAAAGTAAAAATTAAAGCTTCATTTGACATCTGACAATCTGAGGGGGGAAACACTTTTCATCATTTATGATGATAACCATCAAAATTAAAAAAAAAATCAGACATTCTTCAATAGAAACTTCAATAAAGTTTTTAATACATAAAGATAACTTTGGCAGAGTGAATTTTTGTTGAAGGTGACAAAATTATTTTTGTTTTAATAGAATTCAATAAATAATTATGGTTATTATCTCAAACTAAGCAATCATTTTGTTCATTTGGGTCAGAACACAATCAAATTAGTAGTTAGAGAAAGCCACTCATAAAGGAAAATGAGTTAGAAAGTGGAAAATGCCTCCTTATGAAAGTTCCTATAGAACATTCATTGAAAAGCCTGTGGCTCATACAATGACAGAAAAGTATCTATTTCCTTTAACTAAAATAGGACAAAGAATAGACTTTTTTCTCTTATAGTGAAATGTTAAAGGGCAGGAGATTCATTTATTTTTGCTTGACTTCACTGCATTTATAAATGGTTCACTCTTTGACTGACTGCTGCCATGGATGGCTTGTTACAATGCTCAAATATCCACCCTGGTGAATGACTTTGGTTACTGTGAGTCCATTTTGCTGTGAAAATCAAGTACAAATAAAAGAATAGATACCTTTTGGTAAAACAGAAAATGTCAAAATCTTTTCATTTGAGGGGCAAAACAAGCTTAAGTTTCCTTACTATGATATGTTCAAGAAATGGCTTTAGGGGCCCTCAGAGTATAAGCAATGTCTTTATAATCTAAATTCTATTATTTTCTCTGTGTAAAGTGACACAATTTGCATTGTTTCTCTTTGAAGCATCAAAATTTGGGTGTATAGATTGGACAATTTGCTTTTTGGAACTTACTTATTGTTCCTTGCTAGAGGTGTTCCTATATGGAAGTGCATGATTATAACAATAATAGTAGTAGTAACAATATCAGCAGCAGTAGCAGTTGTGACTGATACCATACTTATATAAGGACAAATTACAAAGAAGGGGTATGAAAGCAAGGATGATGTATTTAGGAAATTTTAATGCCTTGAGATCATTGTGGCAAGATCATTGCTAAAAACTTATATCCCAAAAAAAACCATAAATTATTATATAATATGATTACCAAATAAATATTTGTGAAATGCTAATAAAACCATTTAAAAGTGAGGAATGAAAAAAAAATACACCAAAAAGTTTCAGAAATATAGCACCAATTATTGTCAATTCACTGATGGAAAATATCATGACATATCTTTTGCCTTTTTGAGTGTTTCAAAGCCTTTATCTGATTAGTTCTCTCATGGTTTATTCATCTGTCGAAAATCAATAATATGGACATGAATTAATTAGAATGCTAGAATTTTTAACACCATCATGAAAAATAGCATATTATTTGACACAATATCAAAAATATAATATAAAGAAAACTCAAATAAAAATAAAATGTCATAGAGATATTTATGTACATTTAAGTTAATGACTAAATCTTAAATCAGTTATAATTTCTCTTATACAATACAAAAAAAAATCTTCCAATGTAAAAAATCTGAACTAAAACATCCTTATTAACTACATTGTATATACAGAGATGACATGCACATAAATGGTTTCATTAAAAATATAAAAAGCATCCCTTTTTACCTCATAATAAACTTTTATGTTTGATATGAAAATATAATTCTGGTTTGATAATTTTTCACTTCTGAATTTATATGACATAAATATAGATATTGAAAGCATTTATCTTGAATGAATAGACAATGCTGAATCTATAGTGGAAGGTAATATCTACAAATATTTTTGTCAATTTTAAGCAATACATATGACAAATAAATGTATCAAGCTGCTTACTGACATCCTGAAATCAAACCTAAATTGTGTGGTGGGTTAAAGATGAAATGGCTGAAGGAACAAAATTTTGAGCTTCTACGCATATTGCTTTATTAATAATACATTTCAATTTCTGAACAAATCAGGAACAAATTTGGCACTAGGCTTTAAATATAGAAACAAACTTTTATCATGCATGAAAAAAATTAAATAATACCAATTAATTAAAAGAAAACAATAAGAATTAGGATACAAAATTAGGTAATCTACTTTCTGATTGGAAGAAAGATTAGGGACTTTTCAAATTGGTAGCAGGAGAAAAACAGATACACTTCTGAGAAATTAGAAAAAGAAGTGTCCCAATCCCATCCATTTTTTTCCAATCAAAGAGAAATGAGAATTACAATTAATTTAGTAGTACTGACCTAGGTTTCAAATAAAATTTATGACTTGTTTAAGATGTATAATTGTAAAAAAAAAAATCTTGTTTCATTTTGAATCTTATCAGATTTATGTTTAGCATAACTTAGGTCCTTAATTAAAATTCTTTAAGTAGAATGTAGAGGTGGTGCAGCTTTCAAGCTACACAGGGCTAAGTTCAAACAACAAAATAAGTTTTTGAAGAATTCCACAATTGAATAAAGTTTTCTCACAAAATAGAAATGTGTATAGACCCATAATTGAATAGAAAGCTAGCTCCAGAATTAAGTCATAAGATGAATCATTGTGGTTCATTCAATTTCCACGACCAACCTGCTCCATTGATGCCCTCAATTTTCCCCTTTTGATCCATGGGGAGAGTGGGCTTGCAAAATATAGATCCCTAGCAGAGAATATATATATATATATATATATATATATATATATATATATATATAAGCTTTTGGAATAGGTTTATGTACTTTAAAGATTGTTGCCATGCCTTCTACTGAAGTTGTGAGAGAAATGATTTCTCTGAATTTACAGAGAATGAGCTTTTATTGTAACATACTTATATAGCCAAGCTATGAAATTTTTATTCAACTATGAAATAGAAATTCTATTCATACTCATAGTGATAATATTAAGCATAAAGGAGTAATAGAAAGATAGAAATATATCTCAGAAATGTTTCACTGGAATATATAAAACTGTAAAAATTAGATTATGATAAAATATTTTTTTCTAGAATACTATTATATAAGGAAAATTTTAGAAAATGTGTAGAATTTCACTGCAGGTTGAAAAACAAAAAAAAATTAGTAATTATGCCCTAGTTGTTAGGATTATAAATTAGATGTTTGCTATCTTCTATAATTCAGCAGTTAGCAAATTCCTTGCATTAAAAAGAGATACCAAAATTAACTTGAAATTGAACATAAAAGCTTAATTATATATATAACACAAACTTTGTCATTTCTGTAACCTTTCCATATCTATGTAATTATCCAAATTCATGGATGTAACATTGACCCCTAAATTAAAGTAATAGATGACATCGTGACATTTACTGAATACCTAGTGTATGCCAGGTATTATGAAATTAATAGGCTTAGAATACAGGGATATAGGAGATAAAATTTTTAAAAATTGAGAAAATATGTTCAAGTGCCATGTCATCTCTATAATTCTATCTGCTACAGAAGTTATCCTCAAAACATTTTCAACAAACCTATAGAAAGAAATTTCTCAAAACTGCTTTTCAATTATCAAAATATGTAGTTATTCATCTGTACAATAAAATGATATAATATAAAATATAATTACATATGTATGTAGATTATATTAATATAGAAGAAACTAATAAGATATATACTTTACTAAGTTTATTTCTAATTGAACTATACTGAAAAATTGAAAGGGATGATATAATCATCCCAGTAGTAGTAGTACAAGTAGTAGTAGTAATAGTGGTAGTAGTAGTAGTAGTAGTAGTAATAGTAGTAATAATAGTTTTAAATTATGTAAGGTCATATAAATTGCACAGGTATGTCAATAAGGGTTGTCTAAATGCAGTTTCTGAGAGGAATTAATTGATACCTTTCGGATACTGACTGTTCTCTTTCCAAAGAGATTATACTTCCTCCCCAAAAGGCATCTGGTGAAACGTTATCAGTAATGCAATTAGAATAATGTTGTGTCAAGCTGCTTCCTCTAAATATTGCATTTGATGATCCCAGTGCTTTCAAAACACAGCCTGCTTCTCTGATATACTGTATTGTATATTATATAGTATTATTATATTCTATAAAGATGAGGTGGAGATGATAGAACCAAGATTATGCCTGTTATTTTGGTCTCTTCCTAACAAACACTTGTTATACAAAAGGGCATTATAAATAAATAAATTTGCCTTTATACAGGCAAAACAATCAGAAATTTGAAAAGGAATAAAATATTCATGTGTGTGCATGGATATACATATAAATATACATCACACACATATTATACATTTATAGATATCCAAATATGGATATAAATGTAAATGTATTCACATGTTTATTCATTCACAAATGTGCGTGTATGCAAGTACCAACAAAATCATCAAGATTGGATGGCTTTTTGTGATGAGACAATCTAGCTCAATTAAGAAAGACTGGTCATATTCAAAAAGTATTTCTTCCTCTGAAGTCACTAAGAAGGTAAGATTGAAATTAGGGACTTGTTGAGTATTTGATTTTTCCTCTAAATCTGTAGCTTCAAAAGTCTTTCACACCAAAATTATTTGAAATCAAATTTTACTCTCAAAAAGTGTGCTGTGTCATTATCCAAGTGTTTCTGCCATTTAGATTTTATATGTAGTTTCAAAGCGTTCTTTTTATCATACAGGATGCTTCTTCTCCCTATAGTGGCATAGAAATCATTGTAGGCTTAAAAGACTCACTTGCAAAAGAAAAAAAAAAAATGAGTACCAATAGAACAAGAAATAGTGATCTTCAGGGAAAAGAAAAAGTGATGATGCATAAAACCTGGATGTAATCTAAGTGATTCTTAGAAAACATAGATCAGTAATGTAGTTAAAAAGATGTATAATTATTTCTAGTTCTATTAAGATGATTTTTAATTATATATTTCCTTTTGGCTCCTACTTAAGCCATTTGAACTTCTTTCAAAATATTTATAACCCCAATATTTTATAATTTTAATATAACAACATTTCTAATAAATTCAAAATATTTATCTTCCCATGGCATATAATATTATTCATTTTACATATACTATATTATATGTAATAGTATTTATGAACTCATCGCTGTCTTCATTCAGTGACAAACAAGAATTTTTAAGATACCTTATAATAACTCTTATTATTTCAGGGGTTTGTTCTTCTTTTACCTAAGTTCCCTTGACAGAAATATATTTTTCTTTATTCTTCAGGTATATGTATACCTTTTATTGTTCACATTTTTTGCATAGACAGAAATTATAAAGAGACTTCATGACTTACCAAAATGTCTTTTCATATGTGTGTATGTTTATGCTTACTCTTAAGAGGGACATTTTTTTTTTTGCCATGAATTTCCAAATTAAAAAATCAGATACAATCTTATTTTCCTGAATTATGCACTTGATGCACACTTTATGGTCTCTTACATAAAATACTCCTAAAGTTTTAAAATTCTTACATTTTTTTCAGGATTTTTAAAAATAATTTCATTTGAATAAAATATGTTTTCTGTATAAATTAAACATTAACAAACCTCAAAACAAAAAAAATTAGAAGGTTGCTTTATTTAAATAATACATATAAGAAACCAATTAATTCTAAAACATTTAAACTATTTTAAGTATCAGCTGCTATTGGGAGAACATTATGTATTCAGCTCCAATTTTGTAAAACAAAATTACGATGTCCTGGTGGTAAAGTGGTACTTTGGGCAAATGAGATCTCTCTCTTTCTTCATAGCATCTTAAAGTCTCTAAAGAACAACTAACATTTATATCTAAGTGGCTGGTGACAAAATGCCAGGCTTACAATAATCCATAATTAGATACATTCAGCAGTGCACTTGCATTAGCTCTGCCAAGATTTTATTTGGATATAGGGATCCAGATTGTCCAGGGAAAGATACTGTCCCTAAAGTCATTTGATAAGGGTCACTAGCTCTCTGTCTTTACGATTCACTACTGACAATTGTATGTAATATCAGCTATCCACTTAACACAATGCATTAGACTTCTGGTGCTTCATTTATTAACAAACTACCCATTGACATATTCCCTACAGAGTCTTATCAGTGATAACCAAGTTTTTATTATGATCAGCCTTAAAATATTAATTACAATGTCGAGAAGGCTTGTCCACGCTCACTCTCCAGTATGATACTTCTTAAGTTAGTCCTACCACTGAAATATCCCCAGTGGAATAGTCATAAAAAGTCTTAAAGCTATAGTGTAAAAAACAAACAAAAACCACAAGACTCTGGTTCTTTCAAATAGAAGCATTTACCCAAGAGCTGTTGAAGCATGTATTATCTGAAGTGACAGGATATAAAGGAAAAACATTTTTTTGGAAAGCTTTGAGTGCTGTTTCCCTTAAATTGAATATCTCCTTCCCCAGACAACTGAAATCAACAAGAATCTACATTATAGAAGTTTCATAAAATGCTTCAGTATAATATAGTTAAATAACCCTATGTTCTATTACTTAAGGTACTAGTGAACAAAGAATTTAAATGAATTAAAGATAATCTTCATGTCAGAAAACATCTCAACTAATGAAATATGCACAATATTAGCCTAAATTAGTTATGAATAAGTTAACACGCCCAAGACGGATTTAAAGCAAGCAATATAATATTGCAGAAAATATATTAGCATGAATATTAAGACTTAAAGATTCTAATCAATTTTCCAATTCTCCAATTCTCTGCATGGTCATGAAGTGAATCCTTGAAGTGATTCAAGGAAATTTTAATAGAATTGTAGTGGAAAGAGCCACCCACATCTAGAGAGAGGATTATGGAGTTTGAATGAGGATTACAACATAGTATTTTCAACGCTGTTGTTGTTCTTTACTTTTTTTTTTCTTTTTCATTTTTCCCTTTTTGATCTAATTTTTCTTGATCAGCAAGATATGTATGGAAATACGTTTACAAGAACTGCACATGTGAAACCTATATTGGATTACTTGTTGTCTAGAGGAAGTAAGAAAAGAGGCCAGAGGGAGAAAAATTTAGAACACAAAATTTTGTAAAAGTGAATGTTGAAATCTATATTTGCATAAATTTCCAAAAATAAAAACCTATTATTGTTATTAAAATATATCAGGATAAAAACTATATTCTCTATCCCTACATATTCAAAATTATAAAAACACAATTAAATATGACTCTGAGTTTCTATCTCACTTGTATAAGATCAACAAATAAAAATGATATGAAAATGACAAATGTTAGAAGGATTACAGCAACATAGGTTCAGTAAATATCAGATTACTATTAAATGGAGCTGTTATTCATTCAAACCATTCTGGAAAGAAATTTGTTATTATTCCTAAAAGAGCCATCAAACTGTTTAAACATTGACCTAGTAGAAATATTTATAATTATATACACTAAATATGTTAGAGAAAAATATAAACATGTATAATATATATTTGCATGTGTGTATAAATTATAGTGTATGAAGTTAGTCTAATATTATAGCCTAAGAGTTAACAAAATGCACATATTATAATAAAGTTGAGAAATCTTGTGTGTAAGTGAATAAAAGGAGCACAATTAATAAAATTCCAAGATCATTATGAAGAAAAAAGTGTTAGAGAATTCAGAATTCTGAATAACAAATTAATAATCCATCACTTCTGGGTAATAAACATAAAACACTTATCTTTGCATTGAGGACATAGACACAAAATTCAAAACTGATGAAAAATTAAGACATTATAAAGTAGGTAACTTGCTTTACTTGACTGATCATATATGTTTTTTTTTTTCTTTCTGCCTTTTTTTCTTTTGACTTTGCTTAATTTTGATATGCAGATATTGTAATAGGGTCTGGTAAAAAAAAATAAATGCATGGTGGGGTTAAAAAGAATGGCACTTGGCTTGGAAAAAATCCAGTAATTTCCTTCAACAAATTTAAAATATGTGTAGATTTTTAATTTTGTGGATAATTTTGTGGGCCAAGTAGAATGATGATAACTGGCTGTTGTGTTAATTTAAGAATAGGTTCGGAACGCTCCTTTGAATAACCTTTTTTAACTCAATTAAAAAATGAAAATAAAATTATAACTCAATTACAGTGGACATAAAGTTTAATAATACAATACACAGAATAGATTGCCTACAATAATAACCAATATAGTAAATAATACATAAAAGACAAAGAATAAGGAAAGCTATAATTAAAATAGGAGAGAGAGAGGTAATATACATCACCGATCTAGGAGCACAGTTGGGGGCCCCGTTGCAGTTCAATTGGGAAAAGTGTTAGCCCAGGTGGAATAGTCTCCCCATGGGTGAAGCCCAAGGAGGAATAAAACAGAACTGAATTTATAGGACACAGAGCTAACTTGCTTATCTATAGAAAAGCAAGTATAGGAGAAGGAAATGCCAGATGGGTTTCCAAGATATGACTTGATAAATGTAGATGTCAGGGAGGGAGCCAACCCTCCCGAACCATTAAACTAAGGGAGGGTTAAAGCGGATTGTAGAGGAAGAAACACATGGTTTTCCCGGTCTATGGGGTTAAAGAAAGGAAGTTTGAAGTCCTTTTGAAAGATTTAAATGGCCCTTTTGAAAGGATTTCTTATTCATTTTCCTTAAGTTCATAGGAAAGAGGACGTGATAAGGGGGTGAAATTAGAATAAATTTTTCATTTTAGAATAATATAACAACATAACATAAAATAATAGAAATAAATAACAAAAAATTTTAAACTATTAAAATTGAGTAGCATTTAGATTTAAATAAAAAATCATACAATGGTATTAGACAATAATAAATGTGAGGCCTCAAGTAACTTTGCCATATATGAGTCTGAATGATGTTCATTCAAGGGAAATGATTAGACTTAATAGTTTTTTTCCAGAGATTATTCAAATATTAAATTAAAGGTTTAAAGACAAAAGGTTGGGAGAGGAATAATTTGGGAAAACCAAATTTCATCATCAATGTCAGGGAAAAATTAGAAATCATCACCCTTTCCATTAAAAGGAAACTTTTAAACAGCCAGAATAAAGGGAATTGAGTAGAGGCAGATAATATTATTTAGCCACCAATTGTGGAGAAATTATAAGAAAAAGTTATTTAAAGGATTGAAAAAAGATTAAAGAATGTGGGAGAAGGGGTCATTCGGCATATCCAATATTCTACCCTTTTTGTTAGTAAAAGTCAGTAAAGGTTGTGAGTTAATTTTAAGAATTTATAATTATTTGTATGTGAGGAATAAAAAATATTTGTAATGGAATAAATGGAATTGTCAATAAAGTCCAAAATGTACTTGGTAATATGATGGTTCCCATGACCAAAATTTACTTGTGATTTTCAAGTTTAAGTTTACATGTTAGTATGTTGAGGGAATATTAATCCCTTTATATGTGTGTTCTTTGTAGGGAAGTTGAGACTCCCCGGATCAAAGGATTTATTTTGGAGAAATTTAGTCCACCTTAATAGTTTAGTAAATTTTAAAAAAGGAAATTGTTATAGAAATTGGTGGGTAGGATGTGGGATTTGTGTAAAATAAAGGGTTGAATATCCCCAAGTAATTGTTGCTGGCCAGAGTTCAAATTTGGAATTAATATCCCAAACCAGTTCCGCCCCCACCAAGTAAGGTATCATACAAGTTTTTCCTTCGTTATAAAGGACAAGGGAGGAAAAAAATTATAGTGAAATATTTTTGTTTGTGAAATGGAAGATTTAGTTTTAAATCTTCAATGAATGGGAATCCTTGTTTTTTTATCCCACTTCAACAGTGGTAAAAAGAATAGAAATACGTTATAGGAGTAGAATTGCAGATCAAAAAAACCATATGTCTTTGACATATTGAAGGAGAAAAGTTTTTAATGACTTCTAATTATTATTTTAATAAGAATCTTGAATTTCATAGGTAGAAGGAATAAGTAATTAATGGACTTTTATCTCAACATAAATTAAATATATGGGATTGTTATATTGGTGTAAGAGTCTTTCCTTAATGGAAAAAAAAAAGTATAAAATATCCTCTTAGTTCCAGGTCATTAAACGCTGGTTAATGGGATAGTAGAACAGTCCTCGAGAAGTTTTCTGTTCTCTTGGCGTGGTGGCATTGGTTAACCATATGGTGAGTTCCCCATAGGCAGCACCATCCGTGGATAACACTTCACGAATGGAGGATCCTGAAGTCGGGGTTTGTCCCACGGAGTAACAACAGGATATCACTAAGAGACACTGTAAGAAGCAAGTGCACCAAGATGTCCTGCAGCAGTGTGGATCCATTTTCCTAACATTAGGTCATCATCCTTAGTGGGAATCACTTGCAGTGCCTTTCCTTGTATTTTGGATAATTCATCTGCTCGTGCATTATACTCACGTTCCACGGAATCTGTCTTTACATGGGCATCTACATGAAACACAGACACATTAGTATTCTGACACCAATCCCATATTTGTAACCACAATTTCTTGCCCCAGACCTCCTTATCTCTTATCTTCCAGTCATGTTCCTTCCACATAGGCATCCAGACCACTAGTCCATTGGCCACTGCCCATGAGTCAGTAAACAAATGACACTGATTTCCTTTTTCAGCCTATATTGCTTGATAAGCAGCCATTAGTTCAGCCCCCTGGCTGCTTTTGCCTTCTCCTGTAGCTTCCAGAACAGTATTTTTAACTGGATTATATGATATTGCTTTCCAATATCTTTTGGAGCCTATGTATTTGGCTGAACTGTCAGTAAACCAGGCATGGTCTTTTTGCTTTCTGGTTAAGGAATCATAACCTTGATTCCAAGATACTGGGGACTGTTCATATATTCTGGGTGTTTTCACACATTTCTACTGGTTTGGAAGTTCTAAAACCTTCTCATGCAAAGCAGACACTCCCTGCCTCCCAGTTTTTACTCTATTTTGTAAATACCACTTCCATTTAATTATAGAAGATTCTTGAGCATGTCCAATTTTGTGGGAAGCAGGTGTCCCCAAAATCCAGTTCATTATGGGTATAACTGGCCTTAAAATTACTTCATGATTTAAAGTTAAATGCTCAGTTTCCACCAATGCCCAATATGCTGCTAATAATTGTTATTCAAAAGAAGTATAATTTTGTCCTGCAGGGGGCAATTTGTGGGACCAAAACCCTAGGGGAACACTCTTCCCCTGATGCTTTTGCCACAAACTCCAGTCTGCATTTCCATTTAAAACAGATACTTGTATTTCTACAGGCCCCTCCTTTACAGGCCATAAATCTAAGGCAGTCTAAATAGCAACTTTTAGCTTCCTCAAAGACTTGTATCTCCTTATCTCCCCACTCAAATTTGTATTTCTTTCTGGTAACCTTATACAAAGGTGCAAGACCTGGCCTAAATGGGGAATATGATTCCTCCAAAATCCAAATAAGCCTATAAATTTTTGTTCTTCTTTCTTATCCCGGGGAGGAGAAAAGTCCAATATTTTCTGCCTGGCCTTTGGTAATATTTCCCTGTGGCCTTTATTCCAAATTATCCCTAAAAACTTTACACTCTGGGCAGGTCCTTGTATTTTATCAGGATTAATTTCCCATCCTTTCCCTTTCATATGTTCTATAAGCTGTGCCAGTCGTTGTTCAGCACTCTGAGCAGTAGTGGCTTGTATCATAATATCATCAATATAATGGGTTAATTTCACATCAGACCAGTTAAGTTCATCTAAGTGTTCAGCCACTATCTGATGACAAATAGTGGGACTATGTAAATAACCTTGGGGAAGTCTAATAAAGGTATACTGTCTGCCCTGCCAGGTAAATGCAAATTGGTCCCACTGCTTAGGTTCTATAGGAATAGTAAAAAATGCATTAGCTAAGTCTATTACTGCATACCAAGAACCAGGATATGACTGCATGGCTTCTATTAGAGTAATAGTATCTGGGACAGCTGCATATAAGGGAGGGGTGACTTTATTTGTCTATAATCTACTGTCATCCTCCAGGATCCATCAGATTTTCTTACAGGCCAAACTGGATTATTCCAGGCAGTAGTTGTAGGAATTAACACTCCAGCCTGCACATATTCCTTTATAGTTTGAGTAATCTCTTCTGTCCCTCCTGGTATCCTATATTGCTTTTGACTAACAATTCTTGAGGGAACAGGGACAGAGACTGGAGGCATTAATAATTTTCCAACCACTACAGCTATTTGCAAAGTCCTTATAGCAAATTGATATTGTCCATCAGGTAAATGTAAGGTCATCCCTTTTAATATATCAATTCCTATTATATACTCAGGAATGGGTACAATTACTACCTTGTACTCCTTTTTAGGAAATGTTCCTATCTTCATATTCAAAGACACTTGTCTAGCCCTAACTTCATGTCCACCCAGCCCCGAAATAGTTATTGGAATTCCATTTCTAAATTTAGTAGGATTCCCATAAATCAATGTGGCCTCCACCCCCGTGTCCACCAAAACATGGGTTTTAGTAGTAGATCCATTTTTCCAAAATATTACTAAAGGCACATGGGTCTATGATCAGTATCTAAGGCATGAACACATAAGGCTTGACTTTTATCCTATTCCCCTTTTAGATGATCTAGAGAAGGATAAAGGGAAGTGGGTGGTGCAGTGGGAGTTATATTCAAAGCAGATATTTGTCCTTTATTCCCCACCTTCTTTTTATATAGCTGATACATATCAGAGGTAGTAATCCCATCTATCTCTTCTCTTTTTACTCCTGCCTTTAAAAGAGCAGAAAACATTTCCTTTCTAGACATTCTATTATTAGGATTAAACCCAGTCTTTGGTTTATTCCATTCTCTGGGAGCAGATTCACCTACATCTCTAAATTCTCCCAGATCTCCCAATTGAGATAACTTTTCTTATCACCTGTCCCAGAGATTCCCCTGTGGCTGCCACTAGGAGAGTTAAGATTAACTGTTTGTAGGCAGGAGGAGCTGATTTTACGATAGGAGCTCTATGTAAGGCTATCACTGGGGTGTCAGTGTATGAGTCAGCATCTCCCACTAAGACTGCAGTTTTCATGACTTCCTCTTTCAGTCTCTGAATTCTATCTCTTAAAGTATATCATGGGCGAGCACTATTAGGCCACATGGAGGAGTCAGGATACTGATTTCTCAAACCCAGAGCAACTAGTTCTAAAAGATTGGTATTACTACCATTCTGATTAAGCCCAATTTGACTATGATCTCTAATGGCTTGTTGTACAAAAGGGTTTGAAGTTAAACTGATGAATTTTAAACAATCCTGAGGATCTAGCCAGACTCCACCAGCTCCTCCATCGCTTAATCTAACTAGCCATGAGATAGCTGGTTCCCCTGTTCTCTGAGAAAACCTGCTAAGTAAATCAGTAACTTCCCTCTGTGAAAAATCCTCAGTAATCTCAGTAACTCTTGGTTGATTATTGCCTTCTCTTTCAGCCCTTCATCTAATAATGGGTCTAGCCTCTTCCTCTACCTGAGGAATTTCATCCTCTACTATTTCTTCCCCTCTTTCATTATCCTCATCTCCATCCCATTTGTCAGGATCCCAATCCATTTTCGCAGAGGCAATTACAGCATGCACTTTCTTTTTGTTAACTTTCCCTCTTCTGTTCCTATACTTGTATTGGGCAACTTGAACAGCTGCTTTTTCAGCAATGCCCTGGTAATTACAAACTTGATCTCCCAAAATGAAATTTTGGAATTGTAACATTGACATTCGTCCCTGCAATTCAGACATTTCTTTTTGCATCTGAAGTTTTTCTTTCTCTTTATCATCTAACTGCAGACATACCTTCCTATACACTGTTAACAAAGCCTATCCTCTCCTACAGATACCATTCATTTCCTTCCCTTTCTCTATTGGAATGTCAACTAAGCATTCAGCTAAGTGCTCAGGCTTGCTGTTTTTAATGCCAGAGCTCCAATTCTCACACATTCCAGTATTGTCTGCCCAAATCTTCGCTAAGGAAGAAAAGGGGGTGTCCTCCCAACCGGGAACTTCAACCGGTATGGGAGAATCACGATTCTTTTTTAAAAATTCAGATATAGCATATCCTGCTGACTGCGCCAATTTTTGTTCTGTTAATTTAAGAATAGGTTTGGAACACTCCTTTGAATAACATTTTTTAACTCAATTAAAAAATGAAAATAAAATTATAACTCAATTACAGTGGACATAAAGTTTAATTATACAATACACAGAATAGATTGCCTACAATAACAACCAATACAGTAAATAATACATAAAAGACAAAGAATAAGGAAAGCTATGATTAAAGTAGGAAAGAGAGAGGTAATATACATCACCGATCTAGGAGCACAGCTGGGGGCCCCGTTGCAGCTCAATTGGGAAAAGTGTTAGCCCAGGTGGAATAGTCTCCCCATGGGTGAAGTCCAATGAGGAATAAAACAGGACTGAATTTATAGGACACAGAGCTAACTTGCTTATCTATAGAAATGCAAGTATAGGAGAAGGAAATGCCATATGGGCTTCCAAGATATGACTTGATAAATGTAGATGTCAGGGAGGGGGCCAATCCTCATGGACATCTATTGTGTCCCAAGGAGTGGCTAGTTCCTAGGATTGTAGAGGTGAAGCTAAACACATGTGGCATATTCCCGGTCTCATAGGGTTAAAGAAAGGCTAAGTTCCCATGGAGAGTCATGTTCTTGAAATGATTTGAAATGAACTTACTAATAAGAAGGCATTTCTTATTCACTGGCATTTTCTGGTATTTTAATTAACTTCAAATATTGCTAAGCTCCTAAATTACCTCCAAATTGGAGTAGATTACACTTAGTTTTGTAAAACTCACATCCGTTAGAATTGATCATCATATAGTCTTGTTGCCATGTATAATGATCTCCTGGTTCTGCTCATTTCACTTTGCATTAGTTTATGTAAGTTTCTCCAAACCTCTCTGAAATCATCCTGCTGGTTGTTTCTTACAAAACAATAGTACTCTATGGCATTTATATACCATAATTTATTCAGCCATTTTCCAGTTGATGGGTATCCACTCAGTTTCTAGTTTCCTGCCACTACAAAGAGGGCTGCCACAAACATTATAATAATATATATTTTTTAATTTCCCCTTTTTCATCTTCATTATTTTATATAGTCAGTGATAAAATTGCAGACTTGAGGCAGATTCTATTTCATAAATGCTTACAAATTCACATAATCTACACACATTTACATGTATTTCCAGAGGCATCAAAATACAAAATCATGAATGTATATCCACTCATATATGTATAACATTACCAGGTAAAATGTGGATGAAGAATGCTTATAAGATATTCTATGTTGTGGAATCAGACTACAGTAAGGATATAGATAGGCAAAGGATTTTTATTTCATTTCATTGATGCAGAGGACTCCCAAATAAGATTTTTTTTTTTTTTTAACCAGAGAAATACTGGATCAACTAATCTTAGAAAAGTTAAATTTTAAATGACTTATGAGACTAATAGAGCCATTATAATTCAAAGTGAAAATTGAACCACAATCTCAGTAGCTTTGTGTCTACTTATTTGACCATATATTTAGAATAATACTTTTTTGGAATTTTATAATTTACTTACATAAATTATTTCAAAATTTATCGTTTATTTTACAATTCATTTCATCTAACAACAAAACTTATGTAGACTTACACATACAATAAAGTGACCATACTTTCAATCAATATTCTGGGATTTTTTAATGAAAATAAGTATATTTTTTGAAATAATTGACCCAGATTTAATATATTCAAAACATTTTATTTATAAGATGAGAAAAAAGGTATGTTACACACTCTCCTATATGAAACAAAGAAAAGAGGTGATAACAGACTTAAATAGATACATTTAAGATTATGGGGAAAAGAATAATGAAGCTAAAATTAATTTGCATGGGAAGAAGGGAATGTGTATGTATAAGAACACATATATTGCTTGTGTAATTTTAAGGAAAAGGATTAGCTCTCTATATTAGATGAGGCAGGAGGTATGTAAGAAGATAGGAGGGAGAGCTCTTAGGTGATATGAGATAGATATGAGAGAAAAGAGTTGACTGAACAAATGATTTCAAGTTTTAATATGATGTGGAAGAGCAAATTAATATTTTGGGAGAGGGAATGAAAGTGTCGCTATATTTTTGAGGAAGAATAAAGACATTTATGATTGTTTCTAGGGAAAATGAGGCAAAGAACTAATTATAGAAGGGGGAATTGGCTATCTTGCTGAAATGATGGTTAAGGCTAATTATATAGGAGATCCAGTAAGAATGGATCATTATTTTCTCCATCTCTATTCTTTTGTTTTGAGCAAACAGCTAGTACAGTGGTTAGGACAACAGATTGGAAGTCAACAAGACTCATCTGGCCTTTGAATCTTACTACATGTGTAAACTTAGGCAAGTCTTTAATCCTATTTATTTCATTGTATCATCTTTAAAATAAGCTGGAAAGGACATTGGAAATCAGTCTAGGATCTTTGCCAAGAAAACCTTGAATGCTGTCATGAAGAGTAGAACATAGCTGAATAACATACATGCATGCACACACAGACACACAGACACACACACACACATAAATAGATATTTAGATATTATCTCTACAATGTAAGTGGCAGGTGATTTGATGATTTCAAGGGAAATGTGCTTAAATGAGCACTCATAAAATATCCAGATGTTAGTAAATCACAAAAATGATAAAGGTTATTTGAATTTACATTAGAAAATTGTATGAAATAAATCCTGTCCTTAGAGAATTATAATGTAATCATTTAAATCAAAACATAAAATTACTCATTTTTTGGGAAATCTCTGAATTATATAATCAGGATCTCATTTGCCACTTTTTTTCTAATGCAGACTTTTTCTTATCAAAGTTTACTTTAGCATTATTATTTTTACTTCTATTGAATTATTTAGAATATTAAACACAAATCATTATCTATTTGATATATGGATTCCAAAATCATTTGATTCTTCTTAGTGTTAAGTGCTAATATATTACTAAAGGGTAGTGAATCAAAGAGGAGAGATTCAGGAAAGAAATGTTTCTTTATATATACCTGCAAAATGACAAAACAACTACTATATATGAAATTTTCTTCAAATTTAATATTGGCAGGTCAAATAAATTTTATACTCAAAAGAAAATTTTCTAATTTTGGTGGGTTTAGGGAACAAAACAAAGCCTGACTTGAGAAGGTTTTCCACTTGCTGTTTATGACCAGTATGTTTTGTGAAGCAATTTTTGTTTTGCTTGCCATTCAATATGTATTTGACAGGTCTTCATTTATGAGATAATCATCAAAATGTGTGGGCTATTGGTCTTTCAAAAACCTCAGAAGTTCCAAGTGAAAAGTTTCATTCATTTTACAAGTCTGATTTATAGAGAAAGATACTTCATAGAAAATTTATCATTTACTTATAATAAGCAGGAAAATATCAAATAAAATTTAACATCCAAATTTAATTTAAATAAAATTAATTGATAAGCAGTGTTCAGGTTATTTACTTACACAGTTTAAATAACTTTTAGCCAATGCTACACAGGCAATAACAAAAATAATACTTAGATCCAGGTTGTCCCAATACATAGTGTGATTTTTCTTTTATATTAACCCAAAGTCATTATAACATTGTTAAATTAGATATCCATTCAAGATAAATAATATCCATTCAAGGTTTCTGGAAATAAAAACAAGATTTTCTGAAGCATATACATATTAAATCACACACACGCAAATACACACACACACACATTATGCTTTAGCCAAAGTAAAATCATATTAAAATATAATGGATTCTCTGTCAATTTAATCAAATGCCTTCTGAGAATCAAGTTACTTCTAATGGCATAAAATAAAATTACTTATAGTCTTGATTTTATTCTGTGGGCAAGAAATGTGTAGCTTATACATTTTTTCATACTTGAATTGAAAGGACTATCAGGGGATCTCTTGTGAGCTTCCCTGCATGTAATGAATGCTTCAGCGAATGAGCCAGAGGGATATTTTTATAAAAAGAATTCTCTGTATGAGCCCAAGAGAATTGGAGCAAATATATATATATTTTTATCTCTTATAGACAACTCAGATGAGACTCTATCAAGCTCAAGGGCCTTTTTGTGCTTTAAGGATTGTACAATACAACTAATATTCTTAGTGCATATTGGAAGATCTAAGCCCTTCCTCTCTCTCTGGATCTATCATCACTTAAGGAAATGCTTGAGGCTTCCATTTAAGATGACTAGAGAATTGATTTCCTTTAAGATGTTAAACTTTTGTACTTAGTTCTTTCTTTTTTGTAAATTTACATTTTTTTAAAAGTATGTTATGAAGCAATAGCTAAATATTTTTCATAGTGTAATCCTAAAACCGAATCTTTCATAAATATGAAAAAATCAACAAAATATATTTTAATAAAAGTTCTTTCTAAAAAGATATGTGGTACTTAACAGATAAATATACGAATAGCATTTGCAATGATTTAGAAACCAGAAAGTCTTCATGTGTGCTATAGATTGAATATTTATTATCTATATATAAATGTGTACAGATCAATATTAATATATTAAGCCTCATATTCCTAATCAAAAGAATGGGAATGATCATACTTGACTATCTATCTCACTTGAACAGTTCAGATAAAATGCTTAGGAAGTGCAGGTGGGAAAAAAGAGAGAGACAGAGAGACAGAGAGAGAGAGAGAGATAGAAAGAAAGCAAGAGACAGGAAGTGATAGAAACAATGACAGAGACAGAGATAGAGAAATAGAAATAGAGAGAAAAAAGATATTATTGATAATAATGAATTGTTAGCATGCGATTTACTCTCCAAAAGGGAAAAAAAAACCTCTCTATCTCTGCATCTTCCTTTCTCCCTCTATCCTTCATCTTGAATTTTTATTTTGGAGAAGAACAAAATTATTATAATGTTAGAAGTTAAATTACCTTTACTTATTTGTTAACATCAAAACCATGTATTTCTATATAGAGAAGTGACTCAAATTTATATGAAATTGAGCCATTCTCCAATTGATAAATAGTCAAAGGATATGAACAGACAATTTTCAGATGAAGAAATTGAAACTTTCTAGTCATATGAAAAGGGGTTCTAAATCACTATTGATCAGATAAATTCAAATTAAGACAACTATGAGAGTTGGCTCTCTCGGAGTGAGAGTGGCTAAGATGACAGGCAAAGATAATGACGAATGATGGAGGGGATGTAGGAAAACTGGGATGCTGATACATTGTCATTGGAATTGTGAATGAATCTAGCCATTCTGGAGAGCAATTTAGAACTATGCTCAAAAAGTTATCAAATTGTACGTTTTTGTTGATCCAACAGTGTTACTACTGGGCTTATATCTCAAAGAGATCTTAAAGAAGGGAAAGGGACCCATATGTGCAAAAAATGTTTGTGGCAGCCCTTTTTGTAGTGGCTAGAAAATGGAAACTGAATGAATACGCATCAACTGGAGAATGGCTGAATAAATTGCAGTATATGAATGTTATAGAATATTATTTTTTCTGTAAGAAATGACCAACAGGATGATTTCAGAGAGGTCTGAAGACATTTACATGGACTGATTCTAAGTGAAATGAGCAGAACCAGGAGATCATTATACATGATACCAACAAGATTATACAAAGATTAATTCTGATTGACATAGCTCTCTTCAAAAACGAGATGATTCAAACCAATTACAATTGCTCAGTAATGAAGAGAGTCATCTACACCAAGAGAGAGAAATATGGGAACTGAGTATGGACTACAACATAGCATTTTCACTCTTTCAATTTTTGTTTGCTTGCATTTTTATTTCCCTCTCAGGTTTTTTTTTTTCTTTCTTGCTAGATCCAATTTTTCTTTTGCAGCAAGATAACTGTATAAATATATATATACATATATTGATTTAACATATACTTTAACATATTTAACATATATTGTACTATTTTCCATCTAGGGGTGGGGGTGGGAGGAAGGAGGGGAAAATTTGGAATAGAATATTTTGCAAGGATCAGTGTTAAAAAATTAACCATGCATATATTTTGTAAATAAAAATGATATGATAATAATAATAATAATAATAAGACAAAGAAAAGAATACTACAAGGAAATTAAATATTGATTAATTATAATATCCACGCTTGGCTCCAAAGAAGAAATAAATTATCCTCTTCCTTTTGGAAAAAAAAGATATATTTTCTTTTCTTTTTTAAATGAATATATTTAAAACTTAAACACAAAATAAGAATAAATAGGAAAAAAAGGAAGGCAGAAAACCAACAACAGCAAAACACTGTCATGTGCCCAGCAGAACATCAGGGAAGATTCAAAATATGTAACAATAAATTTCCATTTCAAGAAAGCATACATACTAATAAAAGAAATCATATTATGACTCTCAATTTTTATTTGCTTCCATGTAATGTTTTCTTTTCTTTTCTTTTGCTAAAGCAATTTGATTTAAGTGACTTGCCCAGTGTTTCACAGCTAGGATGTGTCAAGTGTCTGAGACAAATATTTGAACTTAGCTATTCCTGAATTCAGGGATGGAGCTCTCATAGGCATATGCATAATATATGTGTGTATGTATATATGTATGTATGTATGCATGTGCATGTATTTTTCCCTCTTTAGAGCATTCTGGATATATCTAGCTTTTTAGAATTACTAATCCTTTCCTCCATCTAATTCCTCTGTGTCAGTTCTTGCCTTCACATCTCCTTCATACAGCACAATTATTTTTTCTACCTTTTCCTAGGTAGTTTTCTTTTTAAATCACCTCATATTTAGGTTTACCCTAATCAGTCTTTTGGAGTACCCAAATACTCATGTCATTCATAGATATATGCTTTGCAATTCCAGGTATAAGACATAAAAATTCATTCTCAATGAATCCCTTTAAATTAATTTAGCTGCAGGAAAAATGGAAAGACCTGAAAATCCTAAGGCTAAAAAAGCAGGATTAACAACAAAGTAAAATTATCCATGAGATTCATCAGTAGGTCAGTTGACAATGCTGGTAGTACGGAGAACAGAAAGTTATATTAGATATTAATGCCTGATGAATGTTAGGGGGAAGTAATAGTTCAAATGGTAAAGCCTGTTGCTTTTCTTTTATCTGATTGGAATCAATTAAACTACTGATTTTCTTATATCTTGTCCATGGACTGTGATTAGTCATAGAAAACTACGGACATAGAGACCTGATCTAGGCAACTCTTAAATAAGAAAACTTTTAGCTGTAAAAGTCATAACATTCTATCTAATTTATTGGTATTCATGAATTGTGTTAGAATACTGAGAAATTAAGTTACTTGTCTTAGTTGCATAGTCAGAATCTGTCAGATATAATTTGAATTTGGGATCATCATGACTTCTGGGTCAAGTCTTTATCTATTACATTTTAATTTATGTCTAGAGAGATAAAAGTGAAATCAAACATAGGTCCTGCCCATCAAAACTTACAAGAACTAATCTAAAATATCCTAATATTTATGATTAAAATAATAATGTGACTAGTACAAAGGAGATATCCATAGAAAATTATATGATAAATATAAAGATATAAGTTAAAGGTAAAATATTAAGGGAAAGTTTATAATAGAAAAATGGTATTAGATGATTCATGAAGAAAGTTGGGGAGTGGCTTCAATATATTAAGATGAACATGGGGCGAGCTGTTTTTTTTTTTTTAATCAACACATAGACATAGAGAAATATGGTAGAAGGAGGATCGAAAATAGAAAAATAATGAAAAGAATAATAATCCTGTTTTCCTAGGACATAGCATTAAGGAAGTAGTACAGTAAATGATGAAAATAAGAAACTAATTTTTAAATTGCTTTTTATTTTCAAAATAATGCAAAGAGTGTTTTCAACATTCACTCTTGCAAATCCTTGTGTTACCATTTTTTTCTATCTCCCTTCCTCCCACTCTCCTCACCTAGATAGCAGGTAATCCAATATATGTTAAATAGATGCAATTCTTCTATACATATTTCCACATTTATCATACTGTACAAGAAAAATCAAATCAAAAAGGAAAAAAAAATAGAAAGAAAAAAAAAACCAGCAAGCAACAAAAAAAAGTGAAAATACTATTTTGTCATGCACATTCAGTGACCATCTTTCTAGATGCATATGACTCTCCACTACAAGTTTATTGGAATTGGCCTAAATCACCTTATTTTTGGAAAGAGACATTTTCCTCAGAATTGTTGTAGCTAAGTATAATAGTTTCTTAGTTCTACTCATTTCATTTGGCATCAATTAAAAAACTACTTTGGAATAGAATTTAAAGGACTTTGTGAAGTCAAAAATGACTATAGCTTTCTAGGCAATATGGGAAAAAATCATCATGACAAAAAGGTTCATCACTTCCTGGAAAATCAAAAAAAGTAGAAGCAATGTTGGATTTTTTGCATTTGCATTCAGACATAACTGTAGACAGTGACTGCAGCCATGAAATTAAAATTTATTTGTTTCTAGGGAAGAGAGCTATCTCAAATCCAGACAGCATAATAAAAAGCAGAAATATTACATTGTCAACAAAAGCCCAAAGCTATGATTTGACTATCTAGAGCAGGGGTCCTCAAACTTTTTAAATAGGGGGCCAGTTCACTGTCCCTCAGACTGTTGGAGGGCTGGGCTATAGTAAAAACAAAAACTTTGTTTTGTGGGCCTTTAAATAAAGAAACTTCATAGCCCTGGGTGAGGGGGATAAATGTCCTCAACTGCTGCATCTGACCCACGAGCCATAGTTTGAGGACCCCTGAATTCTAGACTATGTGGAGTGGTTAGATGATGAAGTTGATTGCTTAGCTTTAGTTAAGAAATACTAATCATGATGAGTTCAAATCTGGTTTCAGACACTTACTAGCTATGTAACCCTAGTCAAGTCACTAATTCTGTCTCAATATCCTTATCTGTAAAATGAACTGGAGAAGGAAATGGCAAACAATTTCTTTATCTCTGAAAAGAAAATCCCAAATATGTCATGAGCAGTCAAACATAACAAAAAATGTGTTTTTTTGGTAATACTAAAGTATGACTGAAAGATGGGTTATTAAAAAAAAAAAGAAACTGACAAAAATTGGCATTTTTAAAAATGGGATCCTGGGGAAGACTTTTGAGGGTTCCTTGGACAGCAAGGAAATACAATCAGTCAACACTTAAATTAATATAATTTAAATAATTAACTGTTGTCCCAAAGAAAATAAGAAGAATGAACAAGAAATCACAGCAATATCTTTGCTAGTATTGGGGCGGAATTACCTTGCTTTTCCCATACTCAAATCCAGATTGCAATCCTGAGTGGCAATTCCAGGTTAAAGAAGAGCTCTAGAATAACAGAGCTTGCAGCCAAAGTAAAGCAGGGACTTTTCTCAGAATTACAAAAGAGTTCTTGTGGTCACTCATGGATTAAAATACAGGCCACAAAAGGAGAAAACAACCATTTTTAACATCATACCACTTTGGAAGAACTGAAACCTTACTAATCTCTGAAAAGAACAATGAAAGTGGCTGCCAAAAATCTTTGTAACTTTGGAAGATGAACTTTACAACCAGAAAACAGAGCCTGATTTTAGGAAAGGATTAAAAGTTGAATAATAAACTGGGAAAATGGGCAAGCAAAAGAAAAAATATTCTGGTAATATAAAATGACTATGGTGACAAGGAAGAGCAAAACAAACACTAAGAATAAGATCAGAGACTAAAGCTCCTACTTCTGAAGCTTCCAAGAAAAATAAGAATTGGTGTCAAGCAATGGAAAAGTTCAAAAAATTTTTGAAAATCATATAAAAATCATACAGAAAAATTGGGATAATAAATGAGAGTGACACAAAGAAATTATGAAAACAAGTCAAAAACTTTGTGAATGGATTAAAAAAAGTAAATCACAAAAACAATGTAGGCCAATTTATAAAGGAAATATAAAAAGAAACAAACAAACAAAAACAAGAGACTACTATAATAAGCAGAATGGGCCAAATGGAAGGAGAAGAACACAAATTTACTGGCAAAAAATTTCCTTAAATGGTATAGTTAGGGAGGGTGAAATCAAGATGGTTAAGAATAGATACATCTTTATTCAAACTCCTCCTAGTGTTCCTCAGATCAATATCACATCAAGACTTTGAACTGATTTTGGAGTGACAGAAATCACAAATATTTGGAGTGCAACAAGTTTCCAAAAGAAGATACCTTGGAAGAAGTTCAGAAAAGGTCCATTTCAACCAGGCAGTAAGAGAGGCTGCCATGTACAAGGAACTTGGGGAAGGGAGCCAGAGGTTTGCACTTCCTGCAATGGGAAACCTACTGGGAGCCTGTCAGGCGACTCTGTCTTAGTTACAAGCCAATGGATCAGTAGATTTGCTGTGAAACACCCGATGCAAATACAGAAGGCAAATAATGAGCCTCTGCACCCCAAAATAACATAGGACCTGGCTATGCCTACCTAGCACTCATAGTCAATTAGCAAATTGGCCCCAGGGAAACCTAAAATCTTTTTAAAAATTGAGCAAAAAAGGAAAAAGAACTCTGGCCATAGATGTTATGAAGAAAGAGAACAGACCTCAAATCTTGAAGCTCATAAGGCAAATCATCTCCAAAATAAACTCCAAAGAGTGGTATGAGTTGGTCCCCATTTCACAAGACTCTCTTGGAAGAATTCAAAAAGGATCTTAAAAGAGAGTTAGAAATAAAATAGGGAATGGAAATGAGAGCTTGGCAAGAGAGTTTGAAAAAGAAAAAAGAGAAATTATCTGAAGAAAACTCCTTAAAATAGATTTATTGAAATGGAAAAAAGGATATAATTTCTTAAAAATAGATTTGATGAAATGGAAAAGGCAACGGAAAAAGCATATAACTCCTTACAAAATATATATGAAAAAAAAACCAATTTGTTGAAAAACAGAATTTGTAAAATGGAAAAAAAATAGAATGCTATGAGCAAAACACATCATTTAAAAGTTCAATTAGCCAAATGCAAAACAGGTAAAAAAAAACTGATTGAAGAAAATAATTCACTAAAATTAGAATTGAAGAAATGGAAGAGAATGACTCAGAGATTTCAATAAATAGTCAAACAAAAGCAACAAAAAAAAAAAAGAAAAGAAAAGAAAAAAAAAACCCTCAACCTGTAATCTCTAAATGGAATAGAAAAACACTTGTTTACTTATTTTACTATTTCTTATTCTCCTCTTCCGTACTTTGTTTCCCCTAGAAAGCAGTGCATATTTAAGGAAAGAAGAGAGCCATTCATTCTTGAAAGAAAAAAAACAAATATTTGATTTATGGGCAGAGCCATAGTATTAGAAAATATTACCAAGGAGTGCTTTTATCATAGTAAAAATCCTAATGAAGGCTATTTTTGTCAGTGGGTGTTGGCCCTTATGAACTGTCCCAAAGACAGATGTAGTTTTTGTGCCTTTTGGATATATCTAAGATATGGTACATAGTAACATAATTCAGAATAACCATCAAGTTATCAAAATTAGCTTATTTTTAAGCTATGTCATATTTTTCTCTTGCAAATCAGAATGACAGTTAAGAATAGTAAAAAGAGAAATTATTCAGTAAGTGCTTAGAATGCAGTGAAATGCAATATAAATGTATCTTTTTTTAAAGAATTAAAAAATAATAATTATTATTTAACCTTTGAAAGACTCTATTTCTTCTCTTGTCAATTTGAGATTGTGCTTTCCATTTATAAACTGTTAAAAAGTAACCTCATTAATGTCATATCACTTTGTGTGCCTCTGAAATGAAAGGCTTTATAGAAAATACTACAAAGGATAATAGTGTATGACATTCAATTTTCAAGTATAGGAAGTAAGATACTGAAAGATCTTGAAATTATTCTTCAAAGATATTGTATAATCTTAGGTACAATTTTTCAAGGAAGCTAAAATTAATTAACATATTCTCTGCTTTATCATATCTTTATGAGGAAATGAATATTATGCAAATAATTCCCTCATGCTCAAGGAATAGCCACAGAAATAAATATTTCTTATTATGCTTCTATGCTATATTATTAATTTTTATATTCATTAGCTTTAAAAGAAAGAAATCTTCAGTTAATAGCTTGATGGGAATGTAGGAACATTTAAAAGACATTCACTCTGCCCTTGGAACCATCTGTAGCATGTGACAGAAAGTTGTTCCATTGTACTGTGAGAATGCGATGATGGAAATTAATTAAAGTCTCCTCACAAGATTTTCCCCTTGAGCAACTCAATATGCAGAAGTAGCATAATGGTATATCATCTATTCTCTAAAGTTACTTATTAAATAACTCAATTGGGTTTAAACATATGTCATTTTTTTCATAACTAGCCATAATTTTTCTCCTTGACTATATAACCTGACCCTGTGAAGTGATAAGACCTATGTGATGATAATTAACTTTCAGAATCCTATAAAGGACAAGATAAAAATGTGGCCATGTTCCTCTGAGTCCACAATTTCATATTCTAGAGATTTATTTTCAAAAGAAATGTCAAATATAAGAATCTCAGAGACATTCTATAATTGTTTTCATAGAAAAAATGGGAACTCTGAATGAATCCTTGAAATATGAAAAAGAGGCAAGAGTATATATTATGCTCAAAAATATATAATATAAAACATAATATATAAAATATATTATGGACATAAACTTTTTGAAATTATTATTATGACACATGTAGAGCTATATAATGTACTTTCATATGCTATAAAAACTATGAAATTCCTTATATTTTCAATGATCTATATCTACCTAACTTCCCCCCTTCATTTCCAAATTTTTTTCCAAAACATTTCCAAAATTTTTAATGTTTTACAACTATTTTTTTTCTAAGCACCAAGCACAGTATTGGCATAAAGTTCTTCTGAGTAATGAAATGTCATCTCAGAAATTCAGGATACCCCTCTGTTGATCATCATACATTTGTGCCTATGTTAATTTTATCCATATTGTTACAAACCTTCTTCACAAGGGACAACAAATTTTTTTGGAAATTTTCCTCAACTTCTTCCAGTATTTAAAAAATAACAAGGAAGCTTTCTGGTTGTTCACTTGTCATTCATAGATTATACCCCATAATAATCCTGTCCTTTCTCCCTATCATGTAATTCATTGGTGATATCAATTATACCTATTCTTCTTTAGAGTTTCTAACTTCTTAACAGCAGCCTCGCCATTTACAACATATTTTGTTTCCCTTATTCTTTATATGATAGATATCTTTGGATGTGATTTTTTTTGGCAGGGGAAGAATTAGTGATACACATCTCTACCATGTCACAAAAGTGATAAAATATTAATACTGAGAATAAGAGCTTTTGCTTTCATCAGGATCTTCAGGTCAGTTAAAAACAGAGAAGAAAAAAGACTTTCTAGTTTCCCTAAAGTAATCCAATCCATATCTTCTGCTACTATTCATTTATTCTAAATGTGTTTTGTTTGTATGTAGGATGTCTTCATAAATATTCAAAGGAATTTTGAAACTTGGGCAACTAATCGTATATCATTTGATGATTCCTGTTTAGATGGACAAGAAATACTCTTCTGTATATTTACAGATCACTTCCAGAAAGCTCTGGAAAATACTGGGGTGCAATACAATTAGCATAAGTTACTCCAAAATTGGAGCATTGAAAAATTTTATCATATAGAGAAATTGCACTTTCATTTTATATTCTCTACTGATTTTCCTCCATCAGAGTGGTGTGAATTATTTTGTTCAGCATATATCCCTTTGGTTTACAACTTTTGTAATATTTATTATAAGAATTACATTTAATAGAATATTTCTGCTATTATATCCACTAAGAAATTTGGCTTCATCTTGATTTATTTATGAGAAAGGGTTGTCCTAGAAGCAACAAGTGGTTTTGATTAATATCAGATTAATTTCCAAGATATTTATGTAAACAATTTCTACTCTATGTCTATGAATTTCCTGTGCCTATTATATGCATATGTCATATGTTTGGTCATATTTATATCTGCTAGATATGAAAGGCAGTTTTCCTCACAACTTCACATGAATAAACAGTTATGCAAAATGTAAAAGGAAAGTATTTTCTTTTCTTCAAAACTAAATAGAGAAAACAAAGATGATAAAGAATAGTCAAGAAGTTGTTCTCCCCCGTTTCACTAAACAACAAATAAAAAATGTTAAATAAAGTTTTTAAACAGAAAACTGCAAAAGAGGGAATGAAATAATTTTATAACTTGAGATGGTTTAGAAGGACTTCAGAAAAGATCTCTTTCCCTGAGCTAAAAGGGGGACACAGCCTAGTATAGTTCCAGTTTCAGCAAGTCAGTGGAAAGCTCTTAGTAAGAGCAAAGATCAGCAATTCAAATCCCTTGATCCTATATTAAGAGGCCAATGGCACAGACAAATTGTTAACCTGAAAACTCAGGCAACTAGATGTAGCTGCTTTAGTTCAGTGAGCAAGCTACCAGAGCCTGAGGACCCAGAGATCAAGGGTTCAGCACATGAAGTCAGTGACTCCCCCAAAACATGCTTCCCAACACAAGAAGTTTGGGACAGTGGTTCCTATGACCCAAGAGCAAGATCTAGTGTTCTTCTTTTTCTAAAATATATGATGGTTCTCTGTAAGAGCAGGTTTCTCGTGGAGGTTTTCTGGAGGCAGCCTTAGTTTCAGTTCTGAGTAATAATCACTCCAAATACAGCTAGCTGATAAAATCCAAACATTTATTTCATATCTCTTTCCTTGGGCCCGGCTAGGTTTCTTAGATGCCTATCTCTCTGCTTGGTTCCAAGAGCTCTTGCAGCTTGTCCTTAACTCTGCTTTCTTAAGCCTCCAGCCAGCACAAAGTTGGTAGATGGAATGAATCTGCCTCTGCCTCTGAGAGTGGGCTTGTGGGCTTGTGTATCTCCCAGAGTGCTCTTTGGCCCTGAGAGTTTCTTGCTTATATGCTGTTCACTGAGTACACACCAATCACTATATCACTGGGAAACCATTATTTGTTGTATGATTAAATCAATGCTAAACTAGATTTAAACATTGTCTCCTCAATTCCACTTAGTACCTTGTTCAAGTTCTGGCCCATAACATCTTGTAGGATCAGATCAGTCATACTGAACCATGCTAAATTAGATAATTATTGTCTCTATCAGTTCTAATGAGTTAACACTTTGTAAGGATTCCAATAAAGATCTATTTTTAAAGCGGTAAAAATACATGAGCAAGAATGAAAACAAAACAAAACAACAAAACAAAACAAACAAATCCAAACATTTGCACTATAGTGCTAATGTGAGAAAAATCCACTGGTGGTGGTGGGGGAACATCCAAAAGGTAAAATTAACCAAATGGAAAAGAATGTACAAACAACTGAAGAAAATCAATTCTTAAAAAAATCAGAATTAGGCAAATGGAAACTAATGACATATGAGACATTAAAAATCAGACAACCAAAGTCCAAAGAATAGCAAAATTATAGACAAAAATCCAAGAGAGATATTTTAAGAATTATTTGATTATCCAAATCACAAACAACAACAACAACCACAACAACAACAACAACAACAACAACAACAAAAAAAAAAACTAACAAAATAGCCTGGATAACACCTTTCAAAAAATCATCAAGAAAAACTATTCTAATGTACTAGAGCCAGAAGATAAAACAGTCATTGAAAAAATCAATCACCTCCTTAAAAATATACTAAAATGAAAGCTGAAAGAAACATTGCAGTCAAATTCTATAATTCTCTAGTGAGAAAAGACAATACTGCAAATTTTACTCTTTTGTTGCTGATTGCTTGCACTTTATTTTGCTTTCATTTTTTTTTCTGTATTGAGTTGATTTTTCTTGTGCAGCAAAATAATTGTAATAATCTGTTTGCACATATTGGATTTAACATATATTTCTATCACATTTAACATATATTGGACAGCTTTCCATATAACAGAGAGAATGGGGAAAGGAGGGGAATAGGAACACAAACTTTTGCAAAGGGTAATCTTAAAGAATTGTCCATGCATATGTTTTGAAAAATAAAAAGCTTTAATGAAAAAAAATATCCTGCAAGCAAACACAAACAATTCAACTATTAAAGAGCTACAGTGCAGAATACATATGACACAGAAATTTCTACATCAAATAATGGAAAGGCCTGGGATATGATAAGACAAAGGAGCTTGGAATCAAGCCCCCAAGCATCAACTATGCAGCAAAATGTCATGGGATCTGACCAGGTCCACCAAGGACCAGAATTAAGTAAACTCTGACTTAGCACAGCCAGGACTGACCCAGTGCAGCCACTGCTGCTTGTGGAGAAACTTGGACAACCCCTCTTGCACTAAAAACAGATCTTAACTTTGTAAAAAAAAATAAAGAACTAAAAAAGCAAAAAGAACTTTGACTGTAGATAGTATTTATGGTGAAAGAGAAGAACAGATTTCAAGTTCTGAGGAGACTAAAAGCAGATTGTCTCCAGATAAAGCCCCAAAGGGTGATATAAATTGGTCCCCATCATTCAAGGCTCTCCTAGAAGGAATTATAAAAGATGTTAAAAGAGACTTAGAAGAAAAATGGGGAAATGAAATGAAAACTTTGCAAGAGAGTTTGGAAAAGGCAAATCAAAACATACTTAGTAAATTAGAAAAAGCATATAACATATTAGAAGACATATTTGGCAAAATGGGGAAAAAAAACTCCCAGAAAAACAAAACATGTTAAATGGAAAAAGAAAATAACTACTTAAAAACAGAATTTGTGAAATGGAAAAACATTCCATGGGACAAAACAACTCATTTAAAAATTCAATTGGACAAACACAAAAAGAAGTAAAAAAGTAAATGGAGAAAATAATTCCCTAAAAATCAGAATTAAATAAATGGAAACGCCTGACTCAATGAGACATCAAGAATCAGTCAAGTTCAAAACCAAAAAAAAAAAAGTAAAGAAAAGAAAAAAAAAATAGAAAAAAAATGTAAACTACTTAATTGTGATAACAACTGCCCTGGAAAATAGCTCTAGGAAAGACAATCTAAGGAGTATTGGATATCTAGAAAACCAGGATGAAAATAAGAATGTAGAAAGTATTTTTCAGGAAGTCATCAAAGAGAACTGCTTGGATGTCACAGAATCAGAAGGTAAAATAGGCATTCAAAGAATACACTGATTATAAACCAAGATAAGGTCAAAATGGGTTCATGATCTAGGCATAAAGAATGAGATTATAAATAAATTAGAGGAACACAGGATAGTTTACCTCTCAGACTTATGGAAGAAGAAGGAATTTATGACCAAAGAAGAACTAGAAATCATTACTGATCACAAAATAGAAAATTTTGATTATATCAAATTGAAAAGTTTTTGTACAAACAAAACTAATGCAGACAAGATTAGAAGGGAAGCAATAAACTGAAAAATATTTTTACAGTCAAAGGTTCTGATAGGGACTTATTTCCAAAATATATAGAGAAATGACTTGAATTTATAAAGAAATCAAGCCATTCTCCAATTGATAAATGGTCAAAGGATATGAACAGACAATTCTCAGATGAAGAAATTGAAACTATTTCTAGCCATATGAAAAGATGCTCCAACTCATTATTAATCAGAGAAGTGCAAATTAAGACATCTCTGAGATACCACTAGAAACCTGTCAGACTGACTAGAATGACAGGGAAAGATAATGCAAAATTTTGGAGGGAATGTGGGAAAACTGGGACACTAATACATTGTTGGTGGAATTGTGAATACATCCAGCTATTCTGAAAAGTGATTTGGAACTATGCCCCCAAAGTTGTCAAACTGTGCATACCCTTTGATCTATTCCATGCTACTACTGGGCTTATATCCCAAAGAGATCTTAAAGAAGGGAAAGAGATCTGTATGTGCAAAAATGTTTGTGGCAGCCCTCTTTGTAGTGGCTAGAAACTGGAAACTGAGTGGATGCCCATAAATTATGAATGGCTAAATAAATTGTGGTATATGAATGTTATGGAATATTATTGTTCTGTAAAAAATGACCAACATGATGATTTCATAAAGGCCTGTAGAGACTTACACTGACTGATGCTGAGTGAAAAGAGCAAGACCAGGAGATGATTATTATATATTTCAACAACAATACTATAGGATGATCAATTCTGATGGACGTGGCCCTCTTCAACAATGAGATGAAGCAAATCAGTTCCAATAGAGCAGTAATGAATTGAACCAGCTACACTCAGTGAAAGAACTCTGGGAAATGAGTATGAACCACTACATAGAATTCCCAATCCCTCTTTGTCTGCCTGCATTTTTGATTTCCTGCACAGGTTAATTGTACACTATTTTTATTTTTATTTTAATAGCCTTTTATTTACAGGTTATATGTGTGGGTAACTTTACAGCATTGACAATTGCCAAATCTGTTGTTCCAATTTTCCCCTCCTTCCCCCTGCTCCTCTCCCAGATGACAGAATGACCAGTAGATGTTAAATATATTAAAATATAAATTAGATAAACAAAAGGTATACATGACCAAACCATTATTTTGCTGTACAAGAAGAATCAGACTCTGAAATATTAATTGTACACTATTTCAAAATCTGATTCTTTTGTACAGAAAAATAACTGTGTGGACATGTATACATATATTGTATTTAACATATACTTTAATATATATAACATGTATTGGTCAACCTGCCATCTTGGGGAGGAGGTGGAGCGAAGCAGGGGAATAATTGGAACAAAAAGTTTTGCAATTGTCAATGCTGAAAAATTACCCATGCATATATCTTGTAAATAAAAAGCTATAATAAAAAAATGAAAGCAAAAAAAAAAGTCTTCTTTCCCAATTTTTCTCAAATATTTAAATAGCTTCAGAATTAATTGTTCTTTAAATGATTGGTAGAATTCATATGTAAATCCATCTGGCCCTGGAAATTATTTTTTTTTGAGGAGTTGATTAATAGCTTTTTCTATTTATTTTTCTAAAATGGGATTATTATTTAAATAATTTATTTCCTCTTCTGTTAAACTGGGTAATCTGTATTTTGTAGGTATCCCTTCATTTCACTTAGGTTATCAAATAGATTGGCATAAAGTTGGCCACAATAACTCCTAATTGTTGTTGGAATTTTCTCTTCATTGGTGGAAAGTTCTCTTTTTCATTTTTGAGACATTTTGTTTTTTATTGAGACTTTTATTTTACTGAGACATTTCATTTTGAGCCCAATTAACTAAATGTTTATCTTTGTTTTGGCATTTTCATAAAACCAACTCAGCTTTATTCATTAATGCAGTATTTTTTTTTTCATTAATCTCTCATTTTATTTTGAGATTGTCTATTTTGGTCTTTGATTGGGGGGGAGGTTAATTTGTGTTTTTTTCTACCTTTTTTTAGTTTCAAGCCCAATTCATTGATCTTCTCTTTCTCTAGTTTATGTAAGTTTATTACACATGTAGAAATATAAAATTTCCCCTTCTTACTACTTTAGTTGCAGCCCACAAATTTTGGTGTGTTTTCTCATTGTTGTCATTCTTGTGGATGAAATTATTAATTGTATCTATGATTTGCTGTTTTCCCCATTCTTTCTTTAGCATGAGATTATTTAGTTTTCGATTACTTTTTGGTCTCTTTTCCCTTGGCCTTTTATTGAATGTAATTTTTATTATATCATTATCTGAAAAAAGATGCATTTACTCTTTCTGCCTTTTTGCATTTGAATATGCGGTCTTCATGTACTAATATATGGCCAATTTTTGTATAGGTTCCATGAACTGCCACAAAGAAAGTATACTCCTTTGTGTCTCCATTCAATTTTTCAGAAGATTTATCATATCTAACTTTTCTAGTATTCTATGTACCTCTTTAAATTCTTTCTCATTTTGTGTTTTCATTTATCTTGTTCTGAACAAGCAAGGTTGAGATTGCCCACTATGATAGTTTTGCTGTCTATTTCTTTTTGGAGTTCTCTTAATTTATCATTTAGGAATTTAGATGCTATACCACTTGATGTATGTGTTTAGTGTTGATATTGCGTCATTATCTATGGTATCCTTTAGGAAGATATAGTTTCCTTCCTTATCTCTTTTAATTAGATTAATTTTTGCTTTTGCTTGGTCTTAGAGCAGGATGGCTATTCCTACTTTTCTTTTTTTTCATCTGAGGCAGAATAGATACTGCTCCAGCCTTTTGCCTTTACTGTATATGTATCTCTCTGCTTTAAATGTGTTTCTTGTAAACAACTTATTGTAGGGTTCTGGGTTTTAATCCAGTCTGCTATCTGCTTCCTTGCTTTCTCTCAATTATTATAAGTTTTCTTTGCTTCTTCATGAAATGTAATTTCCCTCATTTCATCTCCACTTTCCCCTTTTTCTGGTACAAGCCCCTTTCTTTCTTTCTTTTTTTTTTTAATTTAATAGCCTTTTATTTACAGGTTATATGCATGGGTAACTTTACAGCATTAACAATTGCCAAACCTCTTATTCCAATTTTTCACCTCTTACCCCCCCACCCCCTCCCCCAGATGGCAGGATGACCAGTAGATGTTAAATATATTAAAATATAAATTAGATACACAATAAGTATACATGACCAAAACGTTATTTTGCTGTACAAAAAGAATCAGACTCTGAAATATTGTACAATTAGCTTGTGAAGGAAATCAAAAATGCAGGTGTGCATAAATATAGGGATTGGGAATTCAATGTAATGGTTTTTAGTCATCTCCCAGAGTTCTTTCTCTGGGCATAGCTGGTTCAGTTCATTACTGCTCCATTGGAAATGATTTGGTTGATCTCCTTGCTGAGGATGGCCAGGGCCATCAGAACTGGTCATCATATAGTATTGTTGTTGAAGTATATAATGATCTCCTGGTCCTGCTCATTTCACTCAGCATCAGTTCGTGTAAGTCTCTCCAGGCCTTTCTGAAATGATCCTGTTGGTCATTTCTTACAAAACAATAATATTCTATAATATTCATATACCACAATTTATTTAGCCATTCTCCAACTGATGGGCATCCATTCAGTTTCCAGTTTCTATGAGCCATTCATTTCAACAAGTTTTAAAAAAAAAGTCTGCTACATGCCAAAATACTGTGCTAGGTGCTGGGAATAAAAACAAATAAAACAATCCCAATATATAAAAGATAAATAATTTCAGAAGACAGGTTGTGTCAAATACTGGGGAAATCAGGGAGTGATTTTTTTTTCCTAAAGAAAGTGGTAGAGCTAAATCTTGAATAGTTAGGAGTTCTTTTTTTTTTAATTTAATAGCCTTTTATTTACAGGTTATATGCATGGGTAACTTTATAGCATTAACAATTGCCAAACCTCTTGTTCCAGTTTTTCACCTCTTACCCCCCACCCCCTCCCCTAGATAGCAGGATGACCAGTAGATGTTAAATATATTAAAATATAAATTAAATACACAATAAGTATACATGACCAAAACGTTATTTTGCTGTATAAAAAAAATCATACTCTGAAATATTGTACAATTAGCTTGTGAAGGAAATCAAAAATGCAGGTGGGCATAAATATAGGGATACAATCCCCTTTCTTTTGAAATATCATATTTTAGATCTTTTGATCCTTTAAGGTGGAACCTGGTAGGTCTTGGGTAATCCTTACCGTGGATCCTCATGATTTGAATTTTTTTCCTGTCTGCTTGAAATATTTTTCCTTGTTCTGATAGTTCTGAGATTTAGCCAAGATATTCCTTGGGGTTTTAATTTGGAGTCTTTTTCAGGAGATATTCAACAAAGTCTTTCAATGGTTATTGTACCTTTTGATTTAATACATCAGGGCTGTTCTCTTTGAAGATTTCTTGAAGAATCATGTCTAGGCTCTTTTTTTTTCATCATGGTTTTCAGTAAGTCCAATAATGCTTAGATTGTCTCTCCTAGACATATTTTCCAGATCAGTTGTTTTCCCAAGTACGTATTTTACATTTTCTTCTTTTTTTTCATATTTTTTGGTTTTGCTTGACTAATTCTTGATGTCTCATTGAGTCATTCATTTCCATTTCTCCAGTTCTGATTTTTAGTGAATTTTTTTTATTTCCTTTTTTAGTTCTTTTTTTATTTGTCCAATTAAATTTTTAAATGAATTTGTTCTATGGATTTTTTTTTCCATTTCACAAAGTCTGGTCATTAGGGAGGTTTTTATTTTCCATTTTGTCAAATCTATTTTCAAGTAGTTATATGTTTTTATTTTCATTTCACTAACTCTATTTTGTAATGAATTTTCTTCAAATAATTTCTGTGTTTCCTTTTCCAAACCCTCTCACAAAATTTTCATTTCCTTTTCTCATTTGTCTACTAGCTCTCTTTTTGAAAATTTTTAAAATTTTATTTTATTTTTTATTATAGTTTTTTATTTACAAAATATATGCATGGGTAATTTTATTCACAATTGCAAAATTTTTATTCCATTTTTCCCCTAGTTTCCACCACCTCCTCCCCCAGATGGCAGGTAGATCAATACATATTTAATATCTTAAAGTATATGTTAAATAAAATACATGTATATCCATACAGTTATTTTGCGGCACAAGAAGAATCGGACTTTGAAATAATGTACACTTAACCTGTGAAGGAAATCAAAAATGCAGGCAAACAAAAAGAAAGGGGTTGGAAACACTATGTAGTGGTTCACACTTATTTCCCAGTGTTCTTTCTCTGGGTGTAGTTGGTTTAGTTGGTTCTATTCATTAATGAACAAGTGGAACTGATTTGGTTCATCTCATTGTTGAAAAGGGCCACATCCATCAGAATTGATCATCATATTCTACTACCTCTCTTTTACAATCCTTTTACATTTAATTTAGGACAGCCTTGTGTGATAGGGATCTATTTATAAGCACTCATTGGTGTTTCATCTGGAAACGATCTGCTTTTTGTTTCCTCAGGGTTGGAAATGTGTTCTTCTCTTTCACCATAAAAACCATGGTAAGAGTTCTTTTTTCTCTTTTCCTCATTTTTTTTAAAAGCTGAGATCTGCTTTTAGTGCAAGGGAGATTGTCCAAGCTTACTCTACAAGCAGCAGCAGCAGCTAACCTGTATCAGTGCTGAGTGACTTCTAGTGCTGGCTGGGGGTAGCCAGTTCTTGTGAAATTCTGGCCTTTCAGGGTTTACTATTTACTTTTTGTGTTTGTGTGGGATGTTTTTTACCTTCTCTGCTCATCTACTGCCTTGAAACCAGGGCAGCATAATTAGCACTACTTCCCGTAGATTCTCTGGCAAACAGAGCCACAGTGTTTTAGAACTCTGTGCTATTTGTAGTCCTTGTCTATGCTTGGCCTGCTTGAACTTGTCCCACCTTTCTCTGTGTCTGATTTAAAAAGACCTTTTTCTGGAGATCTTTAAAATTATCTTCTGCTGGTAATTTGTTAACTCTCCTGATATTTGGGGCTTCTGCTAGTCCATAGCTAATTCAGAGACTGGATTTGCTAATTAGTTTGAGGTTCTTGGGAAGAGATCAGAAAGAAACATGTCCCCTACACCACCTTGGATCTACCCCTTCACTATGTAATCCTTTAGGAGCCTCACATAATGGAGTGATTTTCTTTTTCTACGACATAATAAGCATATTTGTAACCATGGTCAGATTGCAATTTTATGAGTTTGATCTGCCAGGTTTCAAAGGGTGTATCTAGGAGAGGAAACTTTCTATGACCTGTCTTTAAAATCTTGGATGTGTTGTTCTGGCCATATCCCATAGGCAGTGAGAACAACCCTGTGAATATCCCCTTCAAATATTTTCAGGCTAGTTGCTTCAATTACTTAAGTGCACAGTGTTTGAATTAATGAAGTTTCTTATCATATGGCAGGAGAACTTATTAGGGAATATCATAAGTTCTTTTGGGTCAACCCTTCATTACATAGTCTTATCAAGTTTACATCGCTCCTTTGAACCTTTTTCAATTGCATCATAACGAATCCAACCATTTTGGAGAGTAGTTTGGAACTATGCTCAAAAAAGTTATCAAACTGTGCATACCCTTTGATCCAGCAGTGTTACTACTGGGATTATATCCCAAAGAGATTATAAAGAAGGGAAAGGGACCTCTATGTGCACGAATGTTTGTGGCAGCCCTTTTTGTAGTGGCTAGAAACTGGAAACTGAATGGATGTCCATCAGTTGGAGAATGGCTGAATAAATTGTGGTATATGAAAATTGCATCATAAGCAAACTTTTCTGGGCTGTATCAATATCTTCTTCCCTTTGGCTAAGAGGTGTAAACAAGTTTTCAAGGTGACATAGAAATGTTAAGGTCTTACCTATGGGACAAATTAAAAATTCCATGATGACTTCTGCTATGAGAGCTGTGCCTTCAGGAATTCAGGGAGTTAAAGCTGTGGTTTTATCTGCTTGGTCAGTCAAATCATTTCCACAGGTATAAATTCTGTTTACTCAGCTATACCCTGGAATTTTAATTAGTATTATAGCCTGAGGAATAGCAACCAGTTTAATAGACAAGAGAGCTAATTTTTTTATTTCAGTGGGCTACCCTGAAGAAATGAGGAAGCCTAAATGTTTCCATAATATCTGAAAGTCATGCGCCATCCAGTTTAGCTATCAGCTATTAGCATAGATATTAATCGATTTTCTTTTTCCTAATTCACAAGCCCAGGATGCTGCCTCAAATTTGACTTCTGCTGAATGTTTATCAGGTTGTGATGAAGCTTCAGCCACTTCTTAGGCAGTGATGATACCATAACCAGCAACCAAATTTTCTTGCTCCTTTCTGAGGTAGGTTCTATTAGTACACCATCAAATTCTACTTCCTCTACTTCCTTTAAAGAGGTTTCCTACAGGTTCTCCTGTAAAAGAAAGCAAGATATTCAGATAAATTATATATTAATTGTCTAACGTGTCATTGTCACTTTCTATCTCAGGTGGAAAGATGTCAGTATAGAGTGTGTTTAAATGTTTAATGTACAGGTTAGGTTTGGATAAGAACATCACTTCCAGGTTGGCTAGATTACTGAGGACAAATGCTGAGTATGGTTGAATTCATTCAACCATTAATGCCATTAAACAAGAATCAAGAAAAAATGTCTTCAGAGGCAGAGAAAATGATTGCTATGGCCATTACTGCCCAAAGGCAATCTGGGATGCCATTAGCAACATTGCTCAAAGTTTTGCTATAGTATCCCACAGGGACAAACATTTTCAACTATGTTTCTGTGTTAGTATAGCAATTGTCTTTCCTCCTGTCTCAGAGAAGTATAGACTAAAAAGCATAGAAAAGTAGAGGAAGTACAAAGTTGCGGGGTGTTGTTGAAAAGCAAATTTCAAAGAATTTAAAAAAATACTAAAATATAAGGAAGAGTTAAAACTTAACCCGATAAGTTATGGATATCCACTGTGTAACAACTGCCTTAATTAGGTATTCAGATATTGGCTGCAGCACTTTGGCAAGATTAATCTGATAATGGTATGAAGGATATATTGAATCATATCTTAGTGACCAGCATATTACAGGAATCAGCTGAAAACTTGTAATAAAGTGGCACAGTGAAACTAGAAAGAATATAATTGAATATGAGAAGTTTTGTTGAAGATGGATAAAAAGGAATTGGCAAAATTTGCGTATAAAAAAGGAAATAAGTAGTCAAATATTGCATCATGCTCAAATAAAAGTATAGAATTAGAAAACAATATTGTTGGGGAATGGAGAAAGAAGAACATTTTGGAAGGATATAGTCAGGAAGTTGGCATTTTAAAGAGACAATTTAGTTCATTTATGTTGAATCTGTTTTATTTCTAGGATACACAGGGTTAGAAAGCTAATAAATCAAAAAAAAAAACATCTATTAGATTTGTGTGTCAAGAAATCAACATCTGAGAATTCATATGATCTCTGCTATAGTCCTTAGTCAAACGATGCATGGCAATATGACTATAAGTTGAAAATGATTAGTCATAACCTATGCTTTCCCCTTTAACATTGCATAGATCATTGAAGCCTTGCTTCTTTCAGCATTATACTCCAATTTTTGTGAGTATTCACTCCTGGAAATGTCATGAACAGAGACCAGCAAAAGATGTATGTGTATATTCACACATAAACATCCTTCTACCTGCCTATCATCATCATCATCATCATCATCATCTCTCTCTCTGTCTCTGTGTGTGTGTATGTGTGTGTGTGTGTGTGTTTATGCCTGTGCAGTGCATGCTTGACTTTGGTACATTAGTCTTAGGAACATACTTTCTTTTTCTAATGTCTCATTGGAGAATTAAATGCTGTGCAATTTAAGAAAGTGGGTCTAATTCTTGTTTGCCTTATAAATTCTAAATACACACTCAAAATAAATTTATATTTGGCTATAAAATTCTAATTGTGTCTTTGCCCTACAGGTAATAGGAGAGTTGACACATCCAGATTACAGATGTGAATTTCAGTGATCAACATGAAGCATACTCAAGTGAAAGTCCTTAGGAAAATAGATGAGTTATCTCAAATAAGAAGTATAGAGAAAAAAGAGCCGAGAACTGGGATCTGACTTTATAGGGACAAACCAAGATGAAAACAAATCATTTTCTATGGCTTCAAACTAGTTAATAAGAAAAAAATATTTGCCATAGAAAACTACTACAAAATTCCTACAAAAGGGAAAATAAATGATTTGAATAATTTTATGTTTATTATTTCTCTACCAAAATATTAATTGTTTTGATTCAGTGAATGACTACTTGTGTAGCTGCGATAAAATGAACTAAATTTCAAGACTGAAAAAATGTCATTTGCATAAGCAAAGTCAGATTGAAAATAAAATGAAATAAATAAATGAGCTTTAGTTATAAATTATACATACATTTTTTGGGAAGAAAATATTTTCATTCTTAGGGCAAAATTCATAGAGCTATATTTATACCAGAAAGTACAAAAAACATAATTCAAAAACGTTAAAGTTAAAAACTTTTTACTTAGGAAATTTGCAGAACCAGTGATAAAGGAAAGGAATATGGTGATAGACAATGTTCAGTGTTCTTGAATGAGTAGTATAAATGGCTATTTCTCCCTTAAGAGATGGGTTCCTATGATGGACATCATATTTTATGATCTCTGAAATCATAGCTATCTGGGACAATATAGGAGATGACGCTATCTGACTCATCCATGAAAAAATATTTGTTTTTACAAAAAATGGTGTGGTGTGTGTGTGTATGTGTATGTGTATGTGTGTGTAACCAGTGAAAGCAAATATTGTCAGGTTACTTCTTCAAGAAATTAGACATTTAAATCTCTTGGCATTAACTTATATTTGTCAACATGAATGCAACGTAACATTAGTAATATGTGAAATTTATTTTTATAAATGCACAAGAAAATTCATTCTTCTCTTATTGTAGACAAGTAGAAACAATATTTATGCATCATTTTACATAATGGATAAATGTAAATTTATTCAAATTGTAGTGAGAAGCACCCTACTGTCTTAATCATATTATACTCCTTTGCCCCAATATCAGTTCTCAGAGCAATAAAGAAATGCAATCTGCAATCTTTGAATTAAAATAAAATCAGATTCTTGTCTTCCATCATTTTTATACCTCTTTCAAAATTTGACTCTTCTTCCTATATTCATGGAGTCTGTGATATTATTTATTTAAATGATAAATTGAACATGATAACATGTACGTGCTTCAAGTGCGCTGATTTTAAAGGATGTAAGATATGGAAAATTACTTTTTTTAAATCATTGTTGCTCATTATTGTTTGTTCAATGACATGTCATAGAATCCCATTTTTAATTACCCATTTTCTCTGTACTGAACTGATTTTCTTGTTTCCCTTATAGTTAACTAAATAGTGATTCTATATTATTCTTGACTTATTGTGAAAAATATTTCCAAAATGAATGGATAAATACAAGATAAGTTCTATGTTAACATAATAGTGCTTATTCAACTTTTTTTTCCCATAGCAATAAGTTTCTATGAAAAAGAATAAACAAAATAGAAGCATTTACTCTATAAAATTAAAAACTTATCAAGAAAAAATATAGAACATTTTACTTAATAAAAATTTTAAAAATATTAATGATGATTTTATATATTCGTATATTTTCTCAACATGAGATGCTTAGACAATTCTCTTATTCAAATAAGTTGGGGCAGAAATTCAGAGATAACACCATTCTATCCAGGAAGATTGTAAACGACACATCAGAATATGCATAATTAGAAAATTAATGTAGGAAAATACAGGGAGATGAAATACATCATTTTAGTCTTAATTAATATGCTTATGTACATCTACAATGCATAAACTTGAAAGAGTCAGAGTGTCTTTCTTACTCCCAAAAAAACAAGGGAGATAATACAAAGAAATGGTTGCTCAGAACATTTTAAATTATTTTTTTTCCTTATACATGAAGATAAATTAAGAAATCAATTCTCCGTAGATAAATGGTCCAAGGATATGAATGGTCCAGTTTCAGAAGAAGAAATTAAAATCATTTCTAGTCATATGAAAAGGTGTTCCAAATCATTATTGATCACAGAAATGAAAATTAAGACAACTCTGAGATACCACTACATACTTCTCAGATTAGCTAAAATGACAGGAAAATTTAATGACAAATTTTGGAGGGAATGAAGAAAAAATGAGACATTAATACATTGTTGGTGGAGTTGTGAACTGATTCAACCATTTGGGGGAGCAATTTGGAATTATGCCCAAAAGTTGATCAAATTGTGTGTACCCTTTGTTCTGGCAGTGTTTCTACTGGGCTTGTATCCTAAAGAGATCATAAAGGAAGGAAAGGGGCCCACGTGTGCAAAAATGTTTGTGGCAGTCCTTTTTGTAGTGGCAAGAAACTAGAAATTTCATAAATAACTATCAAGTAGAGAATGGCTAAATAAGTTATGGTATATGGATATTATGGAATACTATTGTTCTATAAGAAATGATCAGCAGGATGATAACAGAGAGATGTGAAGAGATTTATATGAACTGATGCTAAGTGAAATGAGCAGAACCAGGAGATTGTGGCATGACACATACATGGCAACAGCAAAATTATATGATGATCAATTCTGATAAATATGCAATACATAAAAATGTATCACACATGCTAAATATATATATATATATATATATATATATATATATATATATAGTATCACTTGCTAACTGGATGTAAGTAAGGAAACATTAAAACGCAGGGTTTTGTGGGGGTAAATGCCAAACATTATCCATGTATATATTTTGAAAATGAAAAGCTATAATTAAAAAAAGGAAACAAAAGGAAAAATACCTTGTTTTATACACAAGCAGGACATGAGAGAATTCAAAATATAAAACAACAAAATTCCATTTCAATATAACATATAAAATAACTATTACACATTATGTTTAAAGCTATTCATCTTTTCTCAGTTTCCTTGTGTTTAGAGCTATTCATCTTTTCTCAGATTCCTTGGATATTTTCTTTTTTTTTTTCTCTCATGAATATTTTACTTTATTTTCCCCATTCCCCACCTCCTCTAGTAGGCTACAATTTAGTGCAGGTATACACATGCATTTGCATGTACACATGTGTGTCTGTATATATGTATAAATATATGCACATGTATGTGTGTATTCACATGCATACTACATAGTATATATGTATGCACATATAAACATATACATATATCACTATATAGGTATATGCATATGAGCATTTGTCCAAAAATATGTAAGATCATACTATGGGCATTTCTTGTTGTCCTCCATTTCTCTGAAGGTGGATAGCATTTTCCTTCATAAACCCAAGTCTTTCCATATTTTTTCTAAATCCACCATGTCATCAAAATCCCAACCTTATAATGTCTAGTTATTTTAAATCATTTAATGCAATATTGTTTACTATGGCTGATAAATAGCACAATTTCCTTATTTTATATTTTAATTTAATTCATTTTTAATTTGTATTAAATGGTGACTTATTTTACACAATAAATCCTACTTCTGATCTTTATTTTATGTTTATATATACTTCTCATTTTTAGAACATTTCCTGAAAGCAGCATACTATTGAGTTCAAATTGTAGTCTATGATTTCTTTTCATTTTGGGGGTAAATCCATCCAATACCATTCTAGCTATCATTATTTTTTGTTTATTTTTCCTAACCATCGTTCTTACCCTTTTCACATCCCTTCTCACTACTCTACTATGTTTCTATTTCTTTCCCTATTCCTATCCTTCCTGATTCCTCTACTTTACTTTTGGCCACTGACTTCCTCTCCTATTACTTAACTTACACACTCTCCAGAAATCTATTTCTATTCCTTTCCTCCTATCCACTCACTCTCTTGTTTTTAATATAAATTTAGAAGACTTTTATTCCCTTCATACTACCTAGCCTTTCTTATCCTCTTCCCCCATCCTATCGCCATGCCCTCTTATTTCTTTCTAAATTTAGAAGACTTTATGCCCTCCTAGATATGTTTTTCCCTCTTCAACTCATTTCATATGAGAGTAAAGTTTCATCATTACCCACCTCTCCAAAATATTATTTTCTTTTAAATTTATTTTTCCTTCTTTCCCTCATTTGTATGAGAAACTTGTTTTTTTATTTCTCCCTAAATGCAGGCATGCACATGCACAACACACACCCATACACGCACACACACATATAACCACATCATATTCAGCTCATTCCAAGTCTTTCCTATCTCTTTCAAACTAACCAAATAAAAAGGGAAGAAGTAAATAAGTACAACTTATTGAATCCTTTATAATTTGTCCTCAATATTTACTTCACATTCCTCTGGATTTTATATGTCACATTTTCTTTTATGTTCTGTTGTGGCCACAATATAAGAATTATCAAGGAGATTTATTTTCAATATGAGAAAAAAAACAGATTTTTGTGAAAATTGAATATACTTTCTAGGAAAATATTCAGTTCTCTACCAGTGTAAATCTTAATAGCATTTTTGAAAATGAAGAATATGCTTTGTAGAGGTCAAGCAATTTTTGGATCAAAGGTTCCTGGTGTTCTTAGAACTTTTATTTCTCTTGAACATAAGTGAAAAAACCTAGACTTACTGAAAATATAATTTCCCCGGTTCTGGGATTATCTCAAAAATAATAGCCATTTTATATGCCTTTAAGTAAAATAATATAAGAAAAGGCAACATTTCCCTAACAACATGACCTTCAGAGAATGAATGATAATACTGATATGGGGGAAGGAGAGAGAAATGTGATTCACAAATACTTAGTAGATAGTTCTAGCAGCTATTTTGATCATATAGGTTTGAGATCTGAAGTAACTTTAAAAAAAAAACTGTATTCTTAAATCAATGCTTCACACATAATAACTAATAGAAGCTGAATGACTGGCTAAATGAAGAGTGCTTGGACAACAGCCCTGGGAATGACTTTGCATGTCTGTCCCTGGGGGGAGTCCAGTGGATAATTTAAATAGTCACTATTTTTGCATTTGTTCATGAGCTTTATTATGTATTTGATGAAGTAATTGAAACAGAGGTTATACCATCCTTGATGTAAATATTATGCTTTGAATCTTTTTTTATGGAATTTTAGTCCCCATTTGAGAAAAATTAGGCAAGATTTTTATTGTGAGGAAATCTACTGAATTATGCTTTGAGGGGTAAACAGCAATGAATATAAAAGAAAAATACTTGTTTTAGGATCAGGTTCTAGGAAATACAACACATTACAGAAATAAAAGATACAATTTGGTCAGGAAAAAAATGATAAATGATGTTTAACAAAAATAAAACAACAACAAAAACTAACACATAAGAACACAAATCATGAAACAGGAAAGATATTGACATGAGTAATGTTTTCTGACTTTAAAAATGGTAAGCAATTTAAATTCTTCAATTTAAAGAATAATGAATTTGACATCTACTCTTCAAAAGAAAAATTACACTGCATTTTTAATCACTTAAAAAAGAAATTGTGATAACAGTAAATGATCAAAGATTCACTGAGGACATGTAATTTGAAATTAAGCTAATTCTAGGTTTTAAAGGCAAGATTATTAAATTATTACACCTTTGCAAATTAACCAATTACGTAACAAATTGGGAGACAAACTACCTTAAGAATCATTCATAATCTAATTGTAGAGAACATAGAAAAGGTAAACTAGATTGATGCATCAATGTCAAACTGTTGTGAGGGCTTTAATGAAGAGCCACATTACAATGTTTTTTGCCCCATGGTGATCAACAATAATGTAAATGACTTTGATAAACATTTCATACTACAATGAATAAATGATTAGTTCTATGGTGACATGACAAAGTTTAAAATTCAAACTATAGCATGCACTACTTAATAAACTTAAAAGAGCCATAAGTAAAATAAAATGAAGATCCTTTGAAAGATTTTGCTTTGATTTTAATTTATTTACTTTTTGTTGTAGTAAGGTTTTTATTTTCAGTACACATTGTTTTATGAATCATGTTGACAGAGAAAAGTCAGCGCAAAAAGGAAAAACCATGGGAGAGTTAAAAATAAAAAAAGTGAATATTGCACATGTTGATTTATATTGAGTCTTCTTACTCCTTTTTCTGGAAGCAAATGGCATTTTCTGTTCAAAGTCTATTGGGAATACTTTGTATCACTAAACTACTGAAAAGAACCAGGGCTTTCATAATTGTTCATCATACATCCTTGCTGTTATTGTGTACAATGTATTCCTGGTTTGGCTTGTTTCCCTCGGCATTACTTCATGTAAATCTTGCCAGACTTTTCTATAATCAGCTTGTTCTTCATTTTTATAGGACAATAATGCTCCATTCCCTTCATGCACCACAATTTTTTCAGCATTCTCCAATGGGAATCCACTCTTTTTCTAATTCTTTGTTTCCACAGAAAGAGCCACCACAAATATGTTGGCACATTTGTGTCCTTTTCCCTTCACCAAAATTTCCTTGAGATATAGATTCAGTAATGGCACTCCTGGATTTAAATATATTAACTTGTTTACTGGACACAGTTCCAGATTGCTCTCCAGAAGGGTTGGATCATTTCAAAACTCCACCAACAATGCATTGGTATCCCAATTTTCCCACATCCCCTGCACCATTTATCATTATCTTTTCCTGCCATCATAACCTATCTGAGAGGTGTGAGGGGATGCCTCAGAGTTGATTTAATTTGCATTTCTCTCATCAATAGTGATGTAGTGCATTTTTTCATATAACTATAAATGGAATTGATTTTATCATATGAAAATTTTCTGTTCATATCCTTTGACCATTTATAAATTAGGGAATGACTTGTATTCTCATAAATTTGACACATTTTTTATATATTTCAGAAATGAGTCTTTTATCAGAAATACTGATTGTAAAGATTTTTCCCAGCTTTGTACTTCCCTTTTAGTCTTTTTTCTATTTATTTTGTTTGTGCAAAACTTTGTTTTTAATGTAATGTAATCAAAGTTGTTCATTTTGCCTTTTAAAATTTTCTGTTCTTCTTTGGTCATAAATTCCTCTCTTCTCCAAAAATCTGATAGGTAAATTATCCCTTGTTCTCCTCGTTTGTTTATGGTATCATCCTTTATGCCCAAATCATATCTATGTTTACTAGGATTCTATTAACCTCCCCACTTTCTTCCTTGTTTATTTGGTGGTTAGATTTTTCTGATTCTGAAAGGCTAAATTTGAGGGCCACATTACAAGAGTTTTGCTGTTTATTTCTTCCTGTAATTCACTTAAAGTCTTCTCTATGAATTTGCCTGCTCTACCCCTTGGTTCATACACATTTAGTATTGTTACTGCTTCATTATTTAGGGTACTTTTATCAAAATGTGCTTTCTCTCGTTATCTCTTTTAATAAATTCTATTTTTACTTTTACTTTGTCTTCTGGAAAATGGTATTCCAAGCCTGCTAATCCTTTACTAAAACCTTCCAGATCCTGGGTAATCTTGGCAGCTTGAAGTATTTTTTCTTAGTGATTATAGTTTTGTAGTTTCCCCAACAATGGTTCTTGGGGATTTTCTTGTGGGATCTTTTTCCTCAGGGGATCAATTAATTTTTAGTCAGTATTGTCCCCTCTGTTTCTAGAATATTGGGGCAGTTTTCTTTAATGAATTCTTAGAGAATGCTATCTAGGCTCTTTTGTTTGTCATAGCCTTCAGATAGACCAATAAAATTTTCAACTGTCTCTTCTAGATCTATTTTTCAGGTTGGTATGTTGGTCCTTATCCTTTTTTTATGAACTCTTTTGGATGGAGACACAGTAGATATACTGCTGGATCAAAGGATATATACAATTTGATGGTCCTTGGGGCTAATTCCAGATTGCTCCCCAAGATTGCTGGATTACTTCACAACTCAACCAGCTATGTATTAGTGTCCCAATTTTACCATAACCCCTTCACCATTTGTCATTATCTTACCCTGTCATTTTAGCCAGTTTGAGAAGTGTGTAAGAATATCTCATGGTTTTCCAATTTTTCTAATGAAAGTAGTAGTGATCACCCAGCGAAAGAACTCTGGGAGATGACTAAAAACCATTACATTGAATTCCCAATCCCTATATTTTTGCCCACCTGCATTTTGAATTTCCTTCATGGGCTAATTGTACAATATTTCAGAGTCCGATTCTTTTTGTACAGCAAAATAATGGTTTGGTCATGTATACTTATTGTGTATCTAATTTATATTTTAATATATTTAACATCTACTGGTCATCCTGCCATCTGGGGGAGGGGGTGGGGGGAAAGAGGGGAAAAATTGGAACAAGAGGTTTGGCAATTGTCAATGCTGTAAAGTTACCCATACATACAATTTGTAAATAAAAGGCTAATAAATTTAAAAAAAAAAAAACAATTTTTGAAAACCTCAAAATAAAAAAAAAGAAAAAAAAGAAAGTAGTAGTGATTTAGAGCATCTCTACATATGACTAGAAATGGCTTAAATTTCTTGGTGTGAAAATTTCTGTTCATAAGTTTTGAACATTTATCAACTGGAGAATGGCTGGGATTCTTGTAAATTTTAGTCAGTTCTTTATATATTTTAGAAATGAGGCTTGTATCAGAAATTTTGGATGTTAAAATGTTCCCAATTCTCTGCTTCACTTCTAGTGTTAGCTGCATTGATTTTGTTTGTACAAAAGCTTTTTAATTTAATATAGCACTTTTTTTTTTAACAAAGTATAATATTGTATAGTGCTCCTTTGGCCCAAAATTCCTTCCTTCCACACAAATATGAGAGTTGGACTATGCCATGTTCCCCTAAATTGTGTATTGTATTACTTTTTCTGTCTAAATCATGAATGCATTTTTACCTTTTCTTGGGATAGGGTGTTAAATGTTGTTCAGTGCCTAGTTTCTGCCATACTACTTTCCAATTTTCCCAGCAATTTTTGTCAAATAGTGAGTTCTTATCCCAGAAGCTGGGGTTGTTATTTTTGTCAAACACTATATTACTGCAGACATTGATTATTGTGTCTTGTGAATCTAATATATTCTACTGATAAACTATTCTATTTCTTAGCCAGTAACAAATGGATTTGATGACCACTGCTTTTAGATCTGGTGCAGCTTGGCCACATTCATTCCCCCTTTTTTTTTCCCATTAATTCTCTTGAAATTCTTGATCTTTTTTTATTCCACAAGAATTTTGTAATTTTTTTTAGCTCTGTAAAGTAGTTTCTTGGCAGTTTGATTGGTAGGTAATTGTATTTTCATTTTTTTCATTTTTCATTTTTATTGTATTAGATTGCCTTACCCATGAGCACTTGATATTCTTCCAGTTGTTTATATCTGATTTTATTTGTGTGTTTTCTAAATGTATTCATATAGTTTCTGGCTTTGTCTTGCAGTATTCTCCCTAATGTTTTATATTATCTACAGTCATTTTAAATTTAATTTATCTTTGTATCTCTTCCTGCTGGACATTGTTGGTAATATATAAAAATGCCAATAATTTATGTGGATTTATTTTGTATCCTGTAATTTTACTTAAGTTCTTTAATGTTTCTAATATTTTAGTTGATTTGCTAGGATTCTTTAAATACACCATTATATAATTTTCAAAGCATGATAATTTGTTTTCCTCATTACCTATTCTAATTCTTTTAATTATTTTTTCTTGTCATTGCCAAAGCTAACATTTCTAATACAATATTGAATAGTAATGGTGAAAGTGGACATCCTTTTATTTCACCCCTTATCTTACTGGGGATGTGTCTAATTTATCCCATTACATATGATGCTTGCTGATGATTTTAGACAGCTGTTACTGATCAATATTTTCTATAAAAGTTTTTCTTTATAAAACATATGCATGGACAATTTCTCAACATTGAAACTTGTAAAACTTTCCATTTTTCAAAAAAAAACATGAGAAGGAAAACAAAATGCAAGCAAACATCAGCAGAAAACATGAAAATGCTATATTGTGATCTACACTCAGTTCCCACAGGCCTCCCTCTGGGTGTATATGGGACTCTTCATCACTGAATAATTGGACCTGGTTTGAATCATCTCATTATTGAAAAGAACCATGTACATCAGAATTCATCATATATTCTTGTTGCCATGCATAATGATCAGTTCTCTATATAGTTTAGAAATGAGACCTTTATCAGAATATTACATGTAAAAATATTTTCCCAGTTTATTGCTTCCCTTCTAATCTTGTCTGCATTGGTTTTGTTTATAATATAATTCTTTATGTCTAGACATGAATCCATTTTGACCTGATCTTGGTATATGGTGTTAGATATGGATCTATGCCTACTTTCTGCCATATTAGTTTCCAATTTTCCAGCAGTTTCTGTCATATAGTGAGGTCTTATCACAAAACTTGGGGTCTTTGGGTTTGTCAAACACGAGATTACTATAGTTATTGACAATTTTGTCCTGTGAATCTAACCTATTCCACTAATAAACTGTAAATTCTTGCTCTAGGCATTCACTACGTTTGTGAACACCCCTATACCACTCTGCATTTACTGTTGTCAGTCTCTCCTAATTCCCAGGCCCTCAGAGAAATTTCTGGTCACTGCCTTTTACAATGCTTAAACCAATTTTACCAAGCTTACCTCTGTAAGAGGTCTTCAGAGATCTCTGGCCATTGTTTCATAAGAACGAAGTTTTAGATATATGGTAGAGCACTAGAGAACAGCCGTGTTAAAGCTCAAAGTCTTTTATTCACCTGTTCACATCCTGCCTAGCTGACCTCCTGCTGGTTCCCAAATGAACTCCAGGTCAAAAAGAAAGCAACTTCTTCCTCCACACTGCTTAAATAGGGTCTATGAGGTCACATGCACAGCCAATCAGAGAAGCAGATGCCTCCCATTAATGATGAGATCTCAATGTAGTCAGAGTTCCCACTCACCAGGCGGTCCCTGTATGCTCACAGCAAATCACATCCTGAGATCTCAGGACTTCAAAGCCTCTGTTTACTTCCTGACTGCAGAGGGCATGACTCCTCCTCCTTCTGTAACCATTACAATCAACAACTCTGTTTTTTAGGCAGTACCAAATGGTTTTGATGGCCACTGCTTTAAAATATAAGTTTAGATCTGGTACAGCTAGGCCACCTTCATTTGATTTTGCCTTTAATGTCTTCAGGCTTTGAGGTCTGTTCTTCCCTGTCTTCCTTAAAGTTATATAAGGTCAGAACTCGTTTTTATATTTTTGCTCATTTTTAAAGTTTGAGGCCTGCTTTTAGACAAAGGGAATATTGTCTCTAGCTTCCTCTATAGATTAACACACAGGAGTTTTATGCTGCCCTGGGGCTCATGCTGCTGGTTGTCTTGTTTATTATACTTAGATTCAATGATTTATTATTTACTTTCTGTAGTTCTGCCAGCTAATCTGCTAATCTATTGGTTTCTGACTCAGGACATAGCAGCCTATTTCATTTTGGATTAAAGTCTCCCACTAGATTCCCTGTGTTACCTATCTTCTCTGGGCCTTCTTCTGCTTTATGTGCACTGAACCATGTCCCCCTGCCTGCCCACTTGAGACAGACCTTTCCTGAGGTTCTTCCAACATATTTTCTGCTGGAAATTTGCTATATTCCTAATATATGTGGTCTCTGTCACTCCAAAATCTCTTCAGAGGCTTGATCTGATGTTGATCCTGAGGGAAACAAAGTAAATCTCAGGAAAAGACCTGTTTACGCTCTGCCATTTTGGCTTTAACTCTCCTTTTTTACTTAAGAGATTACCATATCAAAAATTACTGACTGCCACCAACAAGATAAGCACATAAGCCCAAAGGGTGTCAGTGTCTCATATAACAATATTTCTATTTTTATCACAGTATTCATAGCCATCATTTTGAGAAACAACTTGTTTAAAAAAAGGTTCAGTCATCTTATGCCTCAACTGCTATTCAACTGCCACAGATAGTGAAAGTAAACCAGTCTAATTGAAACAGCTCTTCCTCAAGGAGAAACATGTAAGAGACCACCAACACATTAACCATCATCTCCCCTCAGACTCTAATGAAAAGGGATAGCCAAGAAATCTGGAACTAATTGCATTGAGAATGATATTTCCAGCCCAGTGCCCTCAGGGAACTAACCTATGTGAAGATATAAGTTGGCATTTGTTATAGCATTGACTAGAGCTATAAATACTGAAAACTCAGAAAAGAAAGTTCTTAGTAAAGTCTTTAACATTGTAATATGATTAAGCATCAGACTCTAAAAAATAGCATTAATGAGACATTGACATAGATTTTGTCACATCCTAAGGATAAAATAACTTCTCCATTGGTTTGTGTGTAGTTACTCCCATTAAAATGTGTACTTGTTGAGATCAGAATGTGTCTTATTTATTGTATTTCCAGTATTTAACATAGTGTTTTGCACATAATAATAGTTGACATAATAAATAAATTAATAGTTTGCACAAAATAAATAAATACTTTCTTCTTTAATTGCTCCTTTCTTCATATTTTATGCTAATTCTTTCCTTATATTGGTTTTGCAGATCTCACCCCTTAATTTACTTGAAAAAATTGAGATCATTTGTTGTAACTACCCTATTTTCTTTATTTCTATATTTCAAATGGATAACAATTCTCCACTTCATTTTTTTTACCTGTAGTTCCAGATGAAGTGTTTGTTCTTTTCTTTGCTAGCTGCCAACTCTTTTATTTATATCATTTTTATTTCATTTGTGGCTCAACCTCCCAAATTGTATACAATACCCTTGTGTTTTACAATTCAGCCTCTATCTAAGCACCAGAATGCCCTCTGGTAATTGTTTTCTTTAAAAAATAATAATAGCTTTTTATTGTCAAAATAAATGTATACACACACACACACACATATATTTTACACTTACAGTGTTTTTATACTTTTTCAGTCTGGTGTCACTAGCATCCTTTGCTTTTCATAGTTAATACATAATCCAAACTTTGACATTTCTGTATCCTCCTTAAGTATCATCATCTAGATGACAATAAACACATGCTCAACATCAACAAAATTGTATACAGTTGTGATATTTATCACTACAGAGACAAAATCATCATACCAATGTATTAATCTTAAATATGTCTTTGATTCATTGTATATTGAAAACACTTTTTATTACTATTTGAAATTTACCAAGAACCTTTTTTGATTAATTGTATAATAAAAATGCCTTTTCCTGACCTAAATTTACCAAGTTTATCTTACAGTCATTGTATAGTAAAGAATACTTTGGTTCCAGTACCAGGCCTTCTTCATCAGGGTTTAACAGGTCTTTCTTTATAATTGTTTATTAGGAGGATAGTGACCCCATAAAGTCTGAATAGATAGCTCTAACAGAGAGTAGACCTCAAGGGAGACCTGGGCCAGCCTCTTGCTATTTATAGACATATTCACTACTAGCCCTCTAAAAAGAGATAATTTGGTAAGTACCAAATGCCATTACTATAAATAAAGGCATATTTTCCTTTCTTTTTTTTTTCTTTTTGTGCCTAGTTCATACTAATGCTTGATTCAATCTACCAGAAGTAAATAATTTTGAACTCTTCTAAAAATGTAAAAAGTAAACAAACAAAAAAGAGTTATTTCTCACCAACTTCTTGTGTTTATATGGGTTTTATACATACAAATTCTTTCATGTGATTATTTGCCCTTTTTAAGCATTGGCATGGACATGTTTTCTACAAAAAGCTCCCCCCACCCCATGATTAAAAAAAAAAAAGACTAATGTCTTGGAATCTAATGTATTTTACAGTCTTACTTGATTATGCTTTGAGGTTACTTAGGGCAAGTTCCCTACACAATGTATATTCTGGACAACTTTGCTCACCATAATTTCCTTTATTTTGTCTTATTCTCTCCCTCTGTTATTATATAAGCTAATTGGCATGGTAAAAGGAGAAAATAAAGTCGTGAAGAAAGAGAATAGATAGAATAAATAGAACAGAAAAATTAGAAAAAGAGGAAGACAAAAAGAAAAGAAAATTAATTTGGAAAGGAATTACATAGATAATAAAAGAAACAATTAGTAGTTTTATTACTAGCTTATTCAATTATATATACAGATATATTATGAAATATATCATATCTTGTGTATTATATATATATTTAAAAAATGTAGAAAAAGTTTCTTGCATAGCCATCTTGTTAGCATTTATATATTAAATATATTAATTATCATATATTATGATGATATAATAATCATTAAATATAAATGATATTAATATATATAAATTCAAGGTGAATAATATATTTTTAATTTGACATGATTTGTTTAAAACTCTACTTCTCTGGTTATGTCAACACTTGAAACATCAAAGTGTTTTTTAATGCCAAATCTGTCAAATACCTTCTCTCCAAATCTTCCCTAATGAAATTCACTTTTAGTCATTTATATATCATTTCAATCTACATTTTTAAAATGCAACTCTTTTCAAAGGACTATGTGTTTTACAAAATGGTGGTGATTTACAAAGATAAAAAATAGCATACTCCTACTTATAAAAAAAGTCAGTCAAATCCAAGAGGAATCATATAGATATAGATTTATAAATAGGTATTCTTCAAGAAAAGAAAAATAATACTAAAGTGCTAATTCCTCAAAGAACCCACCCTAGATCTTCCTAAATGAAGAGGACCTAAATCAGATTTCTATTAACACTCTGACAGATATCACTTATTCCATCATCTTATTCTTATGCATGTATTTGTCTGATTCTTCTTTTTATATTAAAAATTCCATAAAGGACATTTCCATTTTTGATTAATCCTAAATGCCATGTTCAATTTTAAGCAATTATATTGCAAATTTATTGATATTTCAAAAGAGAAAAATTACATGATCATGGCATAGCAGGCTCTTTCTAAAACGTTTAAGGAAAATAACTCATTCTTTAAAGAAAAAAAGTATTTCAACAGAGAGCTGTATTGTGTTATATTACCTAGTCAACTCAATTCAAAGTTTATAATGTTGGCATTTATAGTGTCTGCAATCTAATAATGGAAAATGTAATATCATGTAGCAAATATTTAAACATGGAATGAAACATTATCATATTTTACTTCCGTTATCAAAGTAAATTGTTTTATGTATCAAGAAAAGTAGATCTTACAACAAAGAAAATTAAATTTAAGGGGATAAATGTAATTAGCACAGGATACTCATAACAGATAAAAACACCAAACATACATATGATATATTTCAGCATCTACTTTACAACTAACTAAAGTAAAATTAACTCCTTTTAACCTGAAAAGAGTCTTACAAATAGTTCTAACAACACTCCATTGAGTTTACATCTCTAAAATGCTAAAACTTGATTATCTCTCATAGTCCTTTTTTGTCATTTTTATGGCACTTTTGTGAATTGAAGTTGCGTATCTGCTTGTCAAAATATTTTAAGATTAATATTGTTAAACTTTATAATGATCTAAGTGTCCCTTTAAAATAGTCCTAGCAAGAGCACATATTTAAGTGTGTTCATTCCTTTACTCTGAAAATTTGTTGATTTTTTTTGATAAATTTAAGGAAGTTAGTTATGTCCACATCTCTGAACGATACTTTTATTGTCATCGCTTATTTACAAAAAAAAGATAGCATGAGTTGTACGCATGAGACAGTGTTGAAAATCTTTGTATTTTAATATGAGACATCTAATTGGGATTAGAGTACTAGATTGTTTGTCTCCCTATTGTAAACTGTCTTCATATTATTTTTTCTTATATAATTATATGTTAAGATATTTTTAAGTAATTGCACATGTCTCTTGAAGAACATATACTCAATACTGTAAATATAATGCCCAAAGAATATTTTTCTGACCTCTGCTTTCATGCCTACATGAATGATCAATTCTGAGGGCTCTTTAAGAGCTAATAATATTATGCTTCAGTATACCCCAAAACTTTTCCCTGAGGTCTCATTTCTTTTCACTGATTAGTTTCAATTGTCACCATTATCAGTACTAATCCTTTTGCTATCTCTGCTCAAATGAATCCTGAATCTATACATGTAGGCCTAATATCCCTCCTGAGCTACAGACACAAATCACAAACAGTGTAGTGGATGTGTGTTTAATATCCCTAGACACTGTAACTATATGTCCCAAAAAAGAACTCAGTATGTCTCCTCCACATCCTCTCTTAAGTTTCCATATTTCTAATGAAGGTAACTGTAGTTGTCCAATAAAACATTGCCCCACATCCGGGTGTGTGGCTAGGTCCTGAAAGACCCCAGCTTTTCAGGGTTATGGTCTTTACCGGCTGTGTTTATAGCTTCTGTGCTGATCTACTGAATTGCTGCCAGGGCAAAGTAGCCACACTGTGGTAAAGTTCTCCCTGCAGAAACAGCTGAGATCACACCCCATCCCCATCAGATCTGCTCAGTGTGAGCTGCCTTACATACTCTCACTGCATGCTTTCAGTCTGCATCTGATGTAACTGTCCTCGCCCACAAACAAAAACAGACCTTTTATGGTGAATTTTGAGGATATCTTCTGTTAGTTATGTATTTGTGGGTGTTTTTTTTTTTTTTTTTGGTAAAGTACTAATTCTGAGGCCTTGTCATAAGAAAAATATTCTGAGAGCAAGATGGAGCTTAAATAGATGTGTGTGTCCTCTCCACCATCTTGGCCGGAAGTCCTCATATAGTATTGTTGTTGAAGTATATAAGGATCTCCTGGTTCTTCTTATTTAATTTAGCATCAGTTCATGTAAGTCTCTTCATTCCTTTCTGTATTCATCCTGCTGGTCATTTCTTACAGAACAATAATATTTTTAATTTGCTCTTTATCCAGGTTTTTTTTTTTTTTAGTTGTAAGCCTAATTAATTCATTGATTTTCTCTTTTTCTACTTTATTCAAGTAAGCCTCTAGAGATATAAAATTTCCCCTGATTACTATTTTGACTGCATCCCACACATTTTGGTATGATGACTAATGATTTTCATTCTATTGGGTGAAATTATTAATTATTAATTATTATTAATTATTAATTGTGTCTATGATTTGTTCATTCTTTAGGATGAGATTATTTAGTTTCCAAATAATTTTTGGTCTATTTTCCCCTGGATTTTTAAATGCAATTTTATTGTATCATGATTTGAAAAGGATGCATTTATTATTTCTGCCATTCTGCATTTGAATTTGAGGTCTTTATGTTCCAATATATGATCAATTTTTGTATAGATGCCATGACCTAAAAGGGTACTCCTTTCTGTCTCCATTTAATTTTCTCCAAAAGATCTCACATACCTAATTTTTCTAGTATTCTATTTACATCTTTAACATCTTTCTTATTTATTTTGGGATTTGATTTATCTAGTTCTGTGAGTGCAAATTTGAGATCTCCCACTATTATAATTTTGTTGTCTATTTCTTCTTCATCTCTCTTAACTTTTTTAGGAATTTAGATGCTATACCATTTGGTGCATATATGTTTAATACTGATATTGCTTCATTATCTTTGCTACATTTTAGCAAGATATAGTGCCCTTCCTTATTTCTTTTAATGAGATCAATTTTTGCTTTTGCTTGATTTCAGTTCAGGATGGCTACTTCTGCTTTTTTTTAACTTCACCTGAAGCATAGTAGATTCTGCTCTAGCCTTTTACCTTTGTTCTGTTTTTTATCACCGTGTTTCAAGTGTGTTTACTATAAACAATATATTGTAGGATTCTGGCTTTTAAGCGAGTCTTCTATTCGTCTCCAGTGTATGGAAGAGATTACTCCATTCACATTTATGGTTAAAACTACTAATTCTTTATTCCCTGTCATTTTATTATCCCCAAATTATGCTTTTCTTTTTCCTTTCCCCTTTACTCCTTTCCCCATTATTAGACTTAGAAGCACCACTTGCCTCATGTACCTCTCCCTCTTTAGAATCCCTCCCTCCCCCTTGAAGTCCCTTTCCTGTTATTAAACCTTTTCCTTACTATTTCTGTATTCCCTTGTATCTAACCTACCCCTTCTATTTTTGCTTTTTTCCTCCCACCTTTCCATGAGGTGGGAGAAGTTTCTATGTAAACCAAATATGTCTAGCATTTTCTCTTTGAGCCAAACCTGATGAGAGCAAGATTCACACTATGTTCATCCTCCTCCCTTCATTCCCTCAGATCTAATAGGTGACCTTTGCCTCTTCATGAGATGTACTACCCCCACTTTTCCCTTTTCTGGTAAAATTCCCTTTCCACCTCTAAGATTCAATTTTTATATTATAACAATAAAACCAAATTATGCATGTTCTCTTTCTGTATACCCATAAGGGAAATATAGGTCACAAGATTTCTTTTTACCTTTTCATGTTTCTTTTGAGTCCTATATTTGGAGGTCAACTTGTTTGTTTAGTTCTGATTTTTTCATCAGAAATAGTTGGAATTCACTTATTTCATTGAATGTCCATCTCCTTCCCTGGAAGAAAATGCTCAGTTTGGCTGGGTAAGTTATTCTTGGCTTAATATCAAGTTATTTAGCCTTTCTGAATATCAGATTCTAGGCCCTTTGGTCTTTTAACGTGGATGCTGCTAGATCCTGAGTAATAATTATTGTGGCTCCTCTGTATTTGAATTGTTTTTTCCCCTAGCTCTTTGTACTATTTTTTCCTTAGTTTGAAAGTTCTTGAATTTAGCTACAGTATTTCTTAGAGTTCTGATTTTGGGTTTTTTCAGTAGGTGATTGATGAATTCGTTCAATGTCTAGTTTGCCTCCTGTTTCTATAACATCTGGGCAGTTCTCTTTGAGGATTTTCTGAAAAATAGTGTCTAGGTTCTTGTTTTCATCATGATTTTCAGGAAGTCCAATAATCTTTAGATTATATCTCCTAGCAGTAATGAACTGAACCAGCTACACCCAGCAAAAGAACTCTGGGAGATGACTAAGAAGCATTACATTGAATTCCCAATCCCCATATTTTTGCCCACCTGCATTTTTGATTTCCTTCACAGGCTAATTGTACAATATTTCAGAGTCTGATTCTTTTTGTACAACAAAATAATGGTTTGGTCATGTATACTTATTGTGTATCTAAATTATATTTTAATATATTTAACATCTACTGATCATCTTGCCATCTGGGGGAAGGGTGGGGGAAAGAGGGGAAAAATTGGAACAAGAGGTTTGGCAATTGTCAATGCTGTAAAGTTACCCATACATATAACCTGTAAATAAAAGGCTATTAAATAAAAAAAAAATAGATTATATCTCCTAGATCTATTTTCCAGGTCTGTTGTTTCCCAAATTGTTATTTAACATTTTTTTTTTGGTTTTGCTTGACTGAATCTTGGTGTCCTCTTGAGTCATTCATTTCCATTTTTTTCCATTTTGATTTTTAATGAATTATTTCCTTCATTTACCTTTTTTATTTCTTTTTGTTATGGTCAAATTGAGTTTTTAAATGAGTTGTTTTGTGGAAGTTTTTTTTTTTTTCCCATTTCAACGATTTTATTGTTTACGGAGCTATTTTCTTTTTTCAATTGATTAATTCTATTTTTTCAGGGAGTTGATTTGTTTATACAATCTATCCCTTATTGAATAACATTATTTATCCAAACCCTCTAGCATATCTTGCTTTTTTTCCCCTCATTTTTCTTCTAGCTCTTTTTAAAGAGACTTTTTAACTTCTTCTATGAGAGCCTTGTGCCACAAGGATCAGGTTATATCAACATTAGGGGCTTCATCTGGACATAACCTGCTTTTTATTCTCCTCAAAGTTTGAAGTCTGCTCTCTTTCAGTACAGAAGTTATCTGTAGTTAGAACCTGCCTTGTCTTTTTACTCATTTTGAAAAACAAAAACAAAAACAAACAAACAAACAAAAACAAACTGTAGTCTGCTTTTGGGGCACTATGGTGTTACCAAGCTTCCTCAGCAAACAACAGGAAGTAGTAGTGAAACAGTAATGTGACAGCAATGGCTGTGCTGGGATCAGCAGCTGCACTGGTATTAGCTTCTATGCTGCGATCAGTGGCTGCGTTGGGATCAGTGGTTGCACTCTGAGATGGTGCTGAGTCTCTCCCAGTTCTGTGTGGGAATGGCCAGATCTAGAGAAACTCTGGAGTTTTGGGGGTTATAGTCTTTACTCCCTATGTTTATAGCTTCACTACTGATCTACTGGCTTGCACCAGAGCAGAATAGCCAACCACTGATCCCAAAGCAGACACTGATCACAACGAAGAAGTTAATCCCAGTGCAGCTGCTGATCCCAGCACAGCCATTGCTGTCACATTACTGTTTCACTGCTACTTCCTGTTGTCTGCTGAGGAAACTTGGTAACACCACAGTGCCCCAAAAGCAGACTACAGTTTGTTTTTGTTTGTTTGTTTGTTTTTGTTTTTCAAAATGAGCCAAAATTTCCTCACAAATTTTCCTCTGGCTGAGACAATACCCACCCCAATATTGTCTGCTCAGCATGAGATCTTTTCCGTGTTCTCACTACCTACTTGACTGATACTGTGCCTGACCTAACCATCCCCACCCATGAGCAAAAACAGACCTTTTCTGGTGAATTTCAGATTATCTTCTGTTAGTAATGTGTTGTACTACCAATATTTGTGGGTTTTTGACAATCAAGCACTAATTCTGAGGCTGTTTCATAAAAAGTAGTGTGAGGGTAAAGGAGAGTGTAGATAGAAGGCCGTGTCTTCTCTGCCATCTTGGCTCCACCCCTCAAATATTCTTGATGAAAAGTCTGGCATTGAATAAGAAAGTTAAATTTCAAATATAATAATGAAAGGAAGCATCAAAAATTAAAATGATAGAAAAATAAGGGACTCTATAAGGCTTAAATATTTTACCTTTTAAATCCCAATATCCCATATCCCAATATCATATGGGAATATGATATGTAAGTAAATCTATAGGCATTAAGGAGAATCATATATAGTGGGAATGGGAATCAATTGATTATGTTGGTGTAATAGTAAAATGGATTAGCAGGCAAAGTAATCACACATCAAAATGGATAAGAAACCAAAAATAAAGCCAGGAAGCTGTTCCCTCCCCAGTTTCCCATGAAATACATGTGACGCCAAGCTTCCAAAGGGAATCTAATGAAATGAAAGCACTCTCCAGCTCAAGATAGTTTGGGAAAACTTCAAGAAAGATCAGTCTTACTGGGATGAAAGGGGTGTTCAGCCCATCTCACACAGAATCTGGGAAAGCCAAAGAGAGGGTCTTAAAACATAGCAGATCTGCAACAGAGACTTGGCTCAGTCCTGGCTCAGTAGAGAAACACACTAGTGGGGCAACTTCTAGTTTTGGCTAAATGAGGAAATTCTAGGAAACTAAGCTGTTTCCTTGGGAAAAAAGATGAGATCAAGCTACCACCTGCTGTGATCAAAACACCAAGTACAAGGAGGCCCTATGTTTAAAGCTAAAGCTCAGAGCTACATAAGAAATTTTGGACAGCTCTCCTTTTAGCACAGGAACAGAGCTTGACCATAAAAATCGCAAAAGCAGAAATACAAAAAGGAAAAGAAACAAAAAGGATAATGGAAGAATAAACAACTTTGAAAATAGAAAGCTACTATAGTGAGAGGGAAGATCAAAATACGAACTTAGACAAGGACAAAATATCCAAAGAGGAAATCTCAAAGGTTTGTTTCCTGCCCAAAGAGACTTATTGGAAGCACTCATGAAAGATTTTAAAAGACAAACAAAAGAGGTACAAGAAAAAAGGAAAAAAAAAGAAACAAGACATATGCAAGAGAGAGAGTCAACAACTTGGAAAAGGAAGGCAATTCCATTAAAAATACAAGTGGCCAGGAAGAAGTTTAAGGGGGCAGAGCCAAGATGGTGGAGAAGGCACACACAACTTTCTAAGCTACTCTAATCCTCTCACAACCAACTATTAACTTCAGCCTCAAAAATAGCTCTTCACTACTAAAATTCATGAAGATTAGAGGAATACAATTTACCAGCCTAAAATAATCTGGAAGATCACAAGGAAAGGTTTGTCCTGAGGGGTGAGGAATAGACAAGTGCAGTCAGGGAGAGACAAGTATCCTGAGCACACCATGGGCAGGGTGATCTCTATGTCTAGAAAAGTTATAGGGACAACTCTGTTATAGGCTAACTGCTCTGCCTTGATTACAAAGCAGTAAACTGGCAGAGACATTAAAGCCTAAAGCCAAGGGTACTCTAAAAAATGCCAGAACCTAACAAGATTTGGCTTTAACCACCCAAACCTGGAGTGACTCAGGCAGACCCGTTAACACAGCCCTGTAGCTGCATTCTGAAATACAGGGCTTATGCAGAGGCAGTTACAAATCTGCACAGCAGTGGTGCACAGCCTCAGGCAGCCTCTACCCTGCACAGCAGGGGGCTCAGCCTGGGGCAATAAAAATTCCCCAGCAGACTATGCTTCCCAGGGAGAGACACTTAAAATCAGCACAGGGCCATTCACTATTCAGCTATTAACACCTACAGCCCCAGGGTAGGCTTTGGTTTGGGGTAGTGAAACTTTCACTGCTCAGCATCTAGCCCCAGGGCAGTTGTTAACCTGCACAGCAGGGTTCTTTGCAGGGCACTTTCCCATCTCAGCCCTGCAGGCCTGAGTTACTTCTGGATGGAGAACTCTTTCCCAGAGCACTCCAATACCTCACTGCTCTTTGTGGATGGTTGGCAGGTCAGCTATTAGTCCATACACCTATGACTGCTCTGCAGAGGAAGCTGGTAACCTCTTGGTCCTGAAGGCAGACCCTATAGGCTTTAAAAAATGAGTAAAAAAATCAAAAGGACAATCCATAGCTTCTACACAGAGAGCACTTTTTCAACCCCGAATAGACTAATAACAGACAGTCTCCAGACAATTGTTGGTCCCCAACACAAAAGGCCCTCCTAGAAGAGACTATTAAAAACCTAAAAAGAGAATTAGAAGAAAAATAGGGAAAGGAAAGAGAAGCTATGCAAGAGAGCAACAACTTCATGAAATGTGAATTGGAAAAGGTAAAAAACTCCCAAGAAATGCAGGGAAACAAAATTTGTGAACTGGAAAAAGAAAATAACTCACTAAAACAAAATAGTAAAATGGAAAAAAAAATTCCATAGAGCAAAACAACTCATTTAAAAACTCAATTGGACATATACAAAAAGATGTAAAGGAAACTAATGAAGAAAATAATTCACTAAAAATCAGAACAGAACAAATAGAAATGACTGATTCATTGAGACACCAAGAATCAGTCAAGCAAAATCAAAACAAAATGAAAGGCTGGGAAAAAATGTCAAATATTTACTTGGAACAACAACAGACCTGGACAATAGATCTAGGAGAGATAACCTGAGGATCATTGGACTACACGAAAATTATGATGAAAAAAAGAGCCTAGACACTGTATTACAGGAAATCATCAAAGAGAACTGCCCAGACATAATAAAACCAGAAGATAAAATAGGTGATGAAAGAATTCATCAAACACCTTATGAAAAAGACCCTAAAATAAAGACTCCAAGGAATATTGTGGCCAAATTTCAGAATTTTCAGACTAAAGAAAAAAAATATAACAAGCAGCCACAACTCAGAGAGGGGGAAGAACATTGTGTGAATCTTACTCTCATTAGAGTAGGCTCAAAAATGAAATAATTGACATATTTGTTTTGCACAGAATCTTCTCTCACCTCATTAAAAAGTGGGAGAGGAAAAGGGAAAAGGAAAAAGAGTAATAAGGGAAGGATACAAGAAAGGGGAAGGGATTCAAAGAGAGGAGAGAGGGAACCTAAAGAGGGAGAGCTGCTCAATGCAAGTGGGACCCATAAGTTTAATACCAGGGAAGGGGATAAGGGGGGCAAGAAAAAGAAAGAATAATCTGGGGATATTAGGATGGCAGGAAATACAGAATTAGTAATTTTAACCATAAATGTGAATGGAATGAGCTCTCCCATAAAGCAGAGGCAGATAGCAGGATTGATCAAAAGTCAGAATCCTACAATTTGTTGTTTACAAGAAACTCATTTAAAACAGGAAGATACATACAGATTAAAGGTAAAAGGCTGGAGCAGAATCTATTATGCTTCAGGCAAAGTCAAAAAAGCAGGGGTAGCCATCCTTATTAAATAAAAGCCAAAACTGATTTAATTAAAAGAGATAAGGGGAAAAAAACTATATCTTGCTAAAGGGTACTATAGACAATGAATCAATATTAATATTAAACATATATGTACCAGGTGGTATAGCATCTAACTTCCTAAAGGAGAAGTTAAGAGAGTTGCAAGAAGAAATAGACAGCAAAACTGTAATAGTGGGAGATCTCAATATTGCACTCTCAGAAGTAGGTAAATCAAACCACAAAACAAATAAGAAAGAAATCAAAGAGGTAAATAGAATATTAGAAAAATTAGGTATGATAGATCTTTGGAGAAAACTGAATGGAGGCAGAAAGGAGTGTACGTTCTTCTCAATAGTTCATGGAACCTACACAAAAATTGACCATATATTAGGACCTAAAGACCTCAAAATTAAATGCGGGAAGGCAGAAATAGTAAATGCTTTCTTTTCAGATCACGATGCAATAAAAACTACATTCAACAAAAAGTTAGGGGTAAATAGACAAAAAGTAATTGGAAACTAAATAATCTCATTTTAAGGAATGATTGGGTGAAACAGCAAATTACAGCAAATTAATAATTTTACTCAAGATAATTACAACGATGAGACATCAAAATTTGTGGGATGCAGCCAAAGCAGTAATAAGGGGAAATTTTATATCCTTGAAAGCTTACTTGAATAAAATAGAGAAAGAGAAGATCAATGAACTGGGATTGCAACTTAAGAAGGTAGAAAAAGACCAAATTAAAAAAACCAATCAATTACTAAACTTGAAATTCTAAAATTAAAAGGAGAAATTAATAATAATGGAAGTAAAAAATATTGAACTAATAAATAAAACTAAGAGTTCGTTTTATGAAAAAAAAACAATAAAATTGATAAACCTTTGGTAAATCTGATTAGAAAAAGGAGAGAGGAAAATCAAATTAGTAGTTTTAAAAATGAAAAGGAAGAACTTTCCACCAATGAAGAGGAAATTAAAGAAATAATAAGGGTTATTTGCCCAACTTTCTGCCAATAAATTTGATAACCTAAGTGAAATGGATGACTACCTTAAAAACTATAGGCTTCCCAGATTAACAGAGAAAGAAGCAAATTGCTTAAAAAGTCCCATTTCAGCAAAAGAAATAGAGCAAGCTATTAAGCAACTCCCTAAAAAAAAATCCTCAGGACCAGATGGATTTACATGTGAATTCTACCAAACATTCAAAGAACAATTAGCCCCAATGTGATATAAAGTATTTGAAAAAAGTGAATGAAGGAATCCTACCAAATTCCTTTTATGACACAGATATGGTACTGATACCTAAGCCAGGTAGGTTGAAAACAGAGAAAGAAAATTATAGACCAATCTCCTTAATGAATATTGATGCTAAAATCTTAAATAAGATATTAGTAAAAAGACTACAGAAAATCATCCCCAGGATAATACTCCATGATCAAGTAGGATTTATACCAGAAATGCAGGGCTGGTTCAATATTAGGAAAACTATCAGTATAATTGGCCATATTAATAACCAATTAACAAAAACTATATGGTCATCCCAATAGATGCAGAAAAAGCATTTGATAAAATCCAACATCCATTCCTATTAAAAACACTTGAGAGTATAGGAATAAATAGACTTTTCCTTAAAATAATGAGTAGCATCCATTTAAGTAAGCATTATATGTAACGGGGACAAACTGGAACCATTCCCAATCATATCAGGAGTAAAACAAGGTTGCCCACTATCACCATTACTATTCAATATTGTATTATAAATGCTAGCTTTGGCAATAAGAGTTGAGAAAGAGATTAAAGGAATTAGAGTAGGCAATGAGGAAACCAAATTATCACTCTTTGCTGATGATATGATGGTATACTTAGAGAACCACAGACATTCTACTAAAATGTTATTAGAAGTAATCCACAACTTTAACAAAGTTACAGGATACAAAATAAACCCACATAAGTCATCAACATTCTTATATATCATTAACCAAATCCATTAGTTAGAGTTACAAAGAGAAATTCCATTTAAAGTAACTACTGATAGTATAAAATATTTAGGAATCTATCTGCCAAGGGAGAATCAGAAACTTTATGAGCAATACTACATAACACTTTCCACACAAATTAAGTCTGATCTAACCACTGGAAAAATATTAAATGCACTTGGATTAGGGGAGCAAATATAATAAAGATAACAATACTACCTAAATTAATTTATTTATTTAGCACTATACCAATCAGACTCCCAAAAAACTATTTTAATGATCTAGAAAAATAACAACAAAATTCATATGAAAAAACAAAAGGTTGTGAATTTCAAGGGAATTAATGAAAAAAAAATCAAATTAAGGTGGCTTAGCTGTACCAGATCTAAAATTATATTATACTGCAGTGGTTACCAAAACCATTTGGTATTGGCTAAGAAATAGACTAGTCGATCAACAAAACAGCATAAAGATGATATTATAAATAAATTGAAAGAGCATAGGATAGTTTATCTCTCAGACCTATGGAAGAGGAAGGAATTTGTGACCAAGGAAGAACTAGAGATCATTCTTGATTACAAAATAGAAAATTTTGATTTTATCAAATTGAAAAGTTTTTGTAGAAACAAAACTAATACAGACAAGATTAGAAGAGAAGCAATAAAGTGGGAAAACATTTTTACAGTTAAAGATTCTGATAAAGGCCTCATTTCCAAAATATATAGAGAATTGAACCTAATTTATAAGAAATCAAGCCATTCTCCAATTCATAAATGGTCAAAGGATATGAACAGACAATTCTCAGAGGAAGAAATTGAAACTATTTCTAGCCATAAGAAAAGATGCTCCAAGTAATTATTAATCTCAGAAATGCAAATTAAGAGAACTCTCTGATACCACCACACACCTGTCAGTTTGGCTACAATGACAAGAAAAAATAATGATGAATGTTGAAGGGCATGTGGGAAAACAGGGACACTAATACACTGTTGTGGGAATTGTGAATACATCCAGGCATTTTTGAGAGCAATTTGGAACTATGCTTAAAAAAGTTATCAACCTGTGCATACTCTTTGATCCAGCAGCGCTACTACGGGGCTTATACCCCAAAGAGATATTAACAAAGGGAATGGGATATGTATGTGCCAAAATGTTTGTGGCAGTCCTGTTTGTAGTGGCTAGAAACTGGAAAATCAATGGATGCCCACCAATTGGAGAATGGTTGGGTAAATTGTGGTATATGGATATTATAGAATATTATTTTTCTTTAAGAAATAACCAGCAGGATACATACAGAGAGGCTTGGAGAGAGTTGCATGACCTGATGGTAAGTGAAATAAGCAGAATCAGGAGATCATTATACACTTCAACAACAAAATTGTATGAGGATGTATTCTGATGGAAGTGGATTTCCTTGACAAAGAGATCTAACTCAGGTTCAATTGATCAATGATGGATAGAAGCAGCTACACCCAAAGAAAGAACACTGGGAAATGAATGTAATCTTTTTTCATTTTTGTTTTTCTTCCCAAGTTATTTTTACCTTCTGAATCCAATTCTTCCTATGCAACAAGAGAAATATTCAGTTCTGCACACATATATTGTATCTAGGATACACTGTGACATATTTACCATGTATAGGACCTTGCCATCTGGGGGAGGGGGTGAAGGGAAGGAGGGGAAACGTTGGAACAGAAGGGAGTGCAAGGGACAATATTGTAAAAAATTACCCAGGGATGAGTTCTGTCAATAAAAATGTTATAATTATGAAAAAAATGGCCAAATGCAAAAAAAAAATCACTGAAGAAACCAATTCCTTAAAAAACACAATAGGTCAAATGCCCCCAAAAAAAGTCCACTGAAGAAAACAACACCTTAAAAAGTTAAATTAATCAAGTGAAAAAGGAAATACAAAAGCTAACTGAAGAAAATCATACATTAAAAACTAGAATAGAGCAGTTGGAAGCTAATTACTTTGTGAGACACAGCAAGTATCAGTCAAAAAAACTGAAAGTATCAATGTGCAACAGTCAGGATTCCCCAGGATTTAGGAGTGTCCACAATAAAGCATCGGAGAGCCTAGCAAAGATCAGGGCTTACAAACAAGAATTAACTAACCAATGACACTGAGTATCATCTTGGAGGGGAGAAGATGGAGCTTCAATAAATTAAGGTATTTTCAATCATTTCTAGAAAATTTAATGTACTTCATATATTCCTAGATGGAAAAATGATATCTGTATTTCTTGAGAACTGTATCTGCTATTCATTCAATTAGAGTGGGCATTATTTGGATGGAGTGTGTAGTTTTTAGTGGACTCTAAGGTGATGACATCAAAGAAAACATCATTAAGGATTAGAAAAAGGGTTGTTTTGAGAAAAGAGAAAAAAGCTGGTATAGTGGGAAAAATTGGATGACATGTAGAGGCACAAAATCCTTAATACAATACAGGCAAAGAAGGGAGGAGATGAGTTTTATCTGAAGCTTGATCTAATCAGTTTTGGATCTAAAATAAGAATAAGTATATCAGGCAGTTGGGTATAAAAAGTTACTGTATCCTATAAAGAAATAGGAGAAACAGAAATGAAAAGGGAGGGTATGGATAAAAAAGGAGGACAGAGACACTACAAGAAAGGGGTAAGAGAAGGGAAGAGAAGTAATAGAAAATAGGGAAGTAGAGGGTGTGGTGAGAAAAAATCAAACATGGGTTTGCTGTGACAGGTTGGAATGAAAGAACAAAGGAACATACGGTGGAGAAAATAGAGATTATTATTGATCCCAAAATTGATCATTTTGATTCTATCAAGTTAAAACAAGTTTTGTACAAACAAAACTAATGCAGAGAAGATTAGACGTGAAGCAATAAACTGGGAAAACATTTTTATATTCAAAAGTTCTGATAAATGCCTCATTTCTAAAATATAATGACTTAAACTTATAAGAATTCAAGCCATTCTCCAATTGATAAATGGTCAATGGATATGAACAGACAATTTTCAAATGAAGAAATTGAAACTATTTCTAGTCATATGAAGAGGTGCTCCAAATCACTATTAACCAGAGAAATGCAAATTAAGACATCTTTCAGATACCACTACACACATGTCAGATTAGCTAAGATGACAGGAAAAGATAGTGACAAATGTTGGAGGGATGTGGTAAAACTGGGACATTGATACATTGCCGGTGGAACTGTGAACAAACCCAACCATTCTGGAGAGCAATTTGGAACGATGTTCAAAAAGTTATCAAACTGCATACATTTGACCCAGTAGTGTTACTAATGGGCTTATATCACAAAGAGATCTTAAATGAGGGAAAGTGACCCACATGTGCAAAAATGTTTGTGGCAGCTCTTTTCTTAGTGACTAGAAACTTGGAACTGAATGGTTGGCCATCAATTTGGAGAATGGCTGAATAAATTATGGCATATGAATGTTTTGAAATATTATTGTTATGTAAGAAATGACCAGCAGGATGATTTCAGAAAGGCCTGGAGAGACTTACATGAACTGATGCTAAGTCAAATGAGCAGAACCAGGAGATCTTTATACATGCCAACAACCAGTCTATACAATGATCAATTCTGGCAGATGTGGCTCTTCTCAACAGTGAAGTGATTCAAACTAGTTCCAATTGGTCAGTAAAGATGAAAGCCATCTACACCCAGAAAGGACTGTAAGAACTGAGTGTTGACCACAAAATAGCATTTTCATTCTTTCTGTTGTTGTTTGCTTCCATTTTGTTTTATTTTTTAGTTGTTTTTCCTTCTTGATCTGATTTTTTCTTGTGCAGCAAGATAGCAATATTACTGTGTGTTCATTTATTGAATTTAACATATTTAACATGTATTAGACAATCTGGCATGTAGGGGGGAAGATGGGGGAGAAATAGGGGAAAATTTGGAACATAAGGTTTTGCAAGGGTTAATGTTGAAAAATTACTCATGGATATGTTTTGTAAATATAAACCTTTAATGAAAAAGATTTCGTTTTTTCTGTCCAGCAATCCACTACACTATTCCCACTCTGAGAGTAGGTGTTAGCCTTTTTAGGCCATATGAATAGGTATTTTACATTTTCCTTTAAATGATGTTGTATGGACATAGTTGCTCATAAACCCACTTATTTTTGGTTTGCTTTACTAAACCATGATTCAAAATAATACTGCCTTTCAGCCTCTCACATTCCATATCAATTGCTATCAATAAATCATCAGTTTGCATTGGTGGATCTGCTATGCATTAAATCCTTTTCAGAATTTCAGAGTTACTTTTAATGTCCTTAAATCATGTACTCCAACAAGAAAATGGATTGGTAACTTTCATTAGCCTTCCTCTTTATGATTTATAGTCTTGTCTCTTGAATAATGCAAGTAAAGAGACAATATCAAAATCCTTTAAACTGAAGGTGCCTTTCTTCTATCTCTATATAAAGCATCACTTATTCTTACTATGAATATTAAAAAGCTGATTTAAATTATAGCCACATCTTTCAGGTCTGAACCTTAGTATTTCAAGAGCAACTTTAATATATTTCATGGTAGATGATCACAAGAGATGTGATAAGGTTGAGGCTTGACTGGAAACTTGACCTATTCCTTCTTTTGATATCAATTCCACCATCTGTTCAACATGGTAGTTTTAAATATACTAACCCTTTAATTAATTGTGTAAGTTGCATGATATATATATATATATATATATATATATTTAATTTAGAAGCAGTGGTAATATTAAAGCAGCACACCATTTATCACAGCTATTGGATTTATAAAGTATCTTCTCAGCAATTATACCATGAAGTACTTAGGGATCAATCTACTACAAATATTTTATAGATTAGGAAGCTAAATACTTTTCCAAAATCCCTGAAATTATTATACTTAAGTTGGAAAATTTAGCAAAATAAGTTTGTCTCCTTTCCTATTCAACATACTTGCTAACCTCTTTTTATGTATCTTTTGTTATGTTGCTTTTTTTTCCTCTTTCCAAATTTTATTTTATTTTTTTTACTAAAATTTTTTGATTGTCAAAAGATATGCATGGGTGATTTTTCAACATTGGCCCTTACAAAATCGTGTGTTACAATTTTCCTCCTTCTTCGCATCCCTTCTCTTATATAATAAGTAATCCAACATATGGTAAAATACATGTTAAATTCAATATAAACATACATATTTATACAATTATCTTGCTGCAGAAGAAAAAATCAAATCAAAAAGGAAAAAAGTGTGAAAAAAGTAAAATGCAAGCAAATAACTATAAAAAGAGTGACCATTTTATGCCATGATTCACACTCAGTTCCTACAGTCATCTTTCTGAGTGTAGATGGCTTTCTTCATCACATATGTTTTATTGAATGTCCATCTTTGTCCCTGAATAATGATGCCCAATTTGGGGGGATAATGGATTCTTGGCTTCAATCCAAGTTCCTTTGGCAGATTCCATGCCCTTTGATCTTTTAAAGTGGAAGCTGCTAAGTCCTGGATAATCCTGATTGTGACTCCTCAATATTTGAATTGTTTTCCTCTGGCTGCATGCAATATTTTGTTCTTTGTTTGATAATTCTGAAATTTGGCTTTTAGCTACAACGTTCCTTAGAGTTTTCATTTTGGGATCTCTGTCAGGAGCTAATCAATGAATTGTTTCAATGCCTCTTTGACTTTCTGGTTCTAGGACAACCAGACAGTTTTCCTTGACAATTTTCTGAAAGATCATGACAAGGCTCTTTTTTCATCATGGTTTTCAGGAAATTTAATAATCTTAGATTATCTCTCTCAGATCTATTTTTAGGTCAGTTATTTTTTCCAATGATATATTTTACATTTTCTTCTATTTTTTTTTATTTTCTTTGCTTGTATTGAATTCTTGAAGATTCATTTATTCATTTAACTCCATTTGTTTCTAATTTTTAGTGAATTATTTTCTTCAGTTAGCTTTTTTATCTCCTTTTGCATTTGGACAATTAAACTTTAATATGAAGTGTTTTGTTCATTGCATTTTTTTCCATTTCACAGATTTTGTTTTTCAATTACATGCTTTCTTTTTCACATGTATTTTGTAAGGATTTACATGCTTTTTACATTTTATCAAGTCTGTTTTTTTTCTTACTTAGGCAACTGGTGTTTAGTGACTTGTAAAGGGTCACACCTCTAGGAAATGTTAAATGCCTGAAACTAGATTTGAATTCAGGTCCTCCTGACTTCAGAGATGGTGCTCTAATCATTGTGCCACCTAGCTGCTCCTATCAAGTGTGTTTTTAAGGAATTTTCTTCAGATAAATTTCTCGTTTTCCTTTTCCATACCTTCTTGCAAAGATCTCATTTTTTCCCCATTTTTCTTTTAACATTCTTGTAAGATCCTTTTTGAATTCTTCCAAGAGAGCCTTGTAAAATGGGGACCAACTCATATCAACTTTTGGGGCTTCATCTGGAGCTGGTTTGCTTTTAGAATCCTTAAGGTTGTGAGTCTGTTCTTCTGTTTCACCATAAATGTTGTCTATTGTCAGAGTTCATTTTTGCTTCTTTTTCTCATTTTTTGGTTGAAGTTTTCTCTTTAGCCAAAAGGGAAATAGGTGCTTTAGTTTGTACTGGGGTAGTTTTGCTGAGTGTCTACTGGACTGGCTAAGCACACCCAGTCCTGCATTCTTCCTGACCTCAGAGGCTCTCTATTTGCTTTTTTAGTGGCTTTAGGATGTCTCACAGCAAATCTGCTTAACTACCCCTTTGCAACCAAGATAGAGTAACCTAAGAGTCTTACAGTAGATTCCATGGTGCTCAGTGCTCTGGCTTCTTGCCTGGGTTCCTCCCAGGAGTCTGTACTGTTCACCAAACTCAGAAACTTCTTCCCCTACCTGACTGAAACAGGCCTTTTCTGAAGTTCTTTCACAGTATCTTCTGGCAATGTGGGGTTCTGTCACTCTAAAACCATTTTAGAGACTTAATCTGCTTTTGGTTTGAGAGAAGGTCAGAGGAGGTCACAAGAAGCCATGTCTGCTCTCCACCATCTTGCTTCACCACCATGAAAGCAGTTTTAGTCAACTTATTATTACTCAAGTATTTTTCTATATTTAAAAACTTTAGTATGTATAGTATATGATACATGCTTAATAACTATAAGGGTATAGTATCAATATAATAACCATGTCATTTCAAGAATTCATACATTAAATTTTATAAATTAAATAAATTCATTTTATTATTAAATAGTAGGATGCAAGCCCAGTTTATTTCTTTTATTAGGGATAAATATTAGAAATTTTAAGTCTTAGAAATTCCTACTTCAGAATCTTAGATTCTTTCTGTCATTCAACCTATCCTTTCCTTATTGCAAAATTGTATTTGTGGTTAATGTATTTCTTTTGAAAAATAAACTTTTAATTAAAATAATTTGAGTGATCCCTTTGATAGCCTCCATATATTGAGATGCACATATTGTGGAGGAGGAAATTCTGGTTTTGTTGGGGTTTTTTTGGGGGGTGGGATTTGCTGTTTTCTTTTTGTTGTAGAGGAAAGCAAGTTAAAATTATCATAATGAGATAGTACCTTTTCATCAAGAAAAGATGGCCTCTCCAAGTCTGTAGAAGGTAACATGCATTTTTCTCCATGTTGAATAAATAAAATATTTATATATTGAAGATCTTCAGGTCAGATGCAAATCTGGTTGTGTCATGATGAAAAGTGGCACATTTGATGAACAAAAAAACTGCTTGGAGTTACCCCATCTTATTTTTAGTACAACTTCCAAAATACTTCCTTTTTAAATTAATGGAGATTCATTTGGTGATATATAGTACAAGGGGGTTAATAAGAAAAAAGAAAATCACACGTATACTAAATTACATATTTATAGTAAAATTCTGTATAGTGGGAAAGTACTAGAAACAAAGAATATGCCATCTATTGGAAAATGATTGAACACATTTTGGTGCATACATATAATGAAATAAAATTTCATAATAAGAAATTATGGAAATGAAAAACATAGAGCACAAGAAGCTACATGTGAATCAATAAATTAAATAAGCAGAATTTGGAAAAAGACAATGACTTGAAGGTTTATAAAAATAAATTCTATAATATTAGAATGATCAGTTTGAAACCAAAAAAAGGGATAGGGAAAAAGATATTTTATGTGACATTTCATAAAAATATTCTGATATCTCAATAAATATTCTCATTCCTTTCCATTATTCCAATACAAATTATGGATATAATCATATAAAATGTTGCTTTTAATAAATATAAAATATAATATATTATAATATATAATATAATAAATACAAAATATGATGTAATTAATAAAATATAAAACAAAAATGAAATCATATTGCTTATTTTTACTGATTTTCCTACTTTCTCTTTTTATTATTTGTTACTTGGGATGTGTCCATTGGAGAGAGGCAAAATACATGTTGATTAATAAAAAAGTTAAAAAATACATAATTTTAGGGAAGCATATGGTGGGGAAGTGAAGGTCTATATGGAAGAAAATAAAATTGTTAATGCCTACTAATATCTCTTTAATCAATACATTAAATTAATTCATATTTTAACTTAAGAAATATGAAAAATAAGGAAATTAATTAAGTTTAGTTAATAAACATGGGGTTGGTGGAAGTTATTAACCCTTATAGAGGGCAACATAAGCATCAACTATGAAAATTTTGTACTAAAAAATGCTTTTTATTGCTCATTTTTAATAAAAGGCTTGCTTATCCCTTAAGAATATATCTATTTTGATACTTAAAGGGTACCTCTTGATAGTTTGTGGGGATTCAGTAATGTGTCTTTTTTGCAGTAGTAAACTAGTGATTATTAGGTACCACATGCGAAGTGATGTTTATCCCACAATAATTTTCAGTTGAATGCATTTTTAATATGTTATAGGTTAAATTTATTTTAAGATGTATCCACATCATAAGTGTGACAGATCTTTCTGTTCTCTCTTATGTGGTACCATTACCTGTACCTAGTAAAAACAAGAAATAGAAATTTATATAATATAGATGGTGTGGAGTACTGGGTCATGGGAGCAAAAATGTGGCTAACTAAACTTTATCTCTTCTTCAAACGTCCCATACTCCTCAAAAACAGAAAATGTGTGGCAAAGACGTCATATTTAGCTGTGTGTATAGAACACGCAGAATGAAAAAAAAAAAAAAAGAAAGGAAGGGGAAAAAAGAAAAGGAAAAAAGAAAATGAAAAAAAAATAAGAGGAAATAAAAGAAAGAAAACAATCTGTTCCATACCCAGAAAATCATCACTACCCATGAGTTCATTCAATCTCTCCATTTGCATGCAAATAGCAATGAGTCTCCACTAGCAGACCCATGTCTGTGCAATAGGTTTTCATGAGAAATTACCCCATAGCGATCCTATTTGCAGGTTGTAAAAGCTTCCTTGGTTCTCAATAGCCATCTTACTCACAGCTCTTTGGGAATGAAAGCCTACTACATATAGTATACAATCCAGAAACATTTTTGTAAAGGAGCTCAGATTCTCCTGATGTCAGGCCCAAAATCTGAAACACAAAAAGAGTGAGATATGTCACCAAAATAGGATAGAGACAGAGAGAAAGAGAGAAAGAGAGAGAGAGAGAGAGAGAGAGAGAGAGAGAGAGAGAGAGAGAGAATGCATAGAATTGTGTTTTAGGGCTTGTAATTTAAAAGCTGTGTGTTAAATGATAGCATCATCTCCATCAAGTCTTATTTATATCTCTAAGAGCCATATAAATGCAATCTTCCTATTTAAATGCAGCTTTTAAATGTTTTATTAATTCTTTTATTTCCAAGCTGTCAATATTAATGTGCATTAGGCTCCTTTGACAATCTATAATTGTTTTTAAGACAAAATTTTTCTTTTCAATAGTAATAGGAACTAAGACATGTACCCATAAATTTCTTGATAAGGAAACTCCTTTTGCCAGAACAACTTGGTTGCCTCTTTAGCAGTTTTTTGAGTACTCAAATGTTAAAAGTTGTATGAAAGTCATGGAACATTTATTTTTCTATAATACAATTTACAATCTTATGTTTCACACTCTAAAGTTAATTCTCTATTGATCTTTCTAACATTTTAGAAAATGTAACCAATTGTAAATATTTATGAGCAATCAAACATTTTGCTAGTTGTTTCAATAGAGATGTGCTTAAATATTAGCTTAAATAACAGCAGTCACACAGAAAGTCATGAATCATGACTTCCATAATTCACAAAATTTAAAGTTTATTGTAAGTGAAGATGTTGTACTTTCCAGGTACAAATTTTATTGCATTTTCATTATGCTTCCCTTCAGGCTCATGGTTTTAATTTATAAAGATGAAATAAGAAAAAAATGCTAAATTTATATTCACAGTAAACTATATACATAAGGGTCATATTCTACTTTATAGACCTAACCTAAATGAAATAGCTTGAAAGCTGTAATATCAAAAATTTTAATCTACATGAAATAATAAAGAAAATTAAAAATCATACTCCAAATTCTATTTTTTTCATTTTACCAAAATATAATTTTTTTTGAGATATTGAATTAGGGGGACAGAGCCAAGATGGCAGAGAGCAGGCACTTATCTATCTTACCTCCTCTGAGATTCCCTCACATTGATGGTAGATTAAACTCCTGAACTGATTTTGGAGTGACAGAACCCACAAATATTTGGAGTACCACAAATTTCTAGAAGAAGATACTTTGGAAGAACTTCAGAAAATATCTGTTTTCAATCGGGCAAGTGGAATTACTGCCAGACTCAGATTGTAGTGCATGGAGTCAGGAGAAAGGAGCTGGGACTGGGAGTCAGGGCATGTCTACTGTGAGACTCTTAGGCTACTTTGTCCTGGTTGCAAGTTGGTGAATCAGTCGATTTTCTGTAAGACACCCAAAAGCTAATATAAAGGGGAAATTGAACCACAAGCCCCAGAACCTGGCTGGCTTAGGCAGCTTTAGAAGTCAATCAACAGAACTATTATAGGACAAAATAAAATAGTTGTCACCCCTTTGTCTTAAGAAAAGAATTCAACCTTAAAAAATAAGTAAAAAGAACTCTGGACATAAACTTTATGAAGAAAGAGAATCACAGACCTAAGATCTTGAGGATCCTAAAGGCAAATCAAATCCAGATGAAACATGAAAGGGTGAGATAGTCCCGATTTCACAAGGATATCTTGGAATATTTAAAAAAAGATGTTAAAAGAGAGGAGAAAAATGGGGAAAAGAAACATGATATTTACAAGAAGGTATGGGAAATGAAAATGAGAATTATCTGAAAAACTCCTTAAAAATAACCTTGATGAAATAGGAAAAACAAACAAACAAACAAAAAAAAAAAACAACAAAAAACAAATAAAAAATTTTAACTCCTTATAAAATCGATATGAAAAAGAAAATAATTCATTGAAAACAAAATCTGCAGAATGGAATAAACTACAATGAACAAAAAACTTTATGTAAAAGTATATTTGGCCAAATGCAAAAGAAGATATAAAAAGATAACTGAAGAAAAAAAAACACTAAAATCAGAATTGAATAAATAGAGGTGAATGAATCAATGAGGCTTAATGAATCAAACAAAAAACTAGAAGAAAATGTAAACTACTTCATTGGAAAAAGAACTGACTTAGAAAATAGTTTTAGGAGAGACAATCTAAGAATTATTGCACTTTCTGAAAATCATGATGAAAAAAAGACCCTAGATACCATATATCAGGAAATCATCAAACAAAACTGCCTGAAAGTCCTAAAACCAGATGGTCAAATAGCCTTTGAAAGAAATCACTGATTACCTCCTGACAGAGACCCCAAAATAATAGCTCCAAGGAACATTATGGCTAAATTTCAAAATTATCAAATGAAGGACAAAATATTGCACTCAGTCAGAAGGAAACAATTCAAAAATCAAGGAACCGCAATCAAGAATACCAAGATTGTTGATCAGTTGAATGTGGTAGATTCAAAGAACAAAACAGTCAATAACTTTAATAATCTAGTGTTTGACAAACCCAAAGGCCCCAGCTTCTGGGATACGAACTCACTTTTTGACAAAAATTGCTGGGACAATTGGAAATTAGTATGGCAGAAATTAGGCATTGGCCCACACTTAACACTGTACACCAAGATAAGGTCAAAATGGGTTCGTGACCTAGGCAGAAAGAATGTGATTATAAATAAATTAGAATAAAATAGGATAGCTTACCTCTTAGATCTGTGGAAGAGGAAGGAATTTATGACTAAAAAAGAAATAGAGATCATCATTGATTTACAGATTTAGAAAAAATATATAACAGATTTCTTCTGGAAGAACAAAAGATCAAGAATTTCAAGTGAACTAATGAAAAACAAATGCAAATGAAAATGGTCTAGCTGTACCAGACCTAAAACTACATTACATTACAACATAGCAGTCATCAAAACCATTTGGTACTGGTTGTGAAATGGAGTACTTGATCATTGGAACAGGTTAGGTTCATAGGACAACACAGTCAATGACTATAGTATTCTAGTGTTTGAGAGCCACAAAGACTTTTCAATTTTAGTTAAGTTGCAGGATACAAACTATATCCACAGAAATCATTAGCATTTTTATATATAAAATACATATTTTATATATTATCAATAGGAGGTACAAAGAAAAATTCCATTCAAAATAACTGTTGATAGTATAAAATATTTGGAAATCTTCCTGCCAAGGCAAAGTGAATAACTATATGACCACAATTACAAAACACTTTGCACACAAATAAAGTCAGATCTAATCAACTGGAAAAATATCAAGTACTCATGGGTAGGCCAACTGAATATGATAAAAATAACAATACTACCTAAATTAATCCATTTATTCAGTGCCTTACCAATCAAACTCCCAAAAGTTTGAAAATGCAATACAGCCACAGAAGAATCAAAGAGACAAACTTTGCCTAGGAAACAGATAATGTTCCTAATTCAATATCTCAGATAGTGAGTTTTAATCCCAAAAGCTGGGATCTTTGGTTCGACTTTTCAATCAAAAATTACAGGAATTTATATAATCATGTCATGGTACACAATTTATTAAATTATGTTTTGTGTTTATGTTAAATATAATAGAACTTTAATAGTTAAATATATTAAGAATTTTATAGAGAAATGTCAAAAATTACAAAATTGTAACGTAAATAAGAGAAAGTATGTTTCAATAAAAAGTACTACATTTAAGTCAATAAACCAGGGTAAATTCATCCTATCATTCAATATTTGTGTAAAATCACATCATTTTTAAACACAATATCCACTAAGAATACAATAAAATCAAAGCTCTATGATTCTCTGTTCATTTTTAAAATATCCAAACTTCAAATTAAATTAAAAGATTTGTCTATAATTTTCTTTCCTGGTTTAAAAAAATTTCCCCCATTCCTCAAATGATAAATAATCAAAAGATATTATCTCTGACCTAAGGAGTATAAAATCATGCATTGCCTTTGAACAAGGTATGTATTCCAAAAGAGATTAACAAAAGTATAATTACCTATATGTACAAAAATGTCAGCTCTTTTCTCAAGGCAGAGAATTGGAAATTGAAGCCATGCCTGTTAATTGAGGAATGCCTGAATAAATTATGATATGTGATTATGATGAAATACTATTATTTTATAGGAAATGTTAAGTAGGATACTTCTCAGAAAATTTGAAAGTACTCCATGACTTAATGCAAAAAGAAATTTATGGCATACAAAATAATAGCAATGCTGTAGGATGAAGAGCTGGCAATGACTTTGCTATTCCCAACAATAAATTGGCTCAATATTACCCAATATTACTTTGAAGGATGATTTATGAAAAAAATGTTATTAATACCCATAAAATGAACTGCTGGTATATATGTGTGTGTGTGTGTGTGTGTCTGTGTGTATATATATATATATATATATATATATATATGCATAATATGTTTTTTTTTTACTTTATTTTTCTCAAAGACTTTTTTTTGGATGGGGGAGAATCTATGTTTTCTTTCACAACATTACTTTTATAGAAATGTTTTGCATAACCTCACATGCTACTTCTCAATAGGGAGATGGGAAGAGAAGAAGAGAAAGTTATCTGGAACCCACAGCTTTATAAATAATTTAAATATATTTGACATAACTAGAAAAACAAGGTTCTCTGTGAAACTAAATGTTTCTATTTCTAGTCATATGAAAAGATGCTCCAAGTCATTATTAATCAGAGAAATGCAAATTAAGACAACTCTAAGATACCACTACACACCTGTCAAATTGGCTAAGATGACAGGAAAAAATAATGATGATTGTTGGAGGGGATGCGGGAAAACTGGGATATTGATGCATTGTTGGTGGAGTTGTGAATGAATCCAACCATTCTGGAGAGCAATCTGGAATTATGCCCAAAAAGTTATCAAACTGTGCATACCTTTTGATCCAGCAGTGTTACTACTGGGCTTATATCACAAAGAAATCATAAAGAAGGGAAAGGGACCTGTATGTGCATGAATGTTTGTGGCAGCCCTCTTTGTAGTGGCTAGAAACTGGAAACTGAGTGGATGCCCATCAGTTGGAGAATGGCTGAATAAATTGTGGTGTATGAATATTATGGAATATTATTGTTCTGTAAGAAATGACCAACAGGATGATTTCAGAAAGGCCTGGAGAGACTTACACGAACTGATGCTGAGTGAAAGAGATAGTTCAAATGCAATTCTGCTAGTGAAGATGTTACAACTTATATTGTGTAATAGTAAAAGTTAGCACCAGTGTGTAGATAATAGGAAACCAAATATAAATCTGGGTGACCAAGTGAAAATACATGCTATTACATTCTACACTCCATATATTATCTCATTTTAAAACAGAATTTTATTTTTGAAGCTATTTCAGAAACATGAAAAAATATATTTACAATTATCTTCACTGTTTTGAAATTTTTCTATCTGAAATATATTTATATAGATATATACATGTGTTTATGTGGGTATGCATATATATATGGATATTTGGTAGTTGGTAGTTTTCCAATCCCTGATATAGACTAAATATGTGATCATTTAAATTCTGGGCATACATACTTTCTCTCCCTCATTTTCACATTTGTGTTTAGGTTTCATTGGAGAACTGTCAAAAATAATAATGCACATATGCTATCAAATATGCATTTCAAATTTATACTCAAGCAGCTTAGAATTTTTTTTAATCTGTTTTGAACCATTGACAGTATAATCTCAGTTTTTATCATTTCTTTCATAAAGTGTTATTTTTTCATTAAAACACAATGGAATTGTGGAAAAGTATAATTTAATTTGTCCTCTTAGAATAGTATTTAAGGAAACTAATATGCTAACGATAGATTCAACTTATTGAAGTAAGACTTAATCAATTTTCCTCTCAATCATCTTAGCCAGGTTACTCCATTTTTATTTTGTTTCAATTTGGGTAGATGTGGGATTCAACTTTATTGATCTTAAATTTAACAAGTAATATACCATGTGACTAAAAATTCACATGTGCCATTTCTGTGAATTTTTCTACTTTTTAAATTTTTTTATAGTTATGATCAAATAAATATGCTAGTTGGTATTGAAAGAATAGATTCCAATGGGAGGCATCATTTTTGTTTGCATGACCAGTAAAAGATAACAGGCAGATCACACACAACATTTTTTATTCCACAACTAGTTGTTTTCCACTTTTTTTCTGCTAGCGAGTTCCAAAGAAAAAAGTAGCAGATGGAGAATACCTGAGCAACTAGGAAGCATTCATAGATGCCTTAGAACAAAATCACATGCCAAAGATCTATCTACCTATTTATCTATCTACCTATTTAATATCTATTAATTAGTCAATAGATGTTATATGCATTTATCTATATGCATACATATATATACATATGTATATTCATGTGTATGTGTATAAATGTATATGTATGTATGTATACATATGGATATACATACATCCACACACATAGAGATGTGAATTTCTGTTTAGTTTTAACCTCCTCCCCTTGAAAAGCACTTTCATTAGAACTTGGAAAATTCCTTGGTCTTGGAAAGGTAGTATTATAATCTCTTGATTTACAGTCAAAAAGAAAATAAAAAGAACATGCATGTAAAGTTGTAAATATTCTGTTTGCCTAACTAGCAGTCTGAAGTCCACAAATATTGTAATTTAGTCTTTTACCCAGAGAAGATAAGTTTCTGAGGATGTATAATTCCTTATAGATATTTTGTGCCAATAGCAGTGGATATTGAGGGGTAGTATCAGTGCATATTTTTCTTTGTTTTAAAATGAAAGTCTTATATTAAACGAAGGAGTATTTCTTGAGTAGCATAAAAAAAAATAAGAAAAGAGATCTGTGCATTTGGTCCCTAACAAAGGGAAAAGTGGCAGCAAAGAACTAAAGTCATTATTATGAATTAATCAGCTAATGTAGGTCTTATTTGGAAATGTCAGTTGTTCCAGACTTTGCCTGATGGTAGTAGTTTAAGTGTGAAATTGTGATGAAATTAGCCCCATTCAAAAGTTAACAAAAAGAGATTTATTCCTTGATAACAGGAAAAAGTTATTTGCCAAATATATGCATCAAGAATACCATAAGTTGATTTCTCTAAGGCAAACTCTCTTATATTTAAATTGACCATGGTGATCCTCCAAATAAATATTTAAGCAGGTCTGAAGCTCCTTATGTCTGTTTTGTACTTATTTATCAGTAGTGCTAGTAGGGACAGTTTTTTACTTTTAAAGGAAGAATATAAAACACAAACTTAAATTGGAATAAATGAGGGATTAGGGTATTTCCTATGTAGTAGTAGATGAGTGAAAATGATATTGTCACATGGTATACGATATTTGATGTACAATTAATAAATATAATTTTTTGAGGCAGTAAGGAACTACTTCAAATTTTGTAGCCAAGATGTAGAATGGTCATATCTTTTCTGAAATAAATATGACAATGCTATGAAATAATTTTGCAGGTTGGGGGAAGGATGTAGGAATCAGTAATCTAAGAGATTACTCAGTAAGATAACAAAAAAGTTGGAGGGGAAATGAAAAGCTGGGAGAGAATATATATTTAAGAACCTAGTAAGGAAAATATGGAAATATGCTACTTCTGAAAAAAAGAGATAATATTTAAAAGGAAAAAAAGTGAAAATGTCAAAAGTGTCAAATAAATCAGTTATAAAAAAGATTGAAAAAGTTCATTGGATTTTGAAAATAGAAACCTGCTGAACACTGAAAAGTCTTATCAATAGTAGAAGAGGAAGAAGATTCCAGGAAGTTAAAAAGTGTTAGTATAGAAAGGAAATGGTGGAGTTAATTGGTTGTGATTAATTAGAAGGAGGTGATCTGCCTCATGAAGCAAATGAGTTGTTTACCCCGGAGGCCTTAATTTGTAAGACACTTGTAACAAGTATTCTTTGAACAGTAATAGATAATGTCTGAGTTACTTTTAAGCTATAAAATCTGTGTTGAGGGGAGAAGATTATGCAGAGGAGAATTTCTTGACTGGAGGTATGAAGTGGAATTTATAAACATTTATATAGGGCCAGCTATGTGCCAGATAATATGTTAAGAACTATTTACAATTATTTTTCATTTTATATTCACAAAAATTCTGTGAGGAATGTGCTATTATTGTCCCTATTTAAAGATGAGGAAACTAAGGCAACTACGCATTAGGAGACCTTCCTAAAGTAAGGTAAAAAGGTAAAAATAGCAAGTAAACTATTGCTTGAGGAGATCAGAAAAGAAGAGGAAGGTTAAAATAGGAAATCCAATAAATGAGAAGTCATTAAGAAATAAATTAAAAGAATTATTAAACAGTTATGAAAGTTCAATTGAAATTGGTACACATTCATTTTTTCTTTTATTTTTTTATTAAATCTTTTTATTTTTCAAAACTTATGCATGGATAATTCTTTGATATTAATGCTTGCAAAATCTTATGTTCCAATTTCCTCCCTTTATCCCTTCCAAATGTCAAGTAATACAATATGTGTTAAACATAGTAGAAATATATGTTAAATCCAATATATGCATATATATATTATATATATATATATATATATATATATATAATTATTTTGGTGTATATAAAAATCTGATTAAATTGAAAAAAATGAAAAAGAAAATAAAATACAAGCAAATAACAACAAAATTAGTGAAAATGCTATGTTGTTAACTGCACTCAGTTCCCACAGTCCTCTCTCTGAGTACAGATGGCTCTCTTCATCACAAGATCATTCAAAATGGTCTAAATCATCTCATTGTTGAAGACAGCAACATCCATCAAAATTGATCATAATAAAATCTTGTTTTTGCCATGTACAATTATCTCCTGGTTTTGCTATTTTCACTTAGCATCAGTTCATGTAATTCTCTCCAGGCCTCTTTGAAATCATCCTGCTTATCATTTCCTATGAACAATAACATTCCATGAAATCCATATATCATAACTTACTCGGCCATTCTCAAACTGAGGGGGATCCACTCGGTTTTCAGTTTCTTGCCACTACAAAAAAGACTGCCAAAAACATTTTTTATATATGTGGGCCTGTTTTCTTCCTTTAAAATATTTTTTTGGGATATAAACCCAGTAGAAACATTGCTGGATCAAAGGGTAGGCACATTTTCATAACTCCTTGGGCATAATTCCAAATTGCTCTCCAAAATGGTTGGATCAATTCGCAATTCCACCAACACTGCATTAGTATCACAGTTTTCCTGCATAGAACACATGCATTTTAAATAAGTTAAATTTCCCATTGCCTGTTTTTAATTTTTTGTTTTGTTTTGTTTTCTTTTTGTGACTGGAAAATCCTGGAGTACAAATGAGAAAGTAGATAATGGGAGAGATCTAGAAAAGTTAATTAGTAAAGCCATGACCAACAGATAAAAAAGGACATAAATATGACCTTAAAGTTATCAGATTTATCTAAAGGATGATTTAAAAAAAAAGTTAGAACAATAGATTCTCAATTATTTGGTCTAGGCTATAAATGAAAATCCATTGCCCACTGATCTCAAAGAAAATATGAATTGTTAATAGAACATGGCACAGATCAGAAAAGGACATATACTCATGTATATAAGCATACATACATATGTACGTACATATAAGCATACAGACAACAATCTTCCCCACCCCTGCCTCATTTCTTTTCTTACTCCTCTTTGATGTATGAGTGCTACTATAACACTGAAAATATTATGAATTCTAAACACACCTGATTTTCTCCATAATTATTGCCTAACTCTTTAAGTAAATTCTTCACAGAATATCTAGCAAATATGCAATAGTCTTTCGTTAATTTTATCTCTTTTTTTTGTTTTGTTTTTGTAGATACACATATGACATTTAGACTAGTTCTAAAATAACTCTCTAAATTATTGTCATTGTAGTCCATTCCTCTTGTAGGTAGATATAAATATAGAATTATTTATCTATCTATACCTTTGCTATTGTTATTTATTCCATTTTTTCCACACTATATCACACAACAATGGTCATATGTTAGACAATATTTACACATGATCTGTGTTTTTCATGTTCTTTAGATTATGCAAATAATTATTTATTAATATTATGTTATATATCACTTTATAATCATGGATTATATATGTAATATTCTCCAGTATTTCCATTACAAAAATATTTCCGATGTAATTTTGATGCCAAAACAGACTCCATTGTTTGGCAAGACAGAAAAGACTAAAAAATAAACAAACACTAAAATACAAATAAACCTAAACTGGGGAGTGAAAGAGAGGTACTGAGTAAAAGCATAATGATTTTCCAACATTAAAAGAATTTTTCTTGACATATTTCCCTTGTCTCTGGTTTAAGAACATCAAGGTTACCATCTTCTTTCTAAATTTAGTCAACTTTCCCATATACTCAACCCTATATTCATAAGTGTCAAAGCTATGAATTTTTGTCTTATTCTGATAGGCAGAAGAAAGAATTGGATTTGCTAAGCTTATAGACAAAGCATTAGAAAGGGGCCATTTTGAAACTGTGTTCATTCAAAACCTGCACTTAAGAAAATCATTAATATTTTTAAATCTCAAATATCCTATGTTGTCATTCCTCCCTGAATTTCACTTCATTATCATTGTTCACACCCAATTAACTCCTCCATTTCTCCTTTTATTTATCATAGGAGAGAGATAGTCTATGAACACAGTGAATGTTACTTGGAAGCAATAAGTTATTGGACAGAGATACTGGACTGAAACTCTGGAAAAAGTTATGGGATATGATTAACTTTGTATGAGATTGCCAACAATTGCAATCAGAGAATTGATATATCAAATGTTTAGTGATAGGTTTTACATAGTCTAGTCAAACAATTTTTCCTTCTTTTACATTATAAAGTTTAAGCAGTTTTTAATATAATAATCATCAGTATTATAGCTACCCATTTACAGCACTTATTATATGCCAAGAACTTTGCTTAGCACTTCACAATTATTTCCAATTATCTCCTTTGAAACACACAAGGATCCTTAGCAGTAAGTACTATTTTTATTGTGTTTGTTCAGTTGAAAAAACTGAAGCAAAAAGATGCTACATGATTTGTTAAGTATATATACACATAAAATGAGTATCTAAGGCCATCTTCGAACTTGTTTCTTCCTGATTCAGTACGAACATTCTATCCACTATTTCTACTTTATCCATTGTCCCACATGACTTCCAATAAAAACTGCATTAAAAAAACAGTACCACCCAATGAGAGCAAATAAAGACAGTGAGATTATATTGAAATTGGGAAAAAAATAGAAAATGAGGTTTGTCCATCAATTGGGGAGTGGCTTAATAAACTGTGGTGTGTGTTTATGATGGAATATTATTGTTGAATTGGAAATGATTATCAGTTTGATTTTAGGGGAAAAAAACTGGAAGGCCCTCCATGAACTCAAATAAAATGAAATGCACAATGTAAAATAAATATTCTGGGATGAACAGCAGAAAGTGTGCCATGCCACTACAAAAACCTCTGATACCAAAATGTTACTTCATCCTATTTTTATGCAATTTGATCAAGGTTCAGGATTGTTTGTTTCATTTATGTTATTTCCCCATTGCTGCTCCTAATGAATATTTCTTCAATGTGATGTTATTTTGTTTTTCTTCTAAAAATATATTTTATTTCCCCTCCCCACATGTTCATGATCCATAGTGACAAACTTTTATTACAACATGAATACAAAATAGATGCAATCAATAATGATTTTGTGCATTCTGATTTAGTTCTCTGAATGGAAGTGAAGATTTGATACCCTAGTCCCATAGGTGACTTTGAACTCCCTACATCCCTCCATGTCATCCTTAAATATATAAAAAGCCTGGGCATGTGTGTAGAGGGAGAAGGATAGCATCAGCTTGCATGTAATGTGCGTAACAAAAAAAGAAGAAAAAAAAAAAAGAAAGAAAAGCCATTAGAATGAACTGTACTCATAATATGTATTCCATTTTCTATTAAAGAGAGCGAATTGTTCCTCCCCAGAATTAATGAAAAGTGGATATGTTTTTAACTGGAAGAAATTCATTGGAAACTATAAAATACAATAGATCACCACACTTTACATTGGGTCATCGGGAATTAATGCCAGAACTGCTTGAAAAAAAGTGATTATCCCATTAGTAAAATCATCACAGAAGATACCATAAGCATCCAAATACAACTCAGACTCACTTTTCTTAGCAAGTTACTTTACAAACTCTATTACTCCCTGAATACTATTATTGATATCCTATATGGCAAAGTGAACAAATATCTTGTGTTAATACACTGCCATTAAGACTTCAGAAATGAGTGGAGTGAAGTTTGTAAAGATAATGGAATTTGAAAGGTAGTTTTCATCAAAGCCTTTATGAGGCAATATCATTTTGGGGTCACCATATTCGTTAAAGAATTCTTGACTTGCTTGTAGCCTTTTCTATTGACTTCATCAGCATATCATTCAGATCTATGAAGTTATTTAGAAGGATCTTATGATGAAAGGCATTCTGGATTTGATAGTGTCTGAAGTGGGAAGAAAAAGTCATAGATAATTATATAATCTTCTTCTTGAATTAGTTGATTGAAAAGTAACCACATATGAGGAAATCTTTTCACATCAAGAAAAAATCCCTACCTTTCTCTGTATTTAGTGATGACGAGCATAGAAAGACTGATGAAGTTGGTAGTTTCCAGATCAAATATCAAATATATTGATAATGTGAAAGCCATCAATACTGGAGACAAACCAGAAATGAAGTCTTCTATGGGACTAGGATATCAAATCTTCACTTCCAATCTGAGAAACTAAATCAGAATGCACAAAATCAATATTGATTGCATCTATTTTGTATTCATGTTGTAATAAAAGTTTGTCACTATGGATCATGAACATGTTCATAGTATACATTCTTTCCTCTTATATAATTCATTCCTCTCAGGTACAATATTCTTGCTATATATGAGCATAAGCATATTGAAGAAAACTCTAAATTGAAACATTTCAATAAAGTTTTCATTATATCTTAAATAGCGAAATCCTTTAAATAACGCATATGTGTTCTTGTTGTAAAACAAATGATACACATCTGACTAAAAGAGGTGAAGCAAGATGAAATCAGACCTATATTTGTAGTACCTTTGGATAAACAAGCTCAAATTCTGTCTGAATGATGGTATAGTGGAGAAAGAGAATACTTGTCAAAACCTAAAAAATAATTGTATTACAAATAGCCCAATTGTTGTTCTTGATTTTGAGAATCATGTCTCATCATTTTCCAAGAAAAAAAAAAGAGATCCCAAAAACTCAGAGATGTAGAATAGGAAGTAACATTAGTTGACATTCAGTACACTCATACACATTATCCATGAAGAAAATGAGACCCTGGGAAATTGTGGCTTGATGAATGTCACAAATGTAATTAGTGTCAGTGGTGGGAATTTAACTTGACTCCTCTAACAAGAGACTTTTGTCTCTCTATATTTAATATAGCTACTCTAGCCTACTAGGGTGTGAAGAGACCCACACAAAAGTAACCATAAAGGGGTGTGGATATGTGAATGTGTGAGTAGGTAAGGATATATGAGTGTATTTGTGAGAAACATAGACAATGAGATAAAAGAGAAATAGAGAGGCAGAGGCAGAATGAGAAACTGAGAGAAATAAAGAGAGAGAAAAAGCACAGATGGAAAGGGAAACCAGAAATGCTGAGTCCCAAAGAGCCATAAATTCAGAAGGATGTAGAACTGGATTGACAGGTACTCAAAAACAACTGTAAAGAAGCCCTTTCTCCCCTGAAAAAAGTTCATTTGATTTTTCCAACATTGAAAAGTTATTGTTGGATGTGTTGTAAATCTTCTGCAATGTACTAAAACCTATAAAATTAATATAGCTGGCACCACCCAGGAGGACAAATTTGTGTCTGTTAGTGGGAACAGAAATAGAAACAGGAAACATTTATTTTCCTAATTCAAATCCTAGGGATATTCAAACAGTGATTACTCTTTATACTCATAGTGGCTCATTATGCCCTGTGTTCATGTAATAGCTTAAATTTAAACCTTGGTAATATGCCAAATTCCTCTCATATTGAAAAATATGTCTTTAAATTTGTCTGATGCAGAAGCATTTATTTTATTTTGTCTTATCAATGATATTGAATCATAAATTACTTGTCATTTGGTAACAGCACTGCATTATATTCATAAAATGACTTCCCATAAAAAGAAGGTTCAATTGTAGAAATTGTGTAATTTGTAGAAAGAAAGGAGAGAGGGAGAGACAGACAGGCAGAGGGAGACAGACAGAGAGAGATAAGAGATGGAGACAGAAAGAGACAGACAGAGAGACAGAGAGAGGGAGAAAAGAGAGAAAGAGAGAGAGAAACATGCAAAGAGATAAAGAGGAGGGATGGAGGGAGAGAGAGAAGTAATTGTGTTTTTAAAAATTCTATCAGTTGATGCCAGCATATGCCTAGATGGACATGTTCCCCTTGCCACATTTTCCCTTGGATTTCCACTTTCAAATACTCTTGTCATATTTCACATACTCAAATGCCATAATAGTTACCCTCTTTCAATATGAAAAGTATAAAATTCAAAAAGTAATAAAAGTAAAAGTAATCAATCTAGGAAAGAGTTTTATGAAAAATAGGAATACTAATATAAAATGAATTATTTGCAAAGTGTCTTCCTGGTTTTTTTTTGTTTTTTGTTTTTTGTTTTTTTTTGGGGGGGGGGGTTGGTCATAGAAAAATAATACCTCCCCTCAGTACTGTGACTTACTTGAGTCTGTTACAATCTTTAAAACAGATGTTAGACTTTAATAATAACCAGAAGACACACAGACACACTCTCTAAAAGTCAGACTGGGAGTAAGAAGTAGAGATTTCAAGAGCTTAAAAAATTCAGTAGCAGTGTGGGAATTGTGTCCTCACCTCCCACCCTCTCACTATGGAAAGAATTGGTATCATTGATGCAAAAGCTGAAAAGAGACTTTAAAAAAAAAAAAAGATGACTAGAAAATCATATGAGGTATCTCATGTAAATCAGAATGTACCATCCAACTTACAGGGAACTATGAACAAATATCTCAGATCAAAACTTTCAAATGTACTCACCACTACAAGGAAATATAATTTCCCCTACAACTCTTCCCACTAAATGCATAGTAACAGTAACAGTAACAGTAGTAGTAATAACTCGATTGGACTTTTCCTATCAAAGAAAAAGAAGGAAGAAGGCAATGAATTTTTGAATATCATAAAAGCAAAGGTGATGCCATTGTCCACATGTTGCAGTCTAATGATCATTGAAATAATAATAAATAATATAAGAGACATTTAAATGATCTTTAAGTATCACAAAGATTGGAGTTCAAAGTCTCTCTCCAACATTCTCTATTTATGAGACCTTTGGCAAATCACATACATTTTCTGATCCTTAGTTGCTCACTTGTAAAATAATAATGGTATTTGTATTATTAAGCTTTCAGACTATTGTGAGGAAAAGAGAAAAAGAAGAAATTTTATAAAATCTATTGTGCAATATCAGTTAATATGAAAATTTAAATTGATATTTGTGAGTTGCAATGTTCAAATCAATTAAAAGAAAATATAATTTAAAATATGTTTAGTTGTTACCCATTAGTATAGAAATGTTTAAATATCAAAAGAAAGCCCAATGTTGTACATCTTTCTAACTAAAGGCTTTTAGATTTTAAAACTGTATCTGGTATGTATAGAAATATTTTTTTCTTATAAGAATTCCTTTCATAGTATTTGTATTTTATTCCTATCTGCTAACTCAAATCTTTGGTGAAATAAATGCATATGTATGAATATCATCTTAACAATATATTCAGAAATTAATGGATTTGTATCAGCATCATCCTATTCTTAGGCTCATTGATTTTTTATATTTTTTTTATTTTTGGATGGATTTTGAAAATCAAAATGAAAAATTCATTAAAAAAGATGTATACATGCCTTCTATTTCATGAGAAGCCTCGAGGGGCAATGAAAATGGTAATACAGTTATCACTTCTAAAAGTGCATGTAATATTTCATATATATATCAATACATCATCTTCTATTTTTAAAATGAACATAAATATGTCTTCACCTGTAGATCTATTACATTACAAATAAAAACTAAATTCTAGTAAACAAATTTCTTACTTTCTAATAGATATAGCCAAACTCTCCTGTATATCTATATGTGCATTTGTACAGATTTCATTTTATTTTATGTTATTTTGTTTTATAATTTTAAGAATTCATTTTTTTCTGGTTGATTTTTTACTTTGAAGGCCTAGTCAAAAAACAAAAAACAAAAAACAAAAAAAAACAGGAATTTTAACAAATTAAAATTGTAGGGAAGACTTTAGAAGACAAGGAAATGAATTTCTATTCTCACACATAACATCATAATAATTGTAATAGGAAATTACTCTTCTTATAAATATCACTTTTTTCATTTAATAATATAAAGCAGTTTATTCTTAAATCTTAGATTACTATGATATCCTTCCTCCAAATAAGTTTGGAGAGTGTCCCATAGTTTAATCTAATTACCCAAGTGTAGAGATGGCTGCATAAAGTAGAGGACATAGTCCTAATTTGCAAGTAGAGTATGATTTGGTTTCTTATCCAGGCTCTCCTTTCTGTTAGATTTATGAGTGTGAATATATGAAACTAATTTCTTAAGAAGTTTGGAATGTGGATAAAACAATTGGGTCTCTGCAATAGGAATGTTATGCTGAGAATGTGCATTTGAAATTAATGCATTTGACAAGACCATTCCAGACTTAAAAGCTATTTAAGGCATGCTTGTTGATTGTCCAACTATTGGCAAGAAGACTATGCCATAGTTATGATATCTGATAATATTCTGTGACATTAAATTAGTTATAACAATTTTCAAATGAATAAGCTATTTTTTTATCTTGAGAAAGTAACTTGTTGCTTCAAATGTTTTTTTCCCCTTCCATTGCTAAACAAAGTCAAGAAAGCTTTCATATAAATAGTAAAATGGCTGAAATTCATCTAAATTTTAAAATATGAATCACAATAATTTTCATATTCATACTTAGAAGTCCATAATCAATTTTCATGTTGTAGCAGTAATTATTTACTGGAGATTCCTTCAATTTTATTCTGGACACTCGCTTAAAAAGCCATATTTTTCAAGGCCAACACATCTGAACAGAGAGTTTTACTTCTTCTATTTATTCTTTCTTCCTAACTATATTGGTCATCACAGATATTAGTTCAGTCAAATGGTGGGTATAGTTCACAGGAAATGATGCAAAAAAAAATGTCAATAAATGAGAATGAATAGAAATAAATTAGTGGCTTTCATTTCTTGGACCATTACCCCTATTAACTCAGTGAAAAAACTACAAAAATGAAATGAGCAAAAATTAACTTTAGAACATTTGTTGACAATAAGAAATTGGTTAAAACTTCATCGCAAACTCACGCATATCTCAAAATTAACTTGACTTTGCCATATAAATGGCATCTTGTAGTCTTTTTGTTTATATCTTTTTAATGTCTGTTATGAAATCAAGCCTCATTTCTTTTGTGGCAAAGGAACAATCTCAATTTGATTAAAAAATATAAAATACTATAAGAAAATAAGCAAAAAAAAAAAAAAAAACAAGCTCCTAAAAATTTTGATGAGAAATTGATAATTAGCTTCCTACGGAGCTTGTTAATGGAATGTTTCTACTGAGATATCAATCCTTAAAAATATTGGGTGGTATTTATGATATAGCAACTTACCAGTCTTCTTGGTACAGTCTGTATAGCAAAAGCTTACTTTTTACTAGTTTTATAGAAAGAAAGAAGAGAGAAATCTTCAGAAAATTGTCTTGGAAAGAAAACAAAATGTAATGTCCCCTCTGTCATTTGCATAGATTCAGTTTCTGTCTACTTAACTAATCCATTGTCCTCTGGAAGAGACAAAGTTTTAAACAAAGAGTTAAATTTTACTATTGTTTTAAACAAAAAAGTACATACTTTCTGAAAACTTCTAATAGTATATGAAATGGCCCACTTGAATCAATTAAATATGCATGAAAGAATGATAGCATCATATCATTTCTCTATTATTGAGAGAGAGATTTTTAATTTTTAATGCAATATTTCTTAAATTTTCAGTATGTTTATAGTGTATGATATTTAAATATGAACATATCTGGAAAACAAATGTATCTTTAAATATGTGAATTTATAGATAGCTTTTAATAGGTTTTTAGTTTGGATGATGGAATTTTTCCCCACTGATTAAAAAAATAGATAACTATATTTTCTGACATTTGTTAGTAGAATATATTATTAAAAATTTCATAAGTTTGATAATAAGTTTCTGTCATGTTGTAGTGTGTCTCACATAAGTTTCTATTATAGATTATATAGTGCCATAAATGTTGAATAAAAATCTTTTGGATGACTCCTAAATATATATCTGTGTAAATTTGTTTTCTTTTCTGTGAAAAGTATTCATTTTTTTACACACATGAAGATTTTTTTTTTTAATGGCTCCTTACATTTGGTGCAGACATTCATAGAATGATCAAGAGGATAAGGGAAGAGAGAAAAAGGAAAAAAGAGATTCATTATGTTATTCTGGAAAGAGTACAAATTTGGGGTCAAAATGATTTCAGATCTTATTTCTTCCACTTATTACTGCTACTACTACTCATGCTACCACCTAACATTTTATTGAGTTTAAAGATTGCACAGTTCTTTATATGTGTCTCTATAATATATTGTGCATATTGAATATATACATACAAAGTATATACTTAGATTATACACATTATGTATGTACATATTTTCATATATATATATATACATGCATATATATAAACACACATATCATTTGAAATTAATAAGAAACTTGTAATTTAAATAATATTCTTATCTCCCTTTTATAGATTTTACAAATTAGGTATTTGAAGCTGGTAGATTACCTTTTAATTCCAAGTCCCATGCTATTTATTGCCAAGTCACTGAAATTTTCTGAGCCTCATTTTCCCCATCTATAAAATGAGAAAGTTGGGCTAGATCATAGCTTCTTAAGCTGCAGGCATACCTGAATGTAGGGGTCATGACATTATGATTTATTATCAATCAATGTTAGATTTGTACACCTATTTTTATATCCATATGCCTGGATCACATACAAATTTCTCAGGTGAAGAGGGGTCATAAGTGGAAAAATATAAGGAGTCATGATTAAGATCATCTTTAAGCCATTTACCATTGATTATGCTCTCATCATACCTAAAGCCTAAATTAATTATGTATGTTACTTTCTCAGTTAAGTGGACACATGAACATGTAAACAAAAATTACTTCCTGTTTATCCAGAATAAAATAAATGTGTTTGAATAAGGAGGAGTCATGAAATTCTTGGTTCTATCCATGATTTTACTAGATACATATTTTGGGGGGAGGAGACAAACTGCTGTATTTAAATAGCATGTATAAAAATATGGATAAAATATATAAATATAAATAGTCAATTGTATTATTCTTAAAACTACACATTCAGATATTACCTGTTTTCAAACCTATACATATTTACTGTGTTTTCTAATTAATTAGAATTAAACTACAGTAACAAATGTCAATAAATGCCCTCTTAAAGCACTTTTTTTTACTATTTGCATTTTAATGAGTTTTGAAATGTTAATGAATGGAGTTTGCTAATTATCTTGGTGAGTGTCTCAAACAGTAGTGAACTTTGTTAGATGAATTAATATTAGTTGCTCATTAGGGCATCCTAATTACAGAAAATAATTAATGTTTTATCTAATAACCTGAAAATAAATTTGAAATATTTATTTCCTTTATTTCATTTTAGCAGTTAATAAGTAATGGACTGAACAAATTGGCACTGACCTTTAAAATTATATGATCAAAGGAAGTAACTATGAATTTTGAAAGCTATTATTAAATACTGTTTATCAAGTAAAATGATACACATGCATATGTGTTGCTAAAACATCAATATTTTAATATTATTTAAAATATAATAAGATTTAATAAAAAGAATAAATTTAATTTCATTGTAAAGGCTACTTGTAAGGCTGATTAGCTTGCTATTTTTAATCAGGAATAAATTAAATTTCATAATAAGCATATTAATAATTCTGGCAAATAAAATTGATTACAAATTTATTGAGCATTACCATAGTTTAAAATGACCAAATTTTTCAAAATATAAGTAAAATGCATTTTTAAATATTCTTGTATTAAGTCACTTTACAAAATACCCTTCCCCAAAGTGAAATAAGATAATTTTGTTAATCATTATTAAAAATAAATATTTGTATTTTTATGTTTTAATATTTTACCAGAATGGTTTTTTTTTACAGCTGAGAGATACATTTTTTGCAATTTGATTATTATAACCTCAGCTTTATATTGTATTATCCTGTATATTGCTTTAAAATTCAAATACATTCTAAGAAAACAATTACAATTATTTCTTCCAAATCAGAACTTCCTCATTACCATTTCACTATATTTAAGGTTGGCATGAAAAATTAATTTTGGGAAATTTTGAGGAAACTGAAGATGACACAGAAATAATAAATATCTGGTACCAAAGGAAAGCCAACATTCTGTGGAAATTTTCCAGGTCAAAACTATTTCCTGCAACATAGAAGGATAATTATATAAATATTTACTGCTAGAAATACTACTTATTGAAGATGGCAGAATAAAGGAAACAATATAGCTATGGTACCCCAATGTTTACCTCCAAACAATTGTAAAATAATGTTTAAAATCAAATATGGATTGTCCATATCATTAAAAAGTTGGAGGGAGATTTTTTCCACTCCATTCTCAGGCAATTTAGCATTTTGAAAGGGGACATATATGAAATTAGAATAGGTACTCTCTCAGAGAGCATGTGGGAGTAACACATGAGCCTCAGAGGCAGTAACAGCAGTACCCACAGCCTCAGTGGCTTGGAGATGATAAAGAAATCTGACAACTGATCAAAAAACAAAACAAAACAACAACAACAACAAAAACAGGATTCTTGCATTAACAATGGGAAAAGAATAGGGTATTATTTGGTAATTTCATTCTCTATAACCATTGCCAAATGAGTCACATGAGAGAAAGAATCATTTTTCATTACAAGGGGGACAGGGTCCTGAGGAACAATAGTGTTTGTGGTTACAAATGATAATGGATCCTTCCCATGTAAGCACCAGTACAGATTAAGAGAGCACTGACCAGAGTTTTATCCTTGATTTACATCATCCTAGAAGCACCATCAAATTCTGCTCTCCCAGAAATAACTCTAAAAACCACAGTCATAAAAAACACAGATGCTTGGAACAGTCTGCTTTCCCCCATTCCCATATTCCCTAAATAGAGGCTAACCTTAATAAAAAGTCAAGAAATTATGTGAAATTATGTTACACAAAACAAGCATACAAAGGGGAGCTTTAACAGTGAAGAGGAAGATGAAAGAGAGGGAGCTGGAAACATCTGAATTTAGTCTCACTTGAATTTGTTCAGAGGGAAGAATTTGTATACACACCCAGCTGGTATAAACATCTATCTTTATCTAGAAGGGAAGTAAGAGCAAAGAAGGGGAATGACAAAAGATAAGTTGAATTTAGAGAGACAATTTTCAGAAGCAGAACAGACTTTTGAGTAAGACTAAAGTAATAAGAGAGAATGAAAGAAAAAAATAGATTGGAGGAAAATTAAAATTCATGCACATTTAAAATAAAGGAATTACTAGCTATTAATATGACAGTACATTACAATGTACTAGTACTTTTACCAATCCAAACTGAATGATCTATGAAATACAATTTAAAAACCACGTTTTACAGCATCTATTTCATTGCTTCCCATTTGGTTTTGTATATTCAATTATATTAATAACAATCTCATAAGATCTGATCTTTGTCCTTTAAATCTTACAATAATTTTAACCAAAGCCAGTAGTATAATAGCCTCAATAGAACATTAAAAACTAGGTATCACATGTTGTTGGGCTTTATTTTCTCAATGATTCATAGACTTCCTATTCTTAGGAGTCCTTCTGTGGGATTTTATTCCAGGTGAAACAGAGCTATAATGAACTTCTTCTGGGACCTTATTATATTGAGTCCAGAAACACTATCACAAAAAATAGCATCTAAGAGTTGTGAGTCTCCCTTAGCAGTGATCCAAATCCTTTACTGGAGATATCAAGGAACAAAGAAAGTCATCAGTTATGGTTCAGGTATAGGTTAGAATAAATGTCCTAAGTAAATGGCATCATTCTAGATAAATAAAGGAGAAAAAAATCAGATGTTAAAATATAAGCAAGAACCTAAAATATTTAACTCATGAGTAAGAACAGAAAGTCTGAATGCTTTCTTAGTTGAGCTTTTTGATGGTTCATAGTTTGCAGAATCCACAGAATTATCCACAGAATATCCACAGAAAACCCAATAAAAGAGTCATTATACCCTGGGCAAATACCCAAAACTCCTTTATTCTTTAATCTTCCTATGCCATATACTTTTTTAAGTCACAACATAAAAATATCACATAAATACTTTCCTACTATCATGATTCTGTGTTTTGCCATTTTGTTTGTAAATCTGATGATATATTGTAAACAATTAATGTACATTAACAAAATACATATAGAGGTAAAATTGATTTAAGAAGTGAAATTTTTTTCCTCTATTAAGGGAGAATTAAATATATTAATTCTCTCAAATTTAGGATAAATTGTTGGGTCTTTATACTACTTCCTCTTTTGTAGCCTTCATTGATGAAAATGTGGTTTCTTTCCTGGAGCCTTCTATGACATTTCATTACCAAAAATTTTCTCAATTTTGCATCAATCATGTGATTTTTCTATTTTCTCCATGTTAAAGAACTTTCTAAAGTATAATAAATGATGTTTTTAATTATAAATGAAGATTTTAAATTTTTTTTCTATTAGTATTAACCTATGATTCTTTAGTAACATCACATTAAGCAATATAACATTTAAATATTTAGATATTAGAATGAAGTTGCTATATGGAAATTCATATTGTGTGATTAAATGAAAATATTCTTGTTGATCACTTTTATTAGTGTATGATTTTTTTTACTTCATAATTAGGTTACTGAAACGATATCCATAATGAACATTCTCTTTATTTTCTTCAGATGACTTTTTTTTTCCTTAAGTAGTTCTCTTTCATTATTTCTTGAGGGATAGCACCATGAAAATGAATATGAATTTCCATATAGCAACTTCATTCTAATATCTAAATATTTAAATTGAAATGATATCATTCCAGATAATTGAAACTATAAACCCAGTTTTATTTTTGAGATGTTAGAATTCTTATAAGGTATTGTCAGTTATCTAATTTAGCATGGTACTTAACAGTTCTCTAGCTCACTAATGTATTTAGTACTCATTGGAGTTCTACAAGATTCACAAGTCAGAGAGGAGTCCAGGAGATTCACAAGTCAGAAGCCCACAATCCCACTCTCAGAGGAGGAGTCAAACTTTCAGTTCACACCTCTAAAAGAGCATATAAAAGGACAATCTCCCACTGGGAGATTGAGAAGCCAGAGACTTCAGTCGGGCAGAACTGAGGAAGGCAGAGAAGAGATGGTAGGCTGTCCTGTGAAGAACACTGAAACTTCTTGAGAAAATTTTTGGTAATGAAGAAAGCTAGCAGAATCCCAAGTGAAGAAAAGAGAAAATAAAGGATTTGGACTTTAACAGCTGGCTGAATTTGAAGTGATTATTGAATAGAACTGAAACTAAGGCTGCTCCCAGAAGCTCCCCAAGAAACCTGTTCACAAAGAAACATTATATTCTACAGAAGAGAACATTGCAAAGATCAAATATCAATCTTGTTAACAGCGACCACAATAATTTATATTTCTATTTACATTATTGGAAATATAAAAATGTAAAAATAAATATAAGTAAACGTTTGTGGAAGAGAAAGGAACCCAAACACTTGGAATCATCAGGAAAAGCATGTTGTATACAATTTTGATTTAATGGAGTTTTGAAGAATTAAAAAAAAAAAACTGGAACTAGAATTAAGGTACTATCTTATGTGTATTATATACCCAATAAGTATATAAGGGTTATATACAATTTATGTTTAGTCTATATTATCTTTATTTTTAAAGTAATGAAATTTTACACATTTGTAAGGATGCTCCATCTTACTTTTATAGTGGAGCTAGGTAATGAAGAGAATAAGTGCATTGAGACTAAAATTAGGAAGTTCTAAGACCAAATCAAGCCTGAGGCAAATACTCTATCTATGATTATATGTGATTTTGGGGAAATCATTTAACGCTTTGCTTGCTATGAAATTTTTGGCCAAAAAAATGGAAATGGAAAGAAATGGAAAACTATTTCAGTATCCTACTCAAGAAAACCCCATGAAAATGTCTTGGGATCACATAGAATCAGAAATGACTGAATGACTGAACATGTATTGTATTCTATTGTCAGCATTTTAAAGAAAATGTTAAAATTCTAAAATAATGTTTTAACTATCTGGAAGGATAATTTCTGCTTTATTTTCTTTTCATTCTTACCATACTATATGCATGATTTCAGAAAAATAAAGGAAAACATACTCTGCAATTAGTTCAATGTGAAAATATCTCACCTCTTATTGACACAAGCTTTGAAAATATGTGGTTCTTGTATTCCACAGTTTTTTGGGGTCCCAATGACAATTTTACCCTAGGGATTAAAATATTGCCTTGGTGGAGTTCTTCTCTATAGTGTGAAAGATTTTTTTTTTATTTGTACAAATGTGCAAAATTCCTATAAGTGCTTTCTTCTTTTGATTTGACACTCTCTGTTACAGAAACAGCAAAGTTTGATTCTTTTTTTTTCTTTTTGAGAGCCACACTTAAGGCTAACATAGATAAGAACTGGGAAATGGCATGCTGGGATTTACAAAGTTCAGAAAGAATCTGTTCCCCATTGATCACTGGATAATACCAGTTGAGAATATATTTTCAATTTTCAGTTTTTTTTTTTAATACAGTTAACAGAGCAGCTTTTTGTCAAATAGTATTTTCCAAAGTGAATAGACAGCTTGAGACCCAGAGTAAATTGTACCACAGTAACATATTTGTGGCTTGCTTTTAAACTAGAAACAAACAATATTTTTTGACTCATAAGCAGTAAATTTACTCACCCTGCTCGTGGGGCCACAAGTAGAACCATTTAAGAATGGTACTTTTTTTCTCAAAAAAGACCATAACTTGAAGGGACATTTTAAAAGTACAAAGCTGAATGTCTTATACTAACTTTAAAAAATTGCCATCTACATTAGGGAATACATGGGGTTTTAGTACAGAGAAAGAGAGCTAATTGTGACAAATTAGACATCATATTAGATAAAGGTTCAGAGATAAACTTTTACAAAAATATGTGGATTTATTTAGTGAAAAACTTAAGAGAAGGGGTGGGGAGAGGAGATGAGGAGGGTGGAGGAAAAGAGAGAGGAAGAGAGGAGGGGAGGGGTGGGGAGGGAAAAAGAGATGTAGGAAGGGAAGGGAGGTTAGATTTCTGGGAAAAAATATTGATTTTTAATGAACAATGTAAATGAGCTGTTAATCATCATGAAAATATTTTTAACTTTAACCTTTTAATTTTTAATTAAAGCTTCTTACTTTCAAAATATATACATGGATAATTTTTGACACTCACTGCTATAAAAACCTGTGTTCTAATTTTTCCTTCCATTTCCGACACCTCGTCCCCAGTCAGCAAGTGATACAATATATTTTAAACATGCACAATTCTTCTATACATATTTCCGCAAATATCATTCAATAAATATCAAGGAAAAAAATCAGTTTAAAAAGGGGAAAATTGAGAAAGAATACAAAATACAAGGAAACAACTAAAAAGTGAAAAAATATTTCATTGTCATCCACATTTATTTCCCCACTGATTTCTCTCTGGTTTTAGATAGCTTTCTTAAATATAAGACCATTAGAACTAGGCTGAACCACCTTACTGTTGACAAGAGCCATGTCCATGGCAAATTGATTATCTAATAAACTTGTTGTGGCTATGTATAACGATATCCTAATTCTACTCATTTCACCTAGCATCAGTTCATGTAAGTCTCTCCAGACCCCTCTGAAATCAGCCAGCTGATCATTTTTTTATACAATAATAATATCCCATAACATTCATATGCCATAACTTGTTCAGCTATTTTCCAAAGCTGGGCTCCCACTCAATGTCCAGTTTCTTGCAATTACAAAAAGGGCTGCCACAAGGATTTTTGCACATGTGGGTCTCTTTCCCTCCTTTATGATCTCTTTAGCATACAAGCCCAATAGAAAAATTGTTGGATCACAATTTGAAAGGTATGAAGTGGTACCTAAGAATTATCTTATTTTGGATTTCTCTGACAAATAATGACTTATAGCACCTTTCTTTTTATTAAAGCTTTATATTTACAAAACATAGGCATGGATAATTTTTCAACATTGACACTTGCAAAACCTACTGTTCCAAATTGTCCCCACTTTCCCCTCACCTTATCCCCTAGATGGCAGGTTATCCAATACATGTTAATGTCTTAAAATATATGTTAAATCCAATATATGTATACATATATTTTATTATAATTTTTTAATGGCAGAACATATGCATGGGAATTTTTTTTTTACAACATTTTCCCTTGTACTCATTTGTGTTCCAACTTTTCTCTTCCTTCCCTCCACCCCCCTCCCTCCACCCCCCTCCCTAGATGGCAGGCAGTCTTATACATGTTAAATATGTTATAATATATCCTAGATACAATATATGTGTGCAGAAACATACAATACTCTTGTTGTACAAGAAGAATTGGATTCAGAAGGTAAAAATGACCTGGGAAGGAAAACAACATTAATTTCTGAGTGTTCCTTCTCTGGAACAC